>NW_006290023.1:72690-73976 GCF_000327345.1 Myotis davidii | reverse complement strand
CCCCCCACTTTGATCAGGGGCAGGCCCACTGGCCAACCACCCATGGCCCCTCCCCCCAGGCCACTGGCCTCACCCTTGATCAGCCCCACTACCCTGATCAGCCCACAGCCCCTTCCCCCAGCCAGCTCCACCCCCAATCGGCCCTCCCCCATTCCAATCAAGGACAGGGCCAGCAGGCCAACCACCCACCCTTCCCCAGGCTCCTGGCCCCTGATTGGCCCCACCCACCCCATTGGGGGTGGGGCCTGCCAGCCAATTGTCCATGGCCCCTCCCCCAAGCCATCCCAGCCCTGATTGGGCCCGATCAGGGTAGTCCAACCGGCCAATCTCCCGCCATCACCTCCTCCCGACAGGCCCAGACCCAATACACCCCAGTTGGGGCGGGACCCCACCAGTGCACAAATTCATGCCCAGGTCTATCTATATAAGAAAAGCCTAAGTGACGGTTACGGTGGAACGACCAGAATGACCGGTCGCTATGATGCTCACTGACCACATGGGGGCAGGGATCCACAGGGGGAGCACTGCTCAGCCAGAAACCGGGCTCATAGCTGGCAAGCGCAGCAGTGGTGGCAGAAGCCTCTCCCACATCTATGGCAGCACTAAAGAGCAGCGAGCTGAGTGATAAGGAGCAGTGAGCAGGTGAGCGGTAAGGTGTGAGGGGTTCTGGACTGTGAGAGGGTGCAGGCCAGGCTGAGGGACCCCCACTCTCCTCCGGAGCATTTTGTGCACCGGGTCTCTAGTTAGTAAATAATAATACAAGAAAAACTTTGTTTCACATACTCACAACCGTAAACCTACTTTTGGCTGCCCACAGGCCCCAGACTCCTGACCCGGCGAGGCGGGGCCGGCAGCATGCGACACTACCCGCGGGACCTGGGCCCTGGATCCCTGACCCAGCGAGGCAGGGCCGGTAGCGCCCAATGCTGCCCAGGGGATCCGAGCCTTGGATCCGTGACCTGCCGAGGGAGCAAAGAGGCAGAGAAGGGAGAGAGCCCAGGTGGCAGAGAAGCTAGGACGCCGAGGGCTAAGCAGCAAAGGGAGGGAGCAAGGCAGCAGAGAAGGGAGCGAAGCCCGCCTCGGTGGGCTTCGTTCCCTTCCATGCTTCGCTGCGGTCTCAGGAAGCCCTATTCCTGCAGGAATCTTCCTTCAACGGGCCTCTAGTCCTATCTAATAAAAGAGAAACATGGTAATTAGCGTATGACCGCTACCCTTCCCATTGGCTAATCAGGGCAATATGCAAATTAACTGCCAGCCAAGATGGCAGCCGGCAGCCAGGCAGCTTG
>NW_006290023.1:67743-71520 GCF_000327345.1 Myotis davidii | reverse complement strand
GACAAAACAAAAGAAAAACAAACAAAAAAAAACTTGCCATTATTATTTTTAAAACAAGACTAAAAAAACCACAATATTCCCCAGAGTCATTGTAAGCATGTTCCTCTTTGTGGTTATAGATTTTGACAATTTTGAGTTAAAATATTGTTGCATAATCCCACATTGCCCCATGTAGTACAGAAGATACACAAATCATACTAAATATTCTCAATATTCCAAAAGAGAAGCTGCCGAGGCCAATGACATAGCTCATGTTTATGAAGTGCACACGTAACAATTCCCACAGCATCTGAAGCATCATGCTCATCAAGAAAACGGCAAATGGCAGTAATAGTGGTTCGTTATCTCCCGAGGGGTCCCAGACTGCGAGAGGGCACAGGCCAGGCTGAGGGACCCTCCTCCCCCCCGAGTGCACAAATTTTTGTGCACCGGACCTCTAGTATATATATATCAAATCCTAAGCGACCATTACAACCGAACAACTGGAACGACCAATCACTATGACACAAACTGACCACAAGGAGGCAGATGTTCAATGCAAGAGCTGCCCCCTGATAGTCAGTGCCCTCCCTCAGCCAACCTCCCACGGCCCCTCCCCCTGGCCTTCTAGCCCCCATTGGACCCTGGTGCTAAGCCATTCGTAGAGACCTGCTTCTGGGTTGGGGTTTCATACATAGCAGAGCAGCTCTCTCACTGTGATCTATTGAAAGTCAGCCCTTGACACAAGGGTTTGTCTCACTCCAGTCCTCTCCCTTTCCCAGGGGCTGCATGCCACAGTGGCGGTGTGGCAGCGAGGGAGGGGGGAGGGTGGGAGGCAGGAAACCATGCAGTGGCGGGGTGCCAACGGTGGCCTCAGCGTCTTGCATCCATTCCTTCTGCGCCCAGCCCCGCGACTGTTGCCTCCTCTCTGACCCCACAGGGGCCCTTGGGCCCGGGCTAGGATGGGGAATGGGGGGTGGGTGGCAGCAGAAATGGCCCCTTTCCCAGGGGGGCTGAGGACTGGCTCCCACCTTGGGGCTGGTGGCCAACCTCCCGTGGTCCCTTCTCCCCAATTTACTCAGAGTCCTCGGACTTGGCTGCTCAAGACTTTATAGAAGACTGGCAGCTAACCAATGCTAGCATAGCCAGAAACATGATTGAGGGAGTAGCTTCCCCATCTTGCTTTTCTACCATCTGCTGGGCCTCAGTTGTTAACTTCTTCAGTGACCCCATGTTGGCACCTCGGTCCCTTGTGTAGCCTTTGTCATCATCCTTTTCTGTATTGCTGTCATTGGTGCAACTCTCGGTCTTTTGAGCAAAGGGCCAAGGAGTTTCTGTGGGTCCATTGTGGTGACACACATAATGCTCTGGCACCCAAATTGGCTGCGCTGCTCCTCCTGGAAAGATACAAACACAACCTCTGCCCCACATCATTACTGGATCTGGTCCAAACCATTGTCCAGTTTGTGCATCTTTCCACCAGGCTAACACCACGGAGATTATTGTACAAGAGGCCCAATGCCTTTAGGCTGCTGTACGACCCTCTGCATCGCAATTCAAAACCTTTAAAGTATAAAGAGCATGACTGAGTTTGTTTTGAGGTGACACATAACGTCCTTCTCCTCTCTGTTTTAGTAATTGCATTTTAAGAGTACGATTGGCTCTTTCCACTATTGCTTAACTTTGAGGGTTGTAAGGGATACCAGTTTTATGACAAACTAGAGGCCTGATGCACAAAATTCTTGCAAGAGTAGGCCTTCCTTCCTCCGGCTGCCAGCACCCAAGACCCAGCTTCCCTCTGGCACCCAAGTCCCGGGCTTCCCCTGCAGCCCTGGCTTCATCCGGAAGGTCGTCCAGAAGGACCTGTGGTCTAATTAACATATTGTGCTTTTATTAGTATAGATTTGATATTGCTGACAAAAATGCTGAAAAGCAGAATTAGCATATGTGTGTCCATTGTCTTTTTTTAGCTCTAAGGGAGGACCTAGTACCACAAAGGCGGCTAAGCAATGATTAATTACATGCTTGGCACTCTCCTGTTTGGGGAGTCGCAAAGATAAAGCGGGAGCGGGTATCTATATTAACATGTACCCATCTATGCTTGCCAAATTCCAGTATGTGAGTGACATCCATCTGCCAGATTTGATTAGGTTTAAGACCCCTAGGATTAACCCCCAACAATTGTACAGGGCAAAGAATTACGCACTGAAGGCACTGCTTAACAATTTGACAAGCTTGCTCCCGAGAAATACGGAGTTGTTTACGCAAGGCAGCAGCATTTTGATGATGCAAAGCATGGGAGGACTGGACAAGAGAAAATTGAGTAGCCTCTTGCATTACAGCAAGGAGGCAATCAGTAGTGTCATTCCTATAGCTAACGGACCAGGGAGACCTGAATGAAATCGGATATGACCAATAAAGCAAGGAAATTGTCGTTCTCTAATGACTTTTTGAAGGTTGAAAAATAAATGAAAGAGTTCCTCCGAATTAGTGTGCCCTATAATAGCTGTTTCAATAATTTTGGCCATACTTACAACATAGGCACTGTCACTATATAGGTTAATGCAGTGGTCGGCAAACTGCGGCTCACCAACCACATGCGGCTCTTTGGCCCCTTGAGTGTGACTCTTCCACAAAATACCACGTGTGAGCTTGCATGGACAGTGCAATTGAAACTTTGTGGCCCATACGCAGAAATCAGTATTTTGTGGAAGATCCACACTGAAGTTGGTGGTTAACTCTGTTGTTATTGCTGGAATATTTCTGGGTAGGAACACTGGTTTTGTGTCAGGTAGAACAAATTCAGTTCCACTCCACTCTTAGTGACTGTGATCTAGGATAACTTATTTGGGCTCTTTGCAGCCTCCTTTCTTCTTTCCTACAGTTGGATAACTCAGAGAAAAGCTGGAGGATAGGTCACAGGTCATTCATGGTGGACATTTGCACAGCCTCACAAAGAAGTGGAAAAAAATAAGTAAATGTGAGGCCTTAACAGTTAGACGAGAACAATCTGGAGTCATTTACTATAGAGCTTGCATTTCCCAAGGATTCTTCCTGTACCCTTTCTCCATACAGTCACTTTTAACTGCCACTGCTGTGCTAGTCAGTAAGCTATTCCTATAAGTTAATAGAAAATTTTGGTCATGCTAACTAGTTAAAAATTGCAATTAAAAAAATTTTTAAATGCAAGATCTGTGTTAGCATTTAACAAATAATTTGGAACTCCGTGTTATAAAAATTCAGTTAAAACTTGACAGTCCTTGATTGCTGTCTTACATCGTAAGTGGCAATATTATATAAAAACTGGATAGAGTCCAGAAAATTATAGACATTCACTGGAGTACCAGTTAAAAAAACTAAGAATGGGGAAAACCAAGATGGTGGCATAGGTAAACACCGGAGTTTGCTGCCTCTAACAACCACTTCAAAAATACAACTAAAAGACGGAACAGACATCATCCAGAACCACAGGAAGGCTGGCTGAGTGGAAGTTCTACAACTAGGAGGAAAGAGAAAAGCATACCGTGACTCAGAGGAGGCGCAGTGCTGAAGTAAAATACTAAGGTGCGGAGTGCGTGCGGAGCGGGCTGGCAGCTGAGGGCGTGGTTGTCGTTTTCAATTGGGAGGGAGTCTCAGGCTCTGAGCTCCAGTTCCGGGCGAGTCTATAGGGACCCAGACTCATACGGGCGAAGCGGGACTGTCCGGCATCACTCAGAACCCTAGGGCAGCTTTCTCTTCGTGGGGCTTGCAGTGATTACTGGGACACTGACAAGCAGAGCCTCTGAGGGCAAGACTGCA
>NW_006290023.1:63428-66634 GCF_000327345.1 Myotis davidii | reverse complement strand
TGCCAAGAACCTACAACCAAGATTACTTTATCCAGCAAAGCTATCATTCAGAAGTGAAGGTCAGATAAAGAGCTTCACAGATAAGAAAAAGCTAAAGGAGTTCATCACCACCAAACCAGGATTATATGAAATGCTGAAAGGTATCCTTTAAGAAGAGGAAGAAGGAGAAAAAGGTAAAGATACAAATTATGAACAACAAATACACATCTATCAACAAGTGAATCTAAAAATCAAATGAATAAATAATCTGGTGAAGAGTATGAAATGGTGATTGTAATAGAAACAGGGACAGAAAAAGGGAATGGACTGACTATTCTTGGGGGGCTGGGAAGGGAAGTGGGGTGAGGGAAGAGATTGGACAATAATCGTGCACCTATGGATGAGGACAGTGGGTGGGGAGTGAGGGCAGAGGGTGGGGTGGGAACTGGGTGGAGTGGAGTCATGGTGGTTAAAAAGAGTAACTAATGTAATAATCTGAACAATAAAGATTTAATTTAAAAAAAAACTAAGAATGTTTTCCCCTTGGAAAATTTTCTTTTCCTTTATCTTTTATTTATTGGGGTGACATTGTTTAATAAAATTATACAGGTTTCAAGTGTACAATTATATGCTACACCATCTGTAGATTAATTAACTTTGGTAAGAGTCTAAGAGTCAGTTGTGTTCAAATAGATGAAATTTCATTTAAGGACTGTAATGATCATTTGTTCTGAATCAAAGTGAGTACTAAAAAGGAAATAGGTTGAAATTATAGAAAGAAAATTCAGGTAGAAATAAGGTTGAAAATCTTGAGTGATTAAATACTGAAATAAAATGCCAAGGGAGATGGAAGATTAACAGATTGATGAATTAGTAGTCCTAGGTAAATAGCACATTGAGTTTAGAAGCAGGGATCCAGACAGTATGCCCTCTTGGAGTTCCTTTCAGCACCCTACTTTTATCTTTGGTTTATTATACCAGCATTCGCCAACCAATGGTCCATGGACCACTGGTGGTCCGTGAGATCCGAAAGGTTGGCGACCACTGTATTATACAATACTAGAGGCCAGGTGCATGAAATTTGTGCACTTGCGGGGGGAGGTCCCCTCCACCTGGCCTGCACCCTCTCGTCTGGGAGGTCTCGGGGGATGTTTGCAGAGATGGGAGAGGCTCCTTCCACCACGGCTGCATTACCAGCCATGAGCCCAGCTTCTGGCTGAGCGGCGTTGCCCCTGTGGGAACACACTGACCACCAGGGGGGCAGCTCTTGCATTGAGCGTCTGCCCCCTAGTGGTCAGTGCACATCATAGCAACCGGTCATTCCACCATTCAGGTCAATTTGCATATTAGCCATTTATTATCTAGGATTACTCTTAGATTGTAAGGTGAGTTTTATAAAAACTCAGCCCTAGGAGCTTAAAGCTAGTAAAAGGCAAAGGGGTTTTTTAAAAAGAATTATAAAAGTTAAGATCTTGCTTAAAAAGGTATTTTAATATTCAGAAAAACTTGAATAACCTCTCCCTTTGTTCTTTCCTTGCATTTAAGAGGATTATGGGGTATGCAATACATATATTTTTGTGCAAATTTTTCTAGGGCCAAGTCACAGAGAACATCTGTAACAGTATAGATTCCTTAGATTAGATCATCACAGCATCTTTTACAAAAGTACTAATTTGTACTCATTTTGTTTGTTTTAGACACCTAGTGACAATGGTTCTAAAATCCAAAGCTTTATTTTAGAATGGGATGAGGTAAGTAAATTGAATCTTTAAATTAGGCTAAAATTATGTGCATATCCTCAGGCAGAAGTAACTTTTGTTTAATAGTTAAGTTTTTCCTCTTTTAGAAACAATGTGAAAAAAAAAATAAAAACAATGTGAATGATTTCATGTGGAACATGAGTGAACTGACAGTATTCTTAGAAAATATTACTGACTGGACCTCCCTATGTTTTGTTTTGTTTTGTTTTTAACTAAACCACCATTTAAGAGGATTATGGGGTATGCAATACATATATTTTTGTGCAAATTTTTCTAGGGCCAAGTCTGTTACTTGGGTAATTAAGCTGTTACTTGGGTAATTACCTTGATTAAAAAAATTACTTTTTTACATTAGTTTTAAAGGCTAAGAGTCATTGTTTATGCCTGTTTCTGGAGCTCTCCTCATTACTTGGTTAATGGCCACATTAAATGCCTTTTCTCCTCCTGTTGCCATTATCACATTGCCTTTTACCTCTTCTGTCTTCAAGTCCTTCTCTGCCTCCCTCTAAAAAGGATACTTGTAATTCCATTTAGGGCTTATCCAGATAACCAGGATAATCTCTCCATCTCAAGAGCCTTAACTTAATCACATCTGTACAGTCCCTGTTGCCACATAAGGTAACATTCACAGGTCCCAGGTAGTATTAGGACCTGGATATCTTGGGGGCCATTATTCAGCCTACCACAGCAAGATTACTGGGCAGTATTGTTTAGTACTCTGTTTTACTGAGTACTAAACATTTATCATGTTTTCTCCTACCCTGCTGCTTACACAACAGCTAAAATAGGAGGGACTAAAGAGAGTAGAAGAAATTCCTTTGATAATTTGGAAATTCAGCAGTAATGAGGACCAATCAAGTGGGTTTTATTTCAAAAGTTCTAAGAGAATTCAAAATTAGGAAACCTATTACTATATGATAGTAATTTAAAAGAAAAACTATAGCATCTTGACAAATTATGAAAAGGTATTTGATAAAAATTTAGCACCCATTTCAATTAAAATTCAAAACAAATTAGGACTTGAAAGGTAATTCCTTATTTGATAGTTATTTTTGTATTAAGTAAAATACCAACACTAAACAATGAAAGCATTCTGGTTACAGCAGAGACAAGTGAAAGTTGCCAGTTATCCTCACCTTTATTTAACATTATTCAGGAAGTTATAGTTAATGCACTATGATTTGGAACCAAGACAAGAAGTATAGCCAATGGTGTCTAGCCTGGGGGGCAAAATTATCATTATTTAGAGATGATATGATTTCCTATTTAGATAACTCAGTAGAATTAACTATAAATGCTATTAAAACTAACAAGAGTTAAGTAAAGCAGACTGACAAAGACTAAAGGTTTTCTTTGAAGCAGAAGTTACTCTAACCGCCCTTTACCTCTATTGAGAAAATAAGCAAAAATGGTTGGAGAATGAGAACCTAGTCCTTTTTATGTAGCACCCTAAATTTCTAAAACTCT
>NW_006290023.1:58457-62436 GCF_000327345.1 Myotis davidii | reverse complement strand
TCCCTTATACTCCTTTTTCTTTTCTGCTTATACTCTTTCATTGTTAAATCTAAGCAGTAGCAGCTCCAAAATCTTTATTGTAAAAAAGCTTAGTAGATATCTAAGTGGAGGTCTGGAGATGTGTATGGACATTTTCTTAAAACTCTGCATAGAACTTTTCATAAGCTAAGGAACACCACCAGTGGTGCATATCAAAGATGACCGTTGCCACCACTGCCAATCCCCCCCGCCCTTGAGATATGGGTTCCATACCTGGAAAGAGTTTCTTTTATTAAAGCCAAAGGTTTAGCATCAGCTAAAACAGGCACTTAGTTCAAGAAGTTATGCAAAGATACCTGTTCTCCAATTTTTGAATTCTGCATGTGACACAGAGTAACTATCATATAAAAGATCTATATAATCTCATCATTCTCTTGAGATCCATGACATGCATGTAATTAAGATGACTTTTGGCCTTGCCAGTTTGGCTCAGTAGATAGAACATTTGCCCTTAGACTGAAGGGTCAAGGATCCGATTCTGATCAAGGGCATGTACCTCAGTTGCAGGCTCAATCCCCGGCCCTGATCAGGGCGCAGGCGGGAGACAACCAATTGTGTCTCTCTCACATCATTGTTTCTCTGTCTCTCCCCCTCCCTTCCACTCTCTCTAAAAATCAGTGGGAAAATGTCCTCGGGTAAGGATTAACAACAAAAAAATGTGTGATAGTTAATATGTTACTGTCAAATAGGAATTGATGTGGATTTATCTTTTTACAATAATATACCTGACATGTAATAATTAACCATTTCTTTTAGGGAAAAGGAAATGGAGAATTTTGTCAGTGTTACATGGGTTCACAGAAGCAATTTAAAATTACTAAACTATCACCAGCAATGGGATGTAAATTTAGACTATCAGCCAAAAATGAGTATGGCACAAGGTAAAATACACTTTAATGTAGATATTTTAGCTTATCCAGTCAACTTTGTGTAAATTATTTACAGTCCATATTATCTGCTAAAATTCTGCTATGTTATCATTTTATTGCTATAGTTGTATTAAAAGCTATAAGATAATGTGTTAGTTGCATAAACTGCAGTTTTAAAAGAATGCTAATTTATTTTTAGGTGTTTGACTTGGTTACTGTAAAGATATCAAATTCAAGATATATTATTTATGTTATAATTAGTTATCAAAAATGTCATTTATCAAAAGTTAATTCTTTATAAAAATAACTTTTTCTCATTTCTTTTTAAACAAATTTCATATGTTTCAACAGTGGTTTTAGTGAAGAAGTTTTATATTACACCTCAGGCTGTGCCCCTTCTATGCCAGCAAGTCCTATATTAACTAAGGCTGGTGTTACTTGGTTATCCTTACAATGGCGTAAACCTTCAGGAACACCATCAGATGAAGGAATTTCTTACATTTTAGAGATGGAGGATGAAACTTCAGTGAGTATGAATATGTATTTTAAATGGGATATTTAAAACATTTCAGTGTGGTATTAATCCTAATACTGTACATATTGCCACAATAGTTAGATCCTTCCCCAAATCTTTTGAATCCTTGGTTGGTTATATTTTGGAGGTATTGGGAGTGAGAGAGAATTTAGTCTTTATTTTTCTTGATGTGTAGGAATGAGTTTTGTTTTTTATGTTTTTGTATGTATATTTGTGCCTGGGAATAACATCAAGTGTATGTCAAATATATATGTTTTGGGGAAAATAAAGAGCGGGGAAGATCACCCAGACTTCTAAACTAAGCAACTCTAAAAGATAAGGAAATACTATGTCTGCCTTCTCCAACTGTGTTTATACACTACTTTCCCAAGTGCCACGGGGGACTTAAAGAACCTCACATGAGATTCTATAGTACAACCTAAATCTAGTTACTACCGGCTCATTTTCTGTGAACTGGAATCAAGCTGAATAAAAGTTAGGCTGTCCTGTATTAGTTCTATATAGTTCCATAGCTTTTTAGAGCTACTTTGAAACAATATGAATAAAAAATAGCATTGATTTACTCTTAGGTATATATCCAGGAGAATTGAAAACACATGTTCGTACAAAAATTTCTACATGGATTTTCACAGCAGCATCATTCATAATAGTCAAAAAGTAGAAACAACCCAAATGTCCATCAACTGCTGAATGGATAAACAAAATGTGATATAGCTATATAATGGAATATCATTCGGCCATATAAAGGAATGAAGTACTGACACTTGCCACAACATAAGTGAATCTTGAAAACATTCTACTAAGTCAAAGAATTCTGTCACAAAAGATCTCATATTATGTTATTTAATTTGATGGATATAGGCAAATCTGTAAAGACAGAAAGATGAGAAAAGAGGGGAAGTGACTACTAACCAAAAAATCAAGTACAGGCTCTATTCTGGAATTAGGTATTAAGTGATGGTTATAAGTGAGGTATTGAGTGACTCACAACCTTGTGAATATACTATAAACCATTGAATTTCATACTTTAAAATGGGAATTTTTGGTACATGTATTATACCTCAGATTTTTAAAACGTTAAAAATAGCATTGGAAAATTAATGAAGCATTGTCACTGGGGCTATAAATAGCAATCCCAAACCTAAGTGACATTCCTACGTGCCAGGACAACCAACCGTCCATTTATTCATCTAAACACAACTATGTGTTCAGGGCAACTTAAATACATTAGTTATAGTTGTGTTTAGCTCTTAGAACATCTGTCTGGGAAATTTCCATTCTAGAGATAAGGTTACTGATAGTCAAGTTACCATTGCCTCTCACTCTTCCCTCAATACAAAAATCTTCTCTGGGATACTCTTTTTACTGAGAATAAGTGGTCTCCTTCATCCTTCTATGTTTGTTAGTAGCATTTCTGGATCTGTCCACTCAAGTTAGAAACATCAATATGAGAGTTACACTAAACAGCATTGATCACATAGCACATAGGTGAAGATGAAGAAAACCTGAGTCTTTTCACATATTCATTATTCCCCATATTTCTGCTGTTAGATATCTAATGAAGATTTGTTTTTCCCCTTTCCAGGGATATGGTTTTAAGCCTAAATATGATGGAGAAGATCTTACTTACACAGTGAAAAATCTCAGACGTAGTACAAAGTATAAATTTAAGGTAAGCTTTGGAAACCCCCTAAAAGATTTATTTGTTGTTCTTGTTATTCCTTGGTTTTAAAGCCAACTGTATACTTCACTCCTTTGGTTTTAAAATCTTAAATAATTTTGGCCTTTTCTAATGTGCTTTGTTTTACTTTCTTACTATATAATAGTGCTCCTCAAACATTATATACAGTAGTCCCATCTCTCTTATCTGCAGTTTTACATTCCATGGTTTCAGTTACTGATGGTCAACAGAAATCTGAAAGTAGTAAATGGGAATCTCCAGAAGTAAATATTAATAAACTTTAAATTGCGCACTATTCTTAGTATCATGATGATACTAAAATTGAAAAAAGAAATTCATGTTAGTTTTACTGGCACACCTTAAACAGTGGAAGTTACAGACACAGTGTGTGAAGACATGAACAGAAAACGTGTTCCACTTGTTGGCAACATGTTGTGCCAGAAAGTATGGAGCTTATTAGGAGACTTGAGCAAGGGATCCTCTGAAACAAGTGACCACATTCACACAACTTTTATTACAGTATGTTGTTATAATGTTCTATTTTTATTAGTTGTTTTAATAACACTGTGCCTAATTTATAAGTTAAACTTTATCATAGTTATGTATGTAAAGAACATAGTACATAAAGGATTCAGTAATACCCCAGTTTCAGGCATCTACTCAGGGTCTTGGAACTTATCCCCCACAGGTAAGGGGGACTACTATATTTAAATTCAAAACAGTTTTAATATTTTATGGAACTCTTATTTGTAAATGTGAACAAATATCTTTTAAAATGTGCATGTTTTTAAACATAATCAGAGTACAATCTTTGGCAGGGATATCAAAGTAATGTTACTTTTTTCCCAGTGCATC
>NW_006290023.1:56348-58191 GCF_000327345.1 Myotis davidii | reverse complement strand
CTTGGAATTTGCTGTTTCTCAAAGTACCTGGGTCCTTTTAGTGGACAGTCATATTTAGAAACCAAGATCTGGTAGTATACTTTCTGCTATAAGGGTTTGCTACTCCTGGACACCCTCTCACTGAACAGAGCTAGGAACTATGTGGTGTGTGTGTGCGTGTGTGTGCGTGTGTGTGCATGTGCGCGCACGCACAAACTAAATACCTCCAGTTTTAATCCAATGCCACAGGTTAATTCTAGTTTTCTCCCTTTATTTCTGATTTCCTTCATTGTCAGTGAGAAAAATTGCCCAAGTTGTGTTCAATATATTTACTTATTGGATCAAACGCTTCCCCTTTCCCTTATACTCTTCCCTATTCAGGGTGCTTGAGTTCCTACTGGGCAAATGCTACTGCTTCCACTCCTGCCCACAAATACTTGCCTTGTTTAGTCCATCTGTTGATTTTGGACGGAATTATTTTGGAAGAAAGGCAGAGAAGACTGCATGTTATTCTTGCTTACTGAGGCATGGAGACCCTATGTCAGGGGTCCTCAAACTTTTTAAACAGGGGGCCAGTTCACTGTCACTCAGACCGTTGGAGGGCCAGACTATAGTTTAAAAAAAAACTATGAACAAATTCCTATGCAGACTGCACATATCTTATTTTGAAGTGAAAAAACAAAATGGGGACAAATACAATATTTGTATTTGTATGTGGCCTGCGGGCCGTAGTTTGAGGACCCATGCCCTACATATTATTCTTGCTCACTTGAGACAGTAGCAAGCATTGAAAAGTATTGGATATATTTTAGCTCTGACTTGGTCCATGATGTATATCACTATTTCCTGGCAGACAGTGATTATATTAACATAACAATTAATATAAGCCAGCCTACATTTTTGTGCAGAAGTTTACGCAAAAATATACCAGGATACTATCCTATATAATAAAAGCCCAGGGACCGAACGGTGGAATGACCAGAATGACCAGTTGACCAGTTGCTATGATGTACACTGACCACCAGGGGGCAGACACTCAATGAAGGAGCTTCCCCCTGGTGGTCAGTGCGCTCCCACAGTGGGAGTGCCACTGGACTGACCAGGATGAGCAGTGCTCCCACAGCGGGCTGGCAGGCCACGCCCCCACCAGTGCACGAATCCTGTGCATCGGGCTTCTAGTTAGTTGATAAGTTCAGCATTTGAGTTTTTCTGTAGGTCTTATTTAATCAAATCATCCTATCTAATAATAGCCAAACATGGTAATTGACCGTACCTTCACTACACCTCCCATTGGATAATCAGCGAGATATGCAAATTAACCACCAACAAAGATGGCGGCTAATTTGCAAACTGCAGGCAAGGCAGGACAGCAGGAGCCGCCAGCACCAGCCGCCATGCATGCGATGCCAGAAGCTGCTTGCCTGCCGCCCTGGACCATATCTGGTCCCGGGCCACAGTCACGCCAGCCCTGCAAGCCCCCGGAGCTGCCATATATGGCAGTAACTCTATCAGTAAGCACACTGAAAGTCAGTGGCATAAATGCACCAATTAAAAGACAGATTATGAGGGTGAATCAAAAACAAAACCCACTTTAAATATAAAGACACATACAGATTAAAAGTAAATGAATTATGCTGCAGCCTGTTTTGCTCAGTGGATAGAGCATTAGCCCTTGGACTGAAGGGTCCCAGGTTAGATTACAGTCAAGGGTATGTACCTTAAGAGGAAGACTCAGTGACGGCCCTGATCCGGAGGCACAGTCGAATGTGGATGAGCAGGGCATGGCTGCATCCATCTCAGAGATGTCTTCCTCTTTCTTTGTCACTGTCTCCACTTCACAGAGGTCTTCCCCTTTCCTGGTCTC
>NW_006290023.1:42127-54873 GCF_000327345.1 Myotis davidii | reverse complement strand
AAAAGCAGCCAATCAATTATTCTCTCTCATCATTTATGTTTCCATCTCTCTCTTCCTCTCCCTTCCTCATGGAAATAAAATTACATATATATCAATAATAATAAAAGGCTAACATGCAAATTGACTTAACTGCAGAATGGCCGGTTGCTATGGTGCGCACTGGTCACCAGGGGGCAGACGCTCAATGCAGGAGCTGCCCCCTGGTGGTCAGTGCACTTCCATATGGGGAGTGCACTCAACCAGAAGCTGGCTCATGGCTGGCCAGTGCAGCGGTGGTGGCAGGAGCCTCTCCCGCCTTTGTGGCAGCACTAAGAATGTCCAACTAACGGTGTAGACCCGATCCCTTGGGGGCCTAAGCCTTTAGTCGGACATCCCCTGAGGACACCCTGGCTGCCAGAAGGATGTCTGACTGCAAGCTTAGGCCTGATCCCCCGGGGAGTGGGCCGAAGTCAACAGGTGGACATCCCCCAAGGGTTCCTGGACTACAACTGGGCGCAGGCCGGGCTGAGGGACCTCCCCCCCCACCCCCCCCCACAACCCAGTGCACAAATTTTTGTGTACCGGGCCTCTAGTTTCAAATAAATGATAAAAGCCACTATAAATTGTTTTAACTTTCAAAGATCTAAAATAAATTTATTACTCCTTAAGAACTTTAGGAAGAACATTTTAATGATAATGGTAACTTTGATTATGCAGGGCATAATTATATCTGTTATACCAGGGGTGGGAGCCGGCGCCCTCTTAGCGCAGCAGTCTCATACCAGGGGTGGGCAAACTTTTTGACACGAGGGCCACAATGGGTTCTTAAACTGGACCGGAGGGCCGGAACAAAAGCATGGATGGAGTGTTTGTGTGAACTAATATAAATTCAAAGTAAACATCATTACATAAAAGGGTACGGTCTTTTTTTTCAATAGTTTTATTCATTTCAAACGGGCCGGATCCGGTCTGCGGGCCGTAGTTTGCCCACAGCTGTATTATACTGTGCTTTATATATTAGTTTCATTTTCAGAACTTCTAGTAACACTGGATTATTTTAATTTCTAAATAGTTTTCATATTTATAAGAATTATTAAATACCTGAGATGTGTATACATTTATTCTAGCTTTCTTCTGATGATGATATTGAATTGTATTTTTGCTTCAATAATGATTATCAACAGGACTTCTGAGCAAGTTGTCCGTGTCTTCATAATTTAATAAATTTATTAAAATTCTTAGAATTCTACTACCGTGTAACAGCATGGTGTTATTGCAACATAGAGACAAAATGTATACCTACAAGTAGGAGTTAAATTCCTTACTAATTCACTATAAACAAATCACCAATTTATATTCAAAACTGTTTCACTATGGCAGTCACTCTCAAATTGCAGGATATACAAATCCGAGATCTAGAACAGTAGTTCTCAAAGTGTTATCATCAAACCATTCTATCAACATCACTTGGGAATTGTTAGAAATATTAATTCACTGGCCCCAACCCAGATTTATTCAATCGGAAATTCTGGGGGTAAAGCCTGGCAATCTGTATCTTAGAAAGCCCTCCAAATGATCCTGATGCTTACTGAAATTTGAGAACCACAGATCTAGAGCAGAAAAAAAAAAATTTTAGGAAAGGGAAAATGATGACTGTATAAAGTTTTCTAGAAGCCCAGACATTTATTTTGAATCTACCATGTACTGGGTACCAGCTGAGAGGGTTTTACATCATTAAATATTACTGCAATGTCTGTCTTTCCTTTCTGACGTGGCATTGCAGACTCCTCTTTCAAGGAAACATATTAAAACAAAATCTTAACTTAGAAATCTTAGAATACTAAGCAAAAGCAATAAAAATATAATACAGGGTGTAATTACTAACTAGTATGTTATTTTTTTAAAGAAACAATAAGGATATGAATTACATAAAATTCTAAAATGACCAAGTTTTCCAAATGCTAGAGTTCTCGACTCAATACCAAGGACAGTTCTAGGACATTCAAAATACTAAAACAAAATTAGGACAATGAAAGAATTTAAAGAATAAAATAAAAATGAAAGTAAAGATTTAAAGCATAAGAAAGCAGTCATTTCTTAAAATAAAGCAAACAATGCTAATTTCATCGAATGGTTCACTGGAAGCTAAGCCAAGACCTGAAAAGAAGAAGAATTAAAGGCTTCAGGGGCTAGTATCCAGTTCCTATGATTCTGAGCCACTAGAAAGCTGATGCCTTGTTTCCTGAAAAATAGTTTTTCAAGTAACAAGGCTTCTAGATTCTAAGGCAGCGGTTCTCAACCTGTGGGTCGTGACCCCTTTGGGGGTCGAACGACCCTTTCACAGGGGTCACCTAAGACCATCGGAAAACACATATATAATTACATATTGTTTTTGTGATTAACCACTATGTTTTAATTATGTTCAATTTGTAACAATGAAATTGGGGGTCACCACAACATGAGGAACTTAAATATTAAAGGGTTGCGGCATTAGGAAGGTTGAGAACCACTGGTCTAAGGGCTGAGAGTCCTTAGATATTTTCACTTTAACTTGTTACCTGTTTTTTTGAGGCCTTTCATCAATGAAGAAAAGCAAAACAGTACCTGGATCTGTTAACTTCTCAGAAGTTATGTACTTATATATCAGTATCTATGACAGTACATAGTCATGTTCCCTTCCTTTTTTCTCATCTTGTCTGCCTTCCTTTCTCCTCTGTCATTTCTGTCTTTAAGAATACTAAAGTTTTCTGTATTGCTTTCAGGCTGTTCTTTTGCCTGCTAGTCCAAGTTCTATTTTATAGCTAGATTAACCTTTCTGAAACAGCTTTCCCTCTGAAAACCAGTTTCCTTAGTTTGACATAGGTGATGTTGTTTTTTTATTATTCTGACCAATTCAGTTTTTTAAATGTGCTGCTTTTTATTCCTTACATAAACAGGCTACCTTACTAGATTGATTACTCATTTTTTCCTGAGCAGAGCTCGCAATTTTGCTGTTCACTTCTGCTCTTATACTCAGGGTTTTCTGTTCTGTCTTACCCAATAATAGATTTATTTAAATCCTCGTCAATAGTCCCCTTTCACTGCTGCCCCATATTACTTACATTTGCCTTTTTAAAGGATTCCTGAATCATTTTTTAAGCCATAGTTATCTTTTTGTGTAATTCTTTTGATATGCATATTGCCTGTCTTTTGCATAAAGATTCTAATTAAGGTAAGGTGTGCACCACACCTAGAATTTTTAGCACCATGCTCCCTCTATGGCAGGCACTAAGTGAATGTTTTGATTATTTGTAAAATTGGGATGGGCTGAGATAACCTTATAGCTTTACTAGAGGCCCGGTGCATGAATTCGTGCATGGGTGGGGTCCGGCCACCTGCCCCAATCAGGGGCAGGACCAGCTTGGGGGAGAGGCCATGGGAGGTTGAGGGGAACCAATTGGGGCCCTGATTGGTCCGGTTGGCCACCGCCGTGCATGTTATAGTGACCAGTCATTCCATCATTCTGGTCACTTGGCTTTTATATATATACATTTATGACCAACTGAAGTAAAAGGTGTCAATGATGAAATATTATATACCTTTAAAAACATAGTTAGTGAATCTTTACGGTCTTTAGGGAATCTGTTCTTTTTTTTTTTCTTTTTAATCTTCACCTGAAGATACATTCTTATTGATTTCAGAGAGGTGGGGGGGCGGGGTACGTCAACCAGTTGCCTTCCATACACACCCCAACTGGGGATTGAACCCAAAGCCTGGGTATGCGCCCTGACTGAGAATTGAACCCACGACCTTTGGGTATATGAGATGACACTTCAGCCAACTGAACCACATCGTCCAGAGCCTGTTCTTATTATTAAAGTTTTCTCTAGTTATTAAGTTTTAGTAGACACACTGTACCACATGGGAAGTGTTTTGATTCCCTTTGTAGTCTAATTTGTTAGCAGCAGAATGAAGAGACATCCTGAAAATCTATCTGAATAGTCCTGTGGGAGGACTGAGGAAACCTGAGCAAAATTGAGCAATTAGACTAAATTTTACTGAGTTCTCATGGGCTCCATGAGTTATTTGGGGTAGATTTATTTAGATCCTCATCTATAGTGTCATGGCATGTCATAATGGTCCCTGTCTATGAATCACTCAATAATTATTGAGCATCTACTCTATGATAAGCACTGTTCTAAAAACTAGGAATACAACAGTGATCAAAATAACTAATATTCTAGTGGAGGCAATAGAAAGGCAAACAAATATCAGATAGTTGTAAGTTAACTAAAATAGGGTGACATGGCAATTACTTGGGTAGTCAAGGAAGTCTTCTCAGAAATGACATTTGAATATATACAAATAGAAAGAAGGAGGTAGCATGCCAAGATCAGAAAGAACATTCCAGACAGGGGGAATAATTACTAATGCAAAAGCTCCTAAAGTGGAGGTAGTCAGGTGTGAAATCACATAGGCCAGTGGTCGGCAAACTCATTAGTCAACAGAGCCAAATATCAACAGTACAACGATTGAAATTTCTTTTGAGAGCCAATTTTTTTAAACTTAAACTATATAGGTAGGTACATTGTTATTAACTTAATTAGGGTACTCCTAAGCTGGTCTTTGCTAAAAACGTCCTCAATCTGATTGAGGTACGTTTCAATCGCCACGAAGTTTCAATCGCACTGTACATGCGCGCACGCAGGTGGTATTTTGTGGAAGAGCCACACTCAAGGGGCCAAAGAGCCGCATGTGGCCCGCGAGCCACGGTTTGCCGATCACTGACATGGGCCATAATAAGGAATTTAGATTTTATTCTGAGTAAGATAAGAAGCCATTGATGGATTCTAAGCTGAAAAGTGATAAAGTCCCACTGGCTGAAGTGTAAAAAGTAAATGGGGTTGCGGGAAGGAATGGAAGCTGGAAACTGGAATAGTGTAGTCATTCTGAAAAGATAGGATAAAGGAGGCATTGACTAAGGTGGTGGTAGTAGTAAAAATAGAAAAGTAGAGAAAGTTGACAGTATTTACTGATACAGTAGTCCCTCCCCCTTATTTGTGGGGGATATATTCCAAGACCCTCAGTGGATGCCTGAAACTGCAAATAGTACCAAATCCTATATGTACTTTTTTTCTATACATACATTCCTATGATAGAGTTTAACTTATAAATTAGGCACAATAAGCAATTAATAACTAATAATAAAATAGAACAATTATAACAATATACTGTAATAAATATTAGGTAAATGTGCTGTGAGGCACATGTGCATTATCTCTCTCTCCCCCTCTCTTCTTCACTCCTCCTCTCTCTGATAACCAAGAGGGCAGCTAAATTACTTAATGGGTGGGCAGTATGTATACATTGTGGATGCATTGGACAAATGGATAATTCATGTCCTGGGCCAGCTGCAGTAGGACAGCACAAGATTTCATCAGGCAACTCAGAACAGTCACAATTTAAAACTTATGAATTACTTATTTCTGAAATTTTCCACTTAAATGTTTTCAGACTGCAATTGATCACAGGTCAGGGAAACTATGGAAAGTCCATCAAGTATCATCAGATTTAGCTTGTTCTTGTGATGACTCTTGCTTAGTATCAGAATGTTAGATTGACACTGAATACTTCTAGGACTGAATACTCTTATATATGCTTAGTCCCTATCAAAAACATAAATAAGCCTGATGGTTTATCACAGTGTGAAAACTTTATCATTTGATTGAACCTTTATGTCTCTCATCACTTTGTTCATTAAGCCGATATCATTGTGTCAAACATTATTTTATGTTTTTGTGTCTCATCACAGGTTATTGCTTACAACTCAGAAGGTAAAAGTAATCCAAGTGAAATAGTAGAATTCACTACATGCCCTGATAAACCAGGAGTACCCATAAAGCCTTCAGTTAAAGGAAAGATACATTCACACAGTTTTAAAATAACTTGGGGTAAGATTTTATGCATATTTTTACATCATTACTTCTATATTTGATTAAAATGATTTGAATAGTAAGATAATTTTTAAAATACGTAAATAAATATGTTAGAGCCAAAACCAGTTTGGCTCAGTGGATAGAGCGTCGGCCTGAGGACTGAAAGGTCCCAGGTTCAATTCCGGTCAAGGGCATGTACCTGGGTTGCGGGCACATCCCCAGTAGGAGATGTGCAGGAGGCAGCTGATCGATGTTTCTCTCTCATCGATGATTCTAACTCTCTATCTCTCTCCCTTCCTCTCTGTAAAAAATCAATAAAATATATTTTAAAAAATAAATAAATAAATAAATATGTTAGAGCAAGTTTAATAGGAAATGTAAGAGTCATGGTTTGAGGATCTTTTTTGTGAACAGCTATGTATGTACTCACACATAATAATTTCAGATTTGATACACGAAGAATTTGGGGTCTACTGTAGAACTGTTGGAGGGGCAACACTGTGTAAAATGGAAGATTGCTGAACTTGTAGTTAATGTCACCTAGGTCATCCTGGCTCTCATGAGAAATGAAAATCACTTATTCATTTAAAATAAACATTTATTAAACACCTACTTATATACTACTTAATGCAAAAGCAATAGATTAATGAGTTGCTGATATTAATAAAAAAGCATTGTAGGTGATTTCTCTTTTCTTTTTAAGCAACACCAGATTTGATACTATGTTTATTAGGATTTTCTGTCATTTTAAATTGCATGTACCTTGCCTAATACTACTGTTGTTTCTTTGGATAGACCCACCAAAAGACAGTGGAGGGGCATCCATCAGTAAATATATAGTGGAGATGGCAGAAGGTTCTAATGGTAAGAATAAAAGGCTAATATGCAAATCAACCGAACAGCGGGACAACCGGTTGCTATGATGCACACTGACCACCAGGGGGCAGATGCTCAATGCACGAGCTGCCCCCTGGTGGTCAGTGTGCTCCCACAGGGGGAGTGCCACTCAGCCAGAAACCAGGCTCACAGCTGACGAGTGCAGCGGCGGTGGCGGAAGCCTCTCCCACCTCCACAGCAGACATCCCCCCAAGAGCTCCCAGACTGAGAGAAGGTGCAGGCTGGGCTGAGGGGACACCTCCTCGCTCCCACCACCCCCACCCCGTGCACAAATTTCATGCACCAGGCCGCTACTTTTATATGATCTTTTCTCTTTTCTCTTGGTTTTTATTTCCCTTTGTTTGTAGCAGTTAGGATTTTGCATGTTACAAACCACTTTAAGTTGTAATCTTTAGAAATATAACATCAAATGTGAGATTGCTATATACTTATATGATTTCATTTACATTTTCTTATTTTTTTGTTTGAATTGCTCAAGTCCAGTATACCTAAACTCTTCTGAAATTAGTTTATTCAGTTAGATTATACCCAGATGTACCAGAGAAAATTTATCTTCTAAAATTTAGTTAACTTACATTATACTAATTTTAATAAGAAATTTTATGCCTACTAAACTTTATTTTTGAATGGCACATTTAACAGTCTTTATTTCTTGAAATGACCTATTGCCTGCAAAAAAATAAGGATATCTTTTAGTTAAGACTAAACTTCCTGTGGTATTGGTTCTTTGTGTGTTATAATGTTATTACTGGACCAGTAAACACATTTAAATGCTTAATTAAAATCAAATTATCAATATCAGCCAAAGTCTGTACAGAGTTACAGAGATATTTACCTTCAACAAAGCCATGCAAAATTTGTCTAGGAAGCTACACACATAAAGAAAATTAGATCATTTCCAGGAAACTCGAAACAAGCTTAAATTGTTTCTGACAAATTACATAACACTTATTTAGTGAAGCTAGGATACCTGCCGTGTCCATGATACCAAAATGTTAAACATTACCTTGGAGCTGATTAAACATAATTCTTCACTTTACAGGAAACAAATGGGATATGATATACAGTGGAGCTACTAGGGAACATCTTTGTGATCGACTGAGTCCAGGCTGTTTCTATCGTTTACGAGTTTACTGCATCAGTGATGGAGGACAGAGTGCGGTAATATTTATATAGAGATTTTTTTTTCAAGTTTGATCAAATTAAATGAGAAGACCAGATGATACTTCAAATATTAAAATGTATTTATACATGTATAAAAGTAATTTCTGTCACCAGATGGTTAATTATATAGTGGCCAGAATATCCTAATAATAGTCCTTAGTGCATATCTGTATTCAGTGAATATCTATTTTCAACTTTGGAAAAACAAGTATATGAAAACATTGTAGAAAATTTTATAAAGATAAATTTTATGCTCTAGCCCAGTGGTTGGCAAACTCATTAGTCAACAGAGCCAGATATCAACAGTACAACGATTAAATTTCTTTTGAGAGCCAATTTTTTAAACTTAAACTATATAGGTAGGTACGTTGTTATTAACTTAATTAGGGTACTTCTTAGGAAGAGCCACACTCAAGGGGCCAGAGAGCTACATGTAGCTCGCAAGCCACAGTTTGCCGACCACTGCCCTAGCCAATTGGGCTCAATGGATAGCACATCAGCCTGCGGACTGAAGGGTCCCAGATTTGATTCCGGTCAAGGGCACATGCCGGGGTTGCAGGCTCCATCCCCAGTAGGGGGCGTGCAGGAGGCAGCCAATCAATGATTCTCTCTCATCATTAATGTATCTCTCTCTTTGTCCCTATTCTTTCCTCTTGGAAATCAATAAAAATATTTTTGAAAAAAATATAAATTTTAGTATGTTGCTTAATAACCATACATAACAAATAGAAATAAAATAATTGTAAACTGTTGTATTGCTCCAAAAATTACCAGGACAAACCATAAAATGTCATTTAGTGTTTAATATTTATTAAGTAAATACTACAATATTTACTTATTTCCAAAAAGATGGTAATTATTTTTATTATTAGAGACCTAATAGCCAAAATGAACTTAAAATGTACCATTGAGCCGAAACCGGTTTGGCTCAGTGGATAGAGCGTCGGCCTACAGACTGAAGGGTCCCAGGTTCAATTCCGGTCAGGAGCATGTACCCCAGTAGGAGATGTGCAGGAGAGAGCTGATGGATGTTTCTCTCTCATTGATGTTTCTAATTCTCTATCTTTCTCCCTTCCTCTCTGTAAAAAATCAATAAAAAATACATATATATTTTTTTTAAAAAATGTACCATTGACTACATATGAGACATATGTAATGTTCTGGAAAAGTACGGGGGGTTTTGTTTGGGGTTTTTTTGTTGGTTTAATTTATTTTAGAGAGGGAGGAAGAGAAAGAAAGGGAAACATCAACGTGAGAGAGATACATTGATTGGTTGCCTTCCATATGCGCCCCGACTGGGGATCAATCCCGAAACTTGTGCCCTGACTAGGAATCAAACCTGAAACCTTCCCATGCATGAGACGACACTCAACCAACTGAGCCACACTGGCCAGTATTCAGAAGTATGTTTTTTAATGGGAGTGATTTTTTTCTTTTTAATGAATTTAACCAAGAGGGGTTTCTTAGAGCATTCATAATTGTTATTATATTTCAAATGGAATTTAATGTAGTAAAAGTACTTTTAAAAAATGAATTGTTGAAAATGCAAGTATTCTGAAACTGCATGCAAGTTCTGCCCAACAGGCTTGGGATCCAGTTGCTTCATTTTCTCTAATAAGAAAATCTTCCTGGATTCTAAAAAAAAAACCAACCTCCTACTCCCCCTCCCACCCACCCCCCCAAAAAAGCTATTTTTCTAATATAACATTATAGCATTCTTATATAAGATACATTTCTGAATAAGGTGATGACCAAATATTTTGTTTATCTTTGGAAAGAAAGTTAAGTGTAAACCTTAACACAGTGCAGATAAGGCATATATGGCACTGGGTTTCTGTCAATGTTTTTAAGAAAATGTCTTTTAAAATAAAAGACTTTTTTTTAAAAAAAAAAATGGCTAAAAGTAATACCAAACACCTGGAAAGATGATAGATACTTGGAAAAACTTACCTAATTTTTTAAATTATTTTTAAGTGGAAAGGAAGAAGAAAATCACTTTTTTAAATTAATAATAAATTAAACAGGTGAAAAATACAGTATGCAGTAAAGTGGCCAAAATAGTCTAAGTCTCCTGAAAACATGGTAAATTGCATTCACAGAATGTTGAAACATCCTTCCTTAGAAGAGATTTGTGGATCCATTTGGACAGGGTCAAAATAATGTCCATTAGGTTGTGTTGGATGTAAGGGTTTTTTGGTTTTTATTTAAGTTTTGTTTTTGTTTTTTGAGTTTTCTTTTTCTCTTTTTTGTTTTGTTTTGTTTTTTATTTATGAAAAAAAAAGAAAAGGAAGAGCTTTTCTTTTTATTTATTTTGGTAACTTATTTTGTATATAGTATTAAATGTCTTTGTATATATAAAATTTTAGTTTTAATGACTTGCTCTTGATTTTATAAGGTTTGATTTTATTCAGAACTTTATTTTTAGTCCATAGTCAAGTATAATTTCAAATTTGGTACAATCTTTGTGTTTATGTTATTTTTCTTTAACAAAAGCAATCTCACTATTTAGTTTGGGGCATTTTTGTTTTGTTTTTGCTTTTGTTTTGGCAGGTATCTGAAACTTTACTTGTGCAGACTCCAGCTGTGCCTCCTGGCCCATGCCTCCCTCCCAGATTACAGGGTAGACCCAAAGCAAAAGAAATACAATTACGATGGGGTAATTTCCATTTTGGTAACAAATTATAATTAAGTTAATACTAAATATATTCCTCTTGTTAAGTTGCACAAATCTTTCCATCTTTAGCACCCCCTCTGGTTGATGGCGGATCTCCCATTTCCTGCTACAGTGTGGAAATGTCTTCTGTAGAAAAAGATGAACCCAAAGAAGTTTACCAAGGTTCTGAAATAGAATGTACAGTGAGCAACCTTCTCCCTGGAAAGACTTACAGCTTCAGACTACACGCAGCTAACAAAATGGGGGTAGGAAGACTGTGATGACTGAATTATAATCACAGTGTGTTTCATGTAACATATGTAATTGCACTTATTATTTGTGACTCCATATTTCACAATTTATAGCTGTAAATCTATACTGATAAATAAGATATGATGAAATCATATTATTGTTATAGAACCTCAGTATTTTCAAATCCCACATATAATTTGAGACATTTTAGACTTGAACTGAGCTAAAATTTGCCTTTCAGGTAGTACTAATAGGGTTTACTTACTAGTAAATTTAGGAGAAGAAACAAGATTATAAGATGAAGTATTTGTTTTTTGGGCTGGTTATATGCAGCATTTACTTTCCATTGACAACTATGTGATTCTTTTTTTGCCTAAGGAAAAAAAAAACTTTACATTTTAAGCACTTCTAGTTTTGTGTAAATTTTTTAAATATTATCTAAATATCTGTACAACTAACTACATAATTGAACAAAAGATAGGTGATATCTCATTTTACAACTAAGGCAGCTGAGGCTCAGATTTTGCCCACAGTTACACAAACTAAGAAGTGGTAAAGATAAGCCTTAGGACTTAGGTTTGTCAGACTCCACTCAGCTGTGTCAACCTGTCTGCATTAAAGCAGGTTCTCTAAGGTCAAAGCAGTAATTTCTTACCTCAGTTGAGTAACACTGTTTCTTTGAACTATTCTGTAATTAAAATTTCACAAAATTAAACTGAGCTTCTTCCCTCCCTATTATTTAAGGTTTTAGTGAACTGTGCATATGTTCTCCAAATATCTATAACCTTATTTTTAAATTTCTTACATCAACTTTATATACTTTGTTGGCAGTTCATTCATAAGTCATCATCTTGAAAGCCCCACAAAGCTGCAGTACTTTGGGATCACACCTTTAATACTAGTATCCTTAATCTGTATTTTTAGGTTTGTAATAATTTGTCTAAATCATCCTAAGTAAATACTTGCTTTCTGTATTTTTCAAAGAATATACCTGTTAGACCCATCTTAAATTATTGTAAATTTTAAGATAGAATTTATGCCTACCATCTCTTATACTTTTTTTTTCCATCTCTTATACTTTTAATTGACATCGGTTTCTTCACTCCTCACATCTTTTTCTGACTGATCCCACCTACCTAATACTATGCCTTTCTTACAAAAAAACAGTTCATGAAGGAATAAGGGACAAGAGAAGAAAATATAGTAAATGAAACTTAAAAATACCCCCACATATTCACTTATGTGATCTTTAAATCTTTCTACTTTCTGTGAATGCTTTTAGACTTATATTATGACCAATTAGTCTTGAAGGAGAAGGATTATGCACTTATTTGTAAGTTTTTATAGAGAGCTATGCGCTCGATAGGTGAAAAATGGAAATGGTGGTTACATTTGTTTTTCTAGTTTGGACCATTTTCAGAAAAATGTGATATTACTACAGCCCCTGGACCACCAGATCAATGCAAGCCCCCTCAAGTGACATGCAGATCTGCAACTTGCGCACAAGTGAATTGGGAGGTATTGTCATTTCCACTGACTTATATTTACTTTCTTAGTCAATTAGAATCCTATCTAATAAAAGACAAAAAGGGTAATTGACCGTACCTTCGCTACGCTTCCCATCGGCTAATCAGGGTGATATGCAAATTAACCGCCAACAAAGATGGCGGCCAGCAGCCACACAGTTGAAGTGAGCAGGAGGCTTGCTTGCTCCAGTGATAGAGGAAGCCAAGGTTCCCTGACTGCCGTGGTCTGGCTCTGAGCTCTGAAAGCAACAAAATTTCAATTATAGAAGCTAAACAAACCCCAGATACCTGCTTTCAGTCAGTTGTGGCCTCAGAGCTGGAGCGAGCAAGAGCCAGCTCTCAGCTCCAGTGGCGGCAACA
>NW_006290023.1:21387-41758 GCF_000327345.1 Myotis davidii | reverse complement strand
CAGGGGCTGCACCTAGGGATTGGGCCTGCCCTCTGCCACCCGGGAGCAGGCCTAAGCCAGCAGGTCGTTATCTCCCGAGGGGTCCCAGACTTCGAGAGGGCACAGGCCAGGCTGAGGGACCCCTTCCCCACCCTCTCCCCCACCCCCAAGTGCACAAATTTTGTGCACTGGGCCTCTAGTATTTTATATAAAATAATAAAGATACTGTTTATATCCTCATATAAGTTATACAAAGAGTAAGTCTCCTTAAATTCACATGGTTAAAAGTGAGGGTTTTTTCTCCTAGAAGCATTTAAGTAAGGTATATTTGCATTGCAGATATTTCGATTCTTATTCATGATGTGCTTTGTGTTTTATCTAAGGTTTTGTCTCAGTAATGAGATATTTAGCCACTGACTAGCTTAATGTTCAGAACAAACATTCATGGGAATTAGTATAATACTATTTCTCATTATCTCCAGTGTATTGTGTATAATAATGACAATTACATTTTCAGTTTCCTTTGAAATTTAACAAAGAAAATATCCTTGTATGATCTACCATTTTATATTAATAGAATTATTTAGAAGTATATTTACCTTAAACTACTCTTTGTAAAGTGATTCAATCATATTTCCAATTGAAAACAAAGTTATATTTTGTTGACTAATCTTAAATTCAGGTGGCCTTAATAAATAAAATGTAATATTGAATAGTCTTAATTCTGCTTAAACATTTTAAAGAAATTCAAAAGCAATCCAGTGTTTTATATGTTTGGGTAAAGAACATTTTTACCCAAAAGCTGTTTAATCAATGTTGAAACTTAAGACCTTTATCCTTTTCTTAATTTAAAGGTCCCTTTGAGTAATGGAACTGATGTCACTGAATATCGACTGGAGTGGGGAGGAGTTGAAGGAAGTATGCAGATATGTTACTGTGGGCCCAGCCTCAGTTATGAATTAAAAGGACTTTCACCAGCAACTACCTATTATTGCAGAGTCCAGGTAAAGGCAGTAAGGGCCTCGTCACTTTCTGTCTTCACGGTTTTGTGAGCATTTTCATGGCCAAGTCTTCGTTAACTATGGGCTCTGTTCATTTGTAGGCTCTGAGTATTGTGGGGGCAGGTCCTTTCAGTGAAGTAGTAGCCTGTGTGACTCCACCATCAGTTCCTGCTATTGTGACTTGTCTTCAAGAAATAAGTGATGAAGATATAGAAAATCCCGATTATTCACCTTCTACATGCCTTGCAATAAACTGGGAAAAGCCCTGTGACCATGGTTCAGAAATCCTTGCCTACAGCATAGACTTTGGAGATAAACAGCCCTTGACAGTAGGAAAGGTTACAAGTTATATTCTGGACAATTTGCAACCAGATACAACATACAGGTATACTGTAAAAACTATGTTAATTTTTGCCTAGACCAGAGAGACACTTTAAATAGAATAATCATAAACTAAACTTATTTTTCTTTTTTATATGGCACTTAGAATACGAATTCAAGCCTTGAATAGCCTTGGAGCTGGTCCTTTCAGCCACATGATAAAGTTAAAAACTAAGCCCCTCCCTCCTGATCCACCTCGTCTGGAATGTGTTGCCTTCAGCCACCAGAACCTTAAGCTGAAATGGGGAGAAGGAACCCCAAAGATACTGTCAACAGATTCTATTCAGTACCACCTTCAGATGGAGGATAAGAATGGAAGGTTGGTGTTTTAAATTACTTCTTCATGTAGTTTCTTGGATCTTGAATATATTTTTATAAATAATAGAAGTAAATAAAATAAATTTTCAAAGAGAATTTGCATAAGAATTTT
Source organism: Myotis davidii (assembly GCF_000327345.1). Taxonomy (NCBI): domain Eukaryota; kingdom Metazoa; phylum Chordata; class Mammalia; order Chiroptera; family Vespertilionidae; genus Myotis; species Myotis davidii. Next base: position 39,967 of record NW_006290023.1, on the reverse strand, counting down.
GAAGTGTGCTGTTTTTGAAGCATTAGAGGAAACAATGACAATTTTCTGTTTTTCACTTGTGAGTGGGATGTCAAGAGAGAAAAACTTTAGTGGTCTATTCTCTGGCTCACTTCTCTAACTCAGTGATTTTCACCTTTTTCGTCTCATGGCACATATAAACTAATTCCTAAAATTCTGTGGCACATAAAAAAAAATGTTATCTTTTTTGACAGTCTGACAAAAAAATAGGCATGATTTTAATTCATTCACACTGGATGTCTATTGTGTTGCCTGTTGTTTTTTTATTTGACAACCTAAGGGAAAAGAGATGAGTGACCTGACTAAATAGTCAGGTATTGCACATTTTAAAAATTCTTACGGGATACTAGTTGAAAATCACTACTCTAACTCTTTTACTCCCTTCATGCTTGTAAAAGAAACTTAATCTTTGCTAGGGCTTGAATGCTTATTTCCAGCAAGAGGCAATTTTTACAGTAAATGATTGATTGGCTTAGAGTGTTAGCCCATGCACCAGATGGTCATAGTTTGATTCCAATCAAGGGCACATACCTGGGTTGCAGGTTTTAATTCCCAGCGCCAGTCGAGGCGTATGGGGAGGCAACCAATCTGTGTGCGTCTCACATTGATGTTTCTCTCTCTCTCTCTCTTGCCCGCCCTTCTTACTCTCTGTAAAAATCAGTGGAAGAAATATCCTTGAGTGAGGATTAAGAACATAGAGAGGGAGAGAGAAAGAGAGAACTGTATGAGCATTCATTATTCATTCTCCAACTTCCAAAAAGCTAACCAACAGTCAGTCAAAAATATTGAAGAACATTCAACTTATAGGTAACATATGTTATTAAACTTCCCATCAAACAGTTTGAGAGGATAATTCATGGGAAATTACATATTCTCTTATACTGCTATATAAATCGCTAGAAAACATCACCAATCAACTAAAATTATGCCTGGGAATTGAGAGTTACCTTTTTTTATGTGATAAATTGTATGCCTATGATTCTAATTAGAAATAATTTATAATGAAAAGTGTGGTGTTCTGAGTACCTTTGAAAATGTGTACATCAAAACAATCAGAATCCTGAAAAGAAACAGTTACCATGGTTGGATAGGAAATTTAGCAATAATTTTTCAGAAAACTATGCCAAATTCAAAAACTTACCTGTTCTGTAATTGTCATCATCTGATGAAAAAGCACATTATTTATCTGGAGTGATAAACCAATCCTGGCATTAAATTCTAGGAGTAAGTTGTTATTCCTAAATTATGTCCCAATTAGTACTTTATAAACATAATATAGTCAAGGATTATTTTTAATGAATCCTTTCCATTTTAGGTTTGTATCCTTATACAGAGGTCCATGTCATACATACAAAGTACAAAGACTTAATGAGTCGACATCCTATAAATTCTGTATTCAAGCTTGTAATGAAACAGGGGAAGGTCCTCTCTCCCAAGAATATATTTTCACTACTACAAAATCTGTTCCAGCTGCCTTGAAAGGTAAGTTATATATCTTTAAGTTATTTTCTTTAATAACAAATGATTTTTAAATGCATTTTCATCAAGTGCTTTATGTACTATTATTAAAATTTATCATCCAGTATATGTCCAACATTTAAATTAATCTAATATAAAAATACTAAATTGAGCCCTGGCCAGTGTGGCTCAGTTGACTGAGCATCATCCCATGCACTGAAAGGTCACTTGTTCAATTCCTGGTCAGGGCATGTGCTCAGGTTGCAGGTTAGGTCCCCAGTTGGTTGCATGCACGAGGCAACCGATTGATGTTTCTTTCTCATGTCAATGGTTTTCTCTCTGTGTGTGTCTCTCTTTCTGTCTCTGCCTCTGCCTCTGCCTCTGCCTCTGCCTCTGCCTCTGCAGCCTGGAAGGACGTCTGGTCTAATTAGCATATTATGCTTTTAGTATTAGAGATATGTCCAAAAAATAGGACTGACATTCTTATGTCAACCTTGAGTGCGTCTCTCTCTCTCTCTCTCTCTCTCTCTCCCTCTCCCTCTCCCTTTCCCTCTCCCTCTCCCTCTCTCTCTCTCTATCCTTACCTCTCTCTCTAAAAATCAATGAAAACATTTTTTTAAAAAAAATACTAAATTGAAAAGATAGGCTGGTTTTCTAATAAGGCCATTACCTGTTTCTGCTCTTACTACTTAAAGGGGGAAAAAATCACAAATTCTGGTTGCTTTGAGTCATTGTTATTTCATTCATTTCTATTTTAGGGAGAGACCCAGGTTGTTTGTTGAGCAAAACATAAATTCTTAGTTGATTTGAATCTTTAAATCGAATTTACACAAAAACACACACATTTGTCCATACATGTATCTTTAAAATCAATTCAGAGGGGTCCTTATTTTAAAGCGACTGCAGCAAGATTATACTTTGTGCATTTAGCCGAATTTCCTCACACTCTGAGGACAAATCACAAAGACTTCCAATACAGTATCCTCAATCATGAACTTGAATATACCATTTGTTAGGCAAATCCATAATTAACAGGACTGTTCTTGAATAGTGTTTCTAATAATGTTGACAGAGTTCCACTGAGTCATTTTTCTGTTCTCTTGTCCAGTTTAGTGTCTGTTAGCCTTAATAAGATTGCTGATTTTGACCCCTTTGTACCCCACTATTGAGTGAAACAGTCATATGTGGTTGAAGAACTAGGGGTAGTTTCCAGCTCATCCTCTTAGATTAAATTATAAATTTCATGTTCTAGTTGTGTTCTTAGAAGTGCCATAGTTGTTTTTTTTAACTGCCATATACCCCTCTATTGGCTTTTTAACACAATAAAATAGTGCTTGCTTTGACAGGTCTTTTAGTCAGTCTAGCCACGGTAGCATCTGTAGATTGTATGACCTGAAGATAGTAAGAGTGAACTATTGACCATTTCTCTGCAAATTTCAAAAAATCCACTGATGTTTATTTCAAGTTAATAATTAAGTGTTACAGTTTTAATGATTTTGATTAATGTGTCTGTGTAATGTTCCAAGTAAAAATTAAGTATAGCAGATTTTTATTTATATTTTCTGCTCTCTACAGCCCCCAAAATAGAGAAAGTAAATGATCACATTTGTGAAATTACATGGGAGTGTTTACAGCCAATGAAAGGTGATCCAATTATTTATAGTCTTCAAGTTATGGTGGGAAAGGATTCCGAATTCAAACAGGTATGTGCCAAAATATAAGTCTGTGGATATATACTTTTACCTTTCTCATGTTTATGACTTTTCCATTGTAAGATTTGACTGTCTTTATGTTCCTAATTCAAAAACATTTGTTCAACTGATAGATACAGAGAATAAATAGATTGTCACCAGATAATAGGTTGGAGGTACAAATTGACAGCTATACAAATAGGCTCAGGATGAAAAGTACACCATAGGGAATATAGTCAATAATATTGTAATGACTATGAATGGTGTCAGGTCCTAGACTTATCAGGATGATCACAAGTTATATGAATGTCTAAATCAGTACACCTGAAACTAATATAAGATTGTATGTCATGTGTAATTGAAAAAAAAATTTTATTCAGGACTTACAGTGTTCCAAACATTAGTAACTAGTGTCTCAGGGTCCAAAATCTTTTGGATGTGAGCTATACTTAAACAGAATGTTCATTCGTTTGACAAGTATTTACTGAACTTTGTAGCAGGGACCCAGGATACAACACTGAATAAAAAGTCCTTGCCCCATGGAACTCACATTCTAGTAGAAAAAGAGATACTAAAAGCAACAAAACATATTACTGTATCATATGTTGGATAGTGTTAATTGCAGTGGAGAAAAAATAAAACTGGGTAAAAGGTAGGGAGTACTGGGGGGGACAGGCAGCTAGTGTTATTTTATACAGGGAGTCAAATGACATTTGAATAGAGACCCAAAGGAAGTAAATATTGGGAGAAGAGTGTTCCAAGGAGAGGAAACAATAGGTACAAAGGCCCGAGGCAGAAGATTGTTAAATTTAATGAAAAACAAGGAGGCAGTATGGCTAGGGCAGTGTGAGCAAGGGGAAGAATGGTAGATAAAATCAGGGGGTAGGGAATTTTATGAGTGGTGTGGATGTCATGTAGGGCATTATAGGCCATACTATGACTTTTACCCCATGTAAAATGAGAAGCCAATAGAGGATTTAGACCAGAGTTGTCACATGATCAGACACAAGGTCATTTTGGCTAGAGTGGGACAAGTACAGAAGCAGAGAGACCATTATGGAGGCTTTTACAATAATAGTAATAGTCATAATACACACAGTTATTGTGAAAGCCTAGAGGAATTATCAACTTCCCAGCCAAAAAAATTCAAAGATAAAGAACTTGTTATGCAACTTAAAAGCCTAACTTAATTGCTATATTTATTTCATCTGATTTTCCATTTTTTGCTGTCAACCTTCTTGATTTTGAGGGCTTTTAAACTGTGTTGTTTTGATTTTAGCATCTCATCTTGGGGGTTTTTTTCCCCACTAGAAAACCAATCATTTTTATTTCAGTCTTTTTTTATAACTATTAATAATAAAATATTTTCCAATAAAAATTTTTTTTCTCTCAAATTTTGTTAAGTGTAGAAGTGGAATTTCTTAACTGAAATTACAAAAGACCCGAGAGAGTCATATTAAATTTGGCATGTGATTGTTTTTCTTCAGTAAGCCATCTGCAAATTGACATGATAATTAGATTTAAATATAATTTACAGATAAGCAGGTTTCCTTCCAAGGAGGAAGCAAAATTAATATTAAAGAAAATGTAATTGTATTACCTGTTTAGGAAATAGGGACCCCACATTTGAGTTGTAAATGAATTTTAATGAACATATCACTACATAAAGAGCAATGCTAATTCTAATTTAACTTAAAAGCTAAATCCTATCATCACTTTCACTTATTTTAGATTATAAGCAATGAAAAACTTAAAATACTAATTTCCTTAGAAACTTCATTTTATGTATGCTCATCTAAGTCTCTTGTAAGTCTTTTTTTAAGAATTCAATATCATTCATATAATTTGATACTTTAAAATTTATTTGATAATCAACACATGTATTTAATATTACATTTGAAGAATTATGGGGGGCTGTATTATTAACTTACTGTTCTGATTTCAAAAAACTTGTTTAGAATTAAATTTAAGAAGCAAGCAGAAATTTTATAAACATGCCATTTTATTTAGCCAAACAAATAAAAGATAATGAAGATAAAAATCTACCTTATAAAAAGAAATGCTTTATTCTAGATAGACTTTAGAATATTTTCCAAAAGGGTGTCATTTAAGTGAGTCTTTTGGGGAACTGGTGAGCTTAGGAGGAACTATGAAGACTCGAGTGTGACTCAAAAATAGAGTATGTAGAAGAGGAGAGGGCCAGGTCTAGGTGGGTCTTTATTCTATAGCAGTTGGAACTGTTGATGTTTTTAAAAGGGGGGGATATTATAAACTGGAGGCCCAGTGCATGAAATTCGTGCACAAGGGCGGGGGCTCTCTCTCTCTCTCTCCCCCACTCCTCCCTCCTTTCCACTCTCTCTAGAAATCAATGGAAAAAATATCCTCAGATGAAATTTTTTTAAAAAAAAAAGTTAAGTGTTATGCCCTAACTGGTTTGGCTCAGTAGCTAGAGTGTCAGCCTGTGGACTGAAGGGTCCCAGGTTCAATTCCGGTCAAGGGCATGTACCTTGGTTGCGGGAACATCCCCAGTAGGGTGTGTGCAGAAGGCAGCTGATGGATGTTTTTCTGGCCAGGGCCCTGCTGGCCCGATCGCCCCTAACTGCCCTCCCCTGTAGGCCTGGTCCCCCCCAACTGCCCTCCCCTGCAGGCCTGGTTGCCCTTAACTGCCCCTCTGCCAGTCTGGTCTTCCCTAACTCCCTTCTCCTGTAGGTCTGCCTCCCCCCCCAACTGCCCTCCCCTGCCAGCCTGATCACCCACAACTGCCCTCCCCTGCCAGCCTGATCACCCAAATTGCCCTCCCCTGCCAGCCTTCTTGTGGTGGCCATCTTTGACCACACGGGGGTGGCCATCTTGTGCGAGGGCATGATGGTCAATTTGCATATTGTGTCTTTATTATATAGGATTGGTGGTTACATTTCTAGACTAGCCTCTAAAACCCCGTTTAACGTATAAATGTTTCTAGGTTTGAGAATTTGGAAGCAAATTAATGGGGCAACAACAATTTTTTTCTTTGCATTCTTCCCTTTCTTTATCCCTCTTTGATCAGTCAGTGGATCTCACCAATCCTTGCTGCCTTCTTGCAGCTCTGTGCCCTACATGCTGAATAGCACCTCACCTAGACTTTCCCCCATTCTCTAAAATTATAATCTCCTTCTGACTCCTTCCTCCCTCTCTCACACATACAACTCTCATATATACAGAATAGCTGACCTTATTGGCATTAAAGAAAGACTATTTTCTTGGGAAAATTCATGCCAAAAGTCAGATGTCTGCTGGCTTAAGGACTGGTTGATCCAGAAACTCAATGAAGTCATCAAGGTTTCTCTCACAGTGCTGCCCTTAGCCATAGGGAACTTACTCTTCCTTATTCACATTGGGCAGGGCACACTTAGAGTTACAAAGCCATCCCTGGACCAGTGACTATGCCAGGGTTCAAGCCAAGCAGGGCCCACATCTGGAGTTAAGAGGCAGGCCAGCTCCTCCTAGTACGTAGCCTGGGTAAGGGAGAGTTTGAGACCCATCCAAAATCAGGATACTATTGGCAGTCAGAGAATGGGTACTGGAACAGAGGCCTATTGGATTCTGTACAACTTCTTCCTCTCTGAAGTTAAATTCTCAAAAAAGTGTTCCTCAAATGCCTTGCAGACCTAATGAACGTGAATATCTGGGAAATGGGATCCACAATATTTTTTTTGTTTGTGTCAAGTGGTGCTTGTGCACAATAAATTTAAGAACTGCTCTAAAAACTCCAAGTTTACCCTGGCTGGTGTAGCTCAGTTGGTTGGGTATTGTTTTGTGCACAGAAAGGTTGCTGGTTTGATTCCCGTCTGGGTACATGCCCAGGTTGTGGGCTTAGTTCCTGGTAGAGAGTTTGCAGGATGCAGCCCATTGATTTTTCGATCTCTCACTTCAATGTCGCTCTTCCCCTCCCCATTCCTCCCTCTCTAAATATCAATAAAAATATTTTTAAATAAATGAAATAAAAGCTCCAAGTTCACTTACAAATCCCTCAGCAATAATAAAGGGGAGTAATGGTAGAGACAAGAGCTATGTGGTTATTTGTCTATCACTTTTTTGTGAGGGTTTTTACTGTTCTCTTCATGCATTGACACTACAAAATAATTATTTGCCATAGCATATACATAGGACCACTTGTGTCCATATGTGCCAAATTATATGACAGCATATATCTTATGTGTAAATATGAATAATTATTTTTTAAAATTTAATCAAATGCATCATATATAATAAAGCGGTAATATGCAAATTAACCCTCATGCCCTCACAACATGGCTGCCTAGGGGGTGACCAGGCCAGCAGAGGGACAGTTGGGGGCAATTAGGCTAGCAGGGGAGGCAGTTGGGAGCGACCAGGCTGGCAGGGCAGGGAGTGACCAGCTTGGCGGGGGGGAGAGGGGGGAGGGCAGTTAGGAGCAACCAGGCCAGCAGGGGGGTTAGTGAGGGATGACCAGGCCAGCAAAGGGGGGGGGAGGGCAGTTAGGAGCGACCAGGCCAGCAGGGAGGAGGTAGTTGGAGGCAACCTGCCGGCAGGGAGGGCAGTTAGGGGCGATCAGACCAGCACACACAGGCAGTGAGGGGCGATCAGGCCAGTGGAGGGGAGCAGTTAGGGGTGACCAGGCAGGCAGGCAAGTGAGCGATTAGGATTATGCGAGGGATGTCCAGGATTGTGAGAGGGATGTCCAACTGCCAGTTTAGGGGATCGGGCCTAAACCAACAGTCGGACATCCCCTGAGGTGTCCCAGATTGGAGAGGGTGCAGGCTGGGCTGAGGGGACCTACCCTCCCCCGTGCACGAATTTCATGCACCGAGCCTCTAGTATTACATATTAAGGGAAGGTTTAAATAAGTTCACTCTGTCTAAAAGTAATGTATTGCTGAAATCATTGTCTTATAGTTACTGCTATAAATAATGTATACTGTGCATGTTCCTCAATGTAAAATCAGATATGGATATGTAATGTACACAGAAAGCAAAACTAATTAAACAGAATTTGTTCCTCTGTAATCACAGCTTCAAAAGTGGTTATCTTTGATAGTAAATATGTACACGTATCTTTGAAATTTTCGTATTAAAGTATTTGGTAAATCAATCTAGCCAACCAAATAAGTTTTTAGAATGTGGGTATAAAAACCCCAAAGAGATATAAATAGACAAGATACTGATTTCAATTTTTATTGACTCTAGTTCTATAACTGTTATTTTCTCCATGCTATGATATATTCAGAAAGCTAAAGACAAATACCAATTTGTGAGGGTCTAAATTTTCTTTAAAGGTTTTCCTATAAAATTATGTTGCAGTTGGCATACTATCTCAAAGTTCTTGGTCAACTAAACATGCACTAACTTCACAAGCTTTGGTTTAACCTGTAATTCTCTTTTTTTGAATATATATTTTTTTTATTGATTCCAGAGAGGAAGGAAGAGGAAGAGAGAGATAGAAACATCAATGATGAGAGAATCATTGATCGGCTGCCTCCTGTATGTCCCACACTGGGGATCTAGCCCACAACCTGGGCATGTGCCCCGATCGGGAATTGAACCATGACCTCCTGGTTCATGGGTCAATGCTCAACCACTGAGCCACACTGGCCAGGCTTGTCTGTATTCCTTAATTAAAATGAGAAGTGAAAATTATCCTTTACCTTCCATTGTCTTCCATTGTAAATCTGCACTAATTGATATTTGTCACACTCTCCTTATAAAAGGGTAGTTGATTGATTGCAAAGATGGGGCTATTTTGTTTTTGTTTTGTTTTAAATTTATGTAATACAATCTTTGAGCAATAGCTGTGGGCCAAAAAAATTATTAAATAGAGTTCTTACTTGCCCTTTACTATTTATTAAGGCCATAACAATTTTATCTTGTCAGTATGAAAAGAGTGGGAGAGCAAAAATGACGTTATTCATTTTAATCTTATTTTTCATTCTGAGACCCTACCCCAGCTCATCTTGAGCTTAATGCTTATTTTGAATAGCTTCACTTGGGTATAAAAATCCCTTTAAATTAGTTTTAAGCAAGTTCATCTGTTTTCTTCAGTCCTGTATCTACAGTTGTCTATAAGATGTCTCCCTATATACATATCCTCCTAACATCTAAAACACAAAATTGAAAATCTCATCATCTATCTTGCCTCCCAATCTCTCCTCCCCAACTGCTTTCTTACTTCATCAGTGTCATAAACACCAACTTCACTTTGGTGCCTAAGCTTTAAACTCTTGGAAGAATTAGGGCTTAGGGGCTATTAACTCTTAAGTAATAGTCATTTATAAAAATGATACATAAAAACTATGCTAAGGCCTCATTACCTTATGCTTAAGCCCTGTCCTGCCCACCTCCCTCAATCTCTCCCTTAGCCTTATGATCAGGATTCCTTAAAACACCTTTTAAATATCATACACCTAAAGTAGCCCCTGTGGATTCAAACCTAAATTTTCAACTAGTGTATTAACATATTCCTCCTCTTTGTCATATCTCTTACCTATCACTTTCATGCCACTTGTTCAGTTTTTTCTCCTAACCATATTACTATGTTTATTTGGAAATAAATGGAAAGCAAATTTTAAAGACAAAAATAAATATTGTACCCATTAGATAAATACATACTGTTTTTTACTCTTACAAAATTGTCCTCATTGTATATGTGCTGTTTCACACTGCAGCCTAATGCAACCTTCTGAATTACTTAAGTTAATCCTTTACCATTGCCTAATTATGAACCTATTCTGCATTCCCACTCAGAACATTCATCTGCATCCTCAAAACTAATGCTAATCACCATTTTCTTTAAGACTCATCTTAAGGCTTACCTCTTTAAATAAAGGTTATATATACACACATTCAGCATCCACTGATAATACATTTTGAAGTACAAATAGTCAATGGTTCATTAATATCATTGCCTTTTATTAAGTAACTATTATATTCTGGATTCTAGAGACACAAAAATGAGACAGTTCTTACCTCATTCCTTTTGGAGCAAACAAATATGTAAAAAATTTAAATTTACAGCACATATAATTGAGGCAGCTAAGATAGCTTGAAAGAATGGTAGCCCAGGTTTTGGTTAATCTGACTCACAGCCCACCAGCTAGCTGGGAGTAGTCAATTGGAAGGTCACTGTGAGCCTTGGTTTTCCCACATACAAAATCATGGAAGGGACTCATTAAAGGAAATGATAGCTTCATATATTGAGCACTCACTATATGCTGGGCACTGTGCTAAGTGCTTTAACAAGTAGTAACTTACTTCAATATCATAATTACCATGCAAGATAACTATTATGCTTGTTACACAAGGTAGTTGGGGTCTAAGATCACATGGACTATAAAGTGATAGAGCACAGCTTGGACCCAGGGGTGACCAATTCTAATACATATTCTCTTAATCCCTAGCACACACTCTTGAAAATCCATGGAATTTCTTTATTATTATTTCCCTTCTAAGGCAGAGGACTTCGGGTTTTAAGATCCAATTCTGTGATTCTAAGTGATTCTTTAAAGTCTATTAAATGATTTGCCATAGACACCTATAGAAAGCTCCTTATTCATTGTTTCATTTTGAAATTGTGCAAAACCAGTTATACAAAGATGAGATTAGATACTTCCTCCTCTCATGAAATGATTTCACAAAAGTGTGACTTCTTACATTTGAGGAAACCAGGGAACATTTGAGGAAACATGTCCGTGGGCTGATTTTGCCTGTCCTCCAGCTACTTTAGGGGTGCATCTTTACTTCTTAACTGGTCTACAAGTTCTATAAGGGTAGAGCTTACATTGTAACTTTTCAGATTATCCATACGTATTTTTTAAATATCATTTGAAAGATAATAGCAGCTTCCATGTTTAAAAATAATTCTGAAACTAGCCAACTTTAACACAGATTTTTCTTCCCAACCTCCACACGTAATTCTTTTTCTAATACCTTATGCACAGATCTACAAGGGTCCCGACACTTCACTCCGGTATTCAAGTCTTCAGCTGAACTGTGAATATCGTTTCCGCGTGTGTGCCATTCGCCAGTGCCAAGACCCTGTGGGGCATCAGGACCTAGTAGGTCCCTACAGCACAACAGTGTTCTTCATCTCTCAGAGGACTGAACCAGCAGCCAGCACCAACAGAGACACTGTGGAAAGCACCAGGACCCGGCGAGCACTTAGTGACGAGCAGTGTGCAGCCGTTATCCTTGTGCTGTTTGCTTTCTTTTCCATTTTAATTGCCTTTATCATTCAATACTTTGTAATCAAGTGAAAATACAACTTTATTTTTAATACTGTATTACATTTTATTTTGTCATGTACTAAAATTATTTCTGTATTGCTTTTCCAAAACAGTGGCATTTAGCACTGGCATTGAGACTATAGTACATCATTTTTGCCATTTTCAGTGCTTATATTGTTAGATAGAGGCTTGCACCTCATTAGAATGCAAGCCACAGAAATAGCAATTTTGGGGTTTTTTGTTTGGTTTGGGTATTTTTTTTCCCCTTGTCTTTTTTTCTTCTGTCCTTCCTTTTTCTTTTCTTTCTTGTCTTTTTCACATGCCTTCTTGTCCAACAAATCTTCTAAGAGGCAAGAATACATAATGGATATTTTGACCAGTCAGCATGAGTGTAACACTGACAACCTGATCTGTTTGTTTTAAAGATTATTACCTAGTGAATGATTCAGAATGATTAAAATTTACACTAAAACAAGCTATATAAAAATGTTAAAGTCTGATGCTGTGAAAGCAATCTAGTGCTATATTTCTACCTCCTCATTTGTCTTAATTATTTGGTAAGTGGGATTATGATGAATAACTGGAGGAGCTTAGCAAACAAATACTGGGTGAAAATATGCATGAAAAAAAGAACCACTTGTTTGATGAATGTGGAGTTCTTTATTACACTATATTTTCATGAATTCACAGATAAATCACTTAAAGAAAGCACAGACAGTTTACTTGGCCTAAATTAATTTAATGTTTACTCAAAAGGCACCTCTTCAGGTGTTGAGAATATGGAAAAGAACAGAGGGCTTTTAGATAGTTACCTTTTTTTAAGTAATTATAGTCAACTCTGAATTTCAAACCTATTTAATTTGGTTTTGTGAACCTTTGAACTATTTGTATGTGTATAAGGACATACATGTACACATGTGGCATATAAATAAACTATACATACCAAGTGTGGAAATATTCACACACACACACACACACACACACACATACATCTAACTGATATAGGCTCATTTTTAAGAACTCCTCTAAGTTTTGCTGCTTCTTCCATAACTACTGCCATCACTATCAGAATCCATAATCAAATTTAACCTTTCTGTTTGGAACACCAAATTTAAAGACAAAATTAATTTGCACCAGTAAACTTCAAGCTGCTTTCTTTCTTAAAAAACTAATGTTTAATGTAATGTCTGTTTGGATACTTCCAAATTGTTGATTGCATGTGTTTAATGTTGCATTAGAGCACTTTGCAATTGCATAATTCATTAATGTGTTGTGAGCTTGCATTTGTGAGTTATAGGATGATCAGATTGTATTTTGACAAGAATCACATTGTACATCTTGCATAGATGTCAATGACTGCCAGTAATAATACAGTTTGTAATGAAACTTTCTAAAGTTCTTGTTTTATCACATCTGTTATCTGTAAAACACTTGTAACTAGTCTTTTTAATTTATTATTTGAATTTTAGGATAGTGAATCACTAATTTTTAGTTGCTGAAGTTAGCATTTTAGTGATTACTAAGCACTTGTGTCAGTCTTCAATAAAGGACGTATGTTTTATACTTTTGAAGATCTCTGAAGAATATCTCTTGTATTAGAATGGGCATGTGTTGTAATTGTTTTATGTCAAATGATCCATGCCGTAGAAAAAAACATTAACCTTTGTTCAAAAAAGAAATGGATAAACTTGGCCTTTCCAAGTGGTAAGAATGATCTGTCAATATAATATATTGTATGTTTACATTTTATTTAAATTTAATCTCTTATGTATAGGCTGAAAACTCCCAAAAAACAAGTGATTGTGATTGTTTTCTAGAAACTTCTTAAAAGTGCCACATTTGGCAGTACAAATGAGTTTGAGTGTAATAGCCCAGAGATTTCTATAATAGTTGAATGTCTAAAATGGTAAAATGTACCACTGTGACAGTTACAGTGGCTTATGTTTTTCATAGTAATGGAAATGAACTCCTATTTTTGATAGTAAATGTCATTTAATAGTGTATTTGCCATTTGAACCTCACTGCAAAATTAGTGCAGAAGAGAAAACAATTTTTAATGTAATCTTGATTTTACCTCATATACTGTACATTCCAAAAACTCTAAACTTTTTAAAGATTATAGATACACTACCAAACATATCACTTTAAAATTGTATAAGGTTGAACTTCATACAAGTGAAAAAATATTATCTCATAAAAATACATAAACTATGTAGCAAAAATATCTTTAAAATCCATGCAAAATAAAAGTGGTATCATTCTTTTTTGAGATATGTTTATTGTATTTATGTACATTATTTACCGCCTCTTTTTTTATTGTTGTTAATCCTCACCTGATGACATTTTTTCCATTGACTTTTAGAGAAAGTAGAAGTGGGGAGGGATGGCGGGTGGAGAAGAGAAAGAGGAAGAAACATCTATGTGAAAAAGACACATCAATTGATTGCCTCCTCAACCTGGACCAGGGCTGGAGATCAAACCTGAAACCCAGGTACTTGCTCTTGACCAGGAATCAAACCCACGACTTCAGTGCTTGGGCCAACGTTCTAACCACTGAGTAATGCCAGCCAGGGCTGCTGCCTCTTTTAGAAAATGTTACGACTCCACTCTTGCAATGGGCTTACAATTTTCCTAGCAGTATTCAAATCTTCAACAGATTTAAGGACCTATATTCAAGGAGGTAAATACCAGTAGATTAAAGAATAAAATTAGAAGTTTTATCTTAGTGACTTAATTCTGTGCAGTTCATTAGGTACCTTGCTTCTAAGTAGCTAATTGCCACAAATGCAAGGATCACAATAAAATTTAAAATGTTAAGCTGGTGAAGAGATACTTTGTGGAGGATCAATCCACAGAAACAACCAAGTATGAGTCCAGCCTTGAAAAGAATGTGATCCTGATTTAGTGTTGCACATCATCCTTTTGCCCCTAGATTAGAACCAGGAAATACACCCAGGTTTGAGCATTCCCAGGGTTGGTTTCCAACATTAATACTTTCTCATGATCATAAATTCTCTGCAGGAAGATCCCATGGTTATGGTGGCTCAGTCAGGCAAACAGACTGCAAAGGAATGGTTCCCCAACACCTAACATCTTTCATCCTGTAACCTAACCATCTGCCATCAACACAGATGATGATAATGCATTATTTAAAAAAAGCTTTTTAAACACTCTTCATTTTCTCCCTGATACTCTTAAAGGGGATAAAAGACTCCAAAAAAACAAAAGTTGACAAGAACAAGTATTTTAATAGTTGTCATTAAATTCTCACTTCAGAGTGTTGCCTTCAAATGTTTACATGTTACAAAGGGCTATTTTTCATCTTATATAATAAATAGGATGATATTTGCTATGGGAAATTTGCCAAAAGAGTTTTGAAAATAGATTTTGAACCCATTCAAATCATAATGGCTAGCATCTATTCATCACTCTGTGTGCAGGCATTGTGTTCAGTGTCTGACCATCCTATATAGTAAAGAGCTAATATGCAAATGGTTGTCATGCCCTCATGCCGTAACAGCTCAGACAATCAACACTGGGGAAAGAGGAATGGGGACCAGCCAGGCTGTGGCCCAGGAGAGAGACAAGCCACCCAACCTGCGGTCCCAGGCATAAGCGGCTGCACCAATGCCTGTGCCTGCACCTGCAGCCCGGGGGAGGGACAAGCCGCATGCTCCCCGGTCCCAGGCGCCAGTAACTAGGGCTGCAGCCAGGGAGAGGGACAAGCCGTCCGCCCCACAGTCCCAGGTGCCAGCGGCTGCAGCCCAGGCAAAGCCACCCGCCCACTGTCCCCTGCAGCTGTGGCCAGCCCGGGCAAAGCCGGTCTGGGTCCTGGGTGCCTGCAACCGGCCAGAGGAGGGAATCCTAGGTCCCAGGTACAGGGGGAGGCACAGGCAGTTGGGGGCAATCAGGCAGGCAGGCAGAGATAGTTAGGGGCAATCAGGCAGGTAGACAGACGAGTGGTTAGGAGCCAGCGTTCCCAGATTGTTGAGAGGGTGCAGGTTGGGCTGAGGGACCCGATCCCCCCCCCCCATGCACGAATTTCGTGCACCAGGCCTCTAGTATTTACATAATCTTCCTAATTGCACTATTAATAAATACACACAGAGAAGTCAAGCGCTCTGCCAAAGTCATAGCTAAAAAATAATGGAGTTGAGGTTTGAATCCAGGTGCCCCCACACTCGACCACTATCCTCTGATGTGTCTCCTAGAAGTCCTGTATTATTCTAAGAAGGAAATGGAAATAATGGACTTTAATAATGCATTTATGATAGTATTTATCTAGCAGTTTATGTAAGCCAGACATGATGCTAAACACTTGCCCATATCCATAACAAACCACAACCCTCTAAGGCAGCGGTTCTCAACCTGTGGGTCGCAACCCCTTTGGGGGTCGAACGACACTTTCACTGGGCTTGCCTAAGACCATCAGAAAACACATATATAATTACATATTGTTTTTGTGATTAATCACTATGCTTTAATTATGTTCAATTTGTAATCATGAAAATACATCCTGCATATCAGATATTTACATTACAATTCATAACAGTAGTGAAGTTACAGTTATGAAGTAGCAACAAAAATAATTTTATGGTTGGGGGTCACCACAACATGAGAAACTGTATTAAAGGGTCGCGGCATTAGGAAGGTTGAGAACCATTGTATTAGAGAAAGTGAGCTAGCAAGATGGGTGGTATGACTGAAATGGAAATGATGGAGGTTCCCAGATCCTTGCAATAATACAGTATAAGGGATGTCCATAGGAGCCACTGCCCTGGATGGAGAGACAACAAGATCAGATGGAAAGGAGAAACCAAGGCATGGCCAGACTCGTGTGGGTGTAAATTTTATCAGGAGGAATGCTTGAGAGAGTGGCAGGCAGCAAAATCCTCAGGGGTGAGGGTGAGTGATGAGGGAGGGCTGGAAAATCTGAGGAAGTTGGTTTCAAGACTAAGTTTTAGGATGACTGGAACAGCAGTGATGAGGAAGGTGAAAATACTAGTGGTGTTCATGCAGAGATAAATAACTCCCAGAAAAGTTGCAGAGCAATCTGTGGTGCTTCGGGTGAGGACTGCAGAGCTAGAATGACTGTGGGGGCACAGCAAGGCAGTTTGGTGGCACATCATAGGGCCTGCAGGCTTTGGAATCAGGCTGGCCAGAGTTCAAATCCCATCCCTGCATCTTGCTACCTGTGTGATCTCAAGAGAATCCCACTTTGCTCACGAGTGAAATGAGCTCCTAAGGACATGATTAAATGGAAACCACAGGGCCAAACACATCCTGAGTACTCAGTAAGTGTTAGCTATTGACATTAAGACCACGTGAATTAGCACTACTGTGAACATAAGGGTGTATATATCCTTTCTGATTGGTGTTTCAGGATTCTTAGGATATATTCCTAGAAGTGGGACCACTGGGCCAAATGGCAGTTCCATTTTTTTTTTTTTTGAGGAAACTCCACACTGTTTTCCATAGTGGCTGCATTTCCACCAGCAGTGTACTAGCCCTTTTCTCCCACATCCTGGCCAGCACTTGTCATTTGTTGATGGTAGCCATTCTAGCAGGTGTGAGGTGATACCTGATTGTCATTTTAATTTTCATCTCTCTGATGATTAGTGACTTTGAGCATTTTTTCATAGGTCTCTTGGCCATCTGTATGTCTTCTATGGAGAAGTGTTTAGGTCCTTTGCCAATTTTTAAAAGTATATTTATGTTGATTTCAGACAGGAAGCGAAAGGGAGAAGTAGAAACATCAATGATGAGAGAGCATCATTGATTGACTGCCTCCTGCACGCCCCACACTGGGGATCGAGCCCCCAAACCGGGCATCTGCCCTGACTGGGAATCCAACGTGACCTCCTGGTTCATAGGTCAATGTTTAACCACTGAGCAACTCAGGCCAGGCCCTTTGCCCATTTTTTAATTGGGTTGTTTTTCTTCCCTTTGTCAAGTTGTATGAGTTTTTTATATATTTTGGAAATTAACCCCTTATCAGATGTATCATTGGCAAATATGCCCATCAGTAGATGAATGGATAAAAAAGCTGTGGTACATTTACACCATGGAATACTATGCAGCTGTAAAAAAGAAGGATCAATTACCCTTTGAGACAGCTTGGAGGAACCTGGAGATTATTTTGCTAAGTGAAATAAGCCAGTCAGAGAAAAAAAAAGTATCACATGACCTCACTTAGATGTGGAATCTAATGAACAAAATAAACTGATGAACAAAATAGATCCAGAGACATGAAAGCATGCAACAGACTGACAAGTCTCAGAGGGAAGGTGGGGGGTGGGGGACAGGAAGAGATTAACCAACGAATTTATATGCATAACCCTTGGACACAGACAATAGTGCCATGAAGGCCTGGGGGGCGGGGCCTGGGGCGGGGCCTAGAGCGGGGTGGAGGAGGGCAATGGGGGTGGGGGAGTGAAGGAGACATCTATAATATTGTCAACAATAAAGATAAATAAAGACCATATGAATTAACTCAGTTTGAGTCTTTCCCCCAGAATTTTAGTTCTTTTTCGTGTTGGCAAATACTCGGCTTTTTAAGTTTATAGAATATTTTGTACATAGGAACAATACGGCACATGTTTAAGTATTCAAATATATACGCAAATACTTAAGTCTCGTTCTTTAAGATGAGTAGACACGGTCATGCCCATGGATTTCAGAGTTGTAAGAGATCGTTGAAATTATTTACAGAAGCGAACGAGGCTGAATAAGGCTGGGCTGACCCAAGAGCACTCGGTTGTGGAGCCAGAACTGGAGCCCGGGAGGAACTCCATTTCTGGTCTAAGCTCCTCGCATACTCCCGTGTTGCGGAAGCCTTCCCTGGCCATCAGGAAGCAGGCGGCCCCCCGGAGGTCCCCGCGGTACGGTCCAAAGGAAGCGCCGGCGCCCCGCCCACGCGGTAACCAGCCTCACTGGATTCGGAAATCGCTCCCCGAGCCGAGGCGGGGCTGGTGCTCTCGGCCGCGCCCCGCGTTCCAGTTGGTGGAGAGGGAAGCATCCTGGAAAACGACGGGCCTGGGAAAGGATGCGGGAGAAGGACGGCCGGGGCCGGAGGCGGAGACTGCGCGCTCCCTCTGGGTAGCGCCCCAACGAGGACCCCGCAGAACTGCGTTCCCGCGCGGCCGGGCTCGGGCAGGGCTGCCTGGGTCTGGCAGAG
>NW_006290023.1:1299-20664 GCF_000327345.1 Myotis davidii | reverse complement strand
TACGGGCTCATCGGGCGGGAGCTGTGGAGGAGCCGGGGGCCGCTGGGAGGCCCGGGGGCCTCCGGGCGGGAACGGGGCCACCGGCAGACGGTCCGCGTCCTGCGTAAGTGGCGCCGCGTCTGTTCCACACGCACCAACCCGCTGGTCTCCCAGCCCCTGGCGCTTCCGCTCCTGGGTCCCCGGGGCCGCCCTGCGGGTGGGCTACCAGGTCCTGTAAACAGCAGTGCTTTTCAGAGCCGCTGGGACCCGTGAGCTGCTGGCCCGAGGACAGGAATTGGAGGCTCTTAGATGTCCCTGTTGGAGGCCGCAGATGGGGGTTCTCACAGTATCCTTGAGAAGACAGGGTAGATCACGTTAAGCTAAAATGTCTTTACTTAATGCTAAATTTTCCTGAAGGTTAAAGTGAACCATGCCCATAAGAACAAATAAATACATGAAAGACCCGTTTCAGAATTCTTTTCAACGGAAAGCAGAGAACATGTCGCTGAGTGGCTGTGTGGAAGGGAGCCTGTCAGCTTGTTAATAGAAATTGCTCCTTCTGCTTTATGTCCAGCCTTGGTAGCACATATATTAGCCACATATGCAACTTTAAAGCAAATATAGATGGGCTGGGGATTTGGTTAGGTCAAGGTTTTATCTAATTGTTCTGCTGTTACTTACTACTTCCGATGGTTTCTTGGGGACCCTTGCTCGTTTTTAAATGCTTTAGCTAATCCCGGTGCCTCTGTCTTGTTTTGCAGTGGTGGTGGTTCTGTCATTTATAGTTTGCTGGTTGCCTTTCCACGTTGGCAGAATCATTTACATAAACACGGAAGATTCTCAGACGATGTACTTTTCTCAGTACTTTAACATTGTTGCGTTGCAACTTTTCTATCTAAGTGCATCCATTAACCCAATCCTCTACAACCTCATTTCAAAGAAGTATAGAGCTGCGGCCTGGAAACTACTTCGAGGGAGACAGCCGGCACAGAGAGGTGTCTGTAGAAACAGAAACACGGAGGGGACCACGGGAGGAGACTCGGCTGGCTACACCGAGACCAGCACTAGCCTGCGGACGCCTGCCGCTAGCGTGGCCAAGCAAGTCGCCTCCTCCCACAGTCCTGGGACTTCGGAGAAAACAGGTCTGTAGGACCATAAGGACTGAAAGGGGAAACGACGCTGTTAGGAAGAATTAGAAAGAGGGGTGCACATTGTGTAAGTTGGCCGGTAACTTTGTTAGCATAATGTTTTTTCAATCAAGATACAAAAAGTGTACCAATCTTTCTAGTTTTCCTGTCATGTACCTCCTCAGAGACATTCATTTTAGCCTCATGCAATCCTAATCACGAAATGTGCTCTCGGGAGGTTTTACACGTCTTCATTCTACTGGTCTTTGGAAATATCATTGTTCATTTTACAGTTCATAAGATACAGAGAAATGCTGCAATAAAAAATAGTTGCCTTTGAGATCAAAGGTGTATTTTGTTTTTATGCTTTGTAAATAAATGTTATGGTGCATATACAAGGAACCCAGGATAATGACAGTATTGATTCAAGAAATTATTTAATGTCTATTTATGGCAGCAAATTTTTTAGAAGCAAGTGAAAGGAATTCTGGGCTGAGTTCAATGTTCAGAGCCCTACCTCTCTTGGCTCAGACCAAATCATAAAGTTTAGGCACAATGCCTGCCTGCCGAACTACTGTGCATAAGCAACTGTTGCAACCTACTTATCTGGCCAGGAGGTAGCAAACTCAGGCAGGAAGCCTGAGGGCAAGAAGCTACAGCAAGACCTGGCTTCTGGACATTTATAAAGAGCTTTCATACACCTTATTTGCCTCAGGTTGGTGGCTAAGTGTTGTCATGATTACTGCTTTAGTAGTGATAAAACTGAGTCTTAAATTTCCCAAATAGGAACTGATGGGTCTTAAGAACTCCAGTCTTTAAGATCTCTTATTTTAAAAATAAAACAATAATTTTACAACTCATTTAACAGCAGCTGGTAATCCTGAAATTAGCAGTGGTTATCCTATTGCGCTAGCGGTGCTGTCGTTTCCTGAGGTTGATCAAAGTCACCTGGAGTCACACATTTCCCACTCAAGATGCATCGTATAAATCAGACTTGGTTTATCACCAGCATTTATAAAACCAGACGCAGGGAAAGAACGAGGCCTGGGCACACATGCCTGGTCTTAATATAGTGAATGTGTAGCCTGCCCTGATTATTACAAAATCAGAACAGGGAGATTATTCGCAATCTTTAAGATCTATACCCACTCCCACTCGTGAAAAACACAAGCCAGCGGATGTAGTCAAGGGTGAAGGAGATCGTGTTGGACATTCTGACCAACAACTCTGTAACCTTGTTTTATTTTTTACAGTTTAAAACATAAACCTAGCCCTGACTGGTTTGGCTCAGTGGATAGAGCATCGGCCTGCAGACTGAAGGGTCCCAGGTTTGATTCCGGTCAAGGGCATGTACCTTGGTTGCGGGCACATCCCCAGTAGGGGGTGTGCAGGAGGCATCTCATCAATGTTTCTCTCTCATCAATGTTTCTGACTCTCTATCCCTCTCCCTTCCTCTCTGTAAAAATATCAATAAAATATATTTTTAAAAAACACACACATAAACCTGTTTCCAGAGGGCCTCACTCACATGCAGTCTGTGTGAATGGTGCCCCTGGAGGTGGGAAGGCACAACTTGCTTGGTTGTAAGCTACAACCAAGTGAATCCATCAACAGGGGTCACTCAACATGCCCATAAAGTTCTGCTTTGTCACTTGATTAGCCAAGTACAGTGTTGCCTCCAAGTCCCCTTGGCTAGTGGAAGAAGCAGACAGCAGCAGTCCCTAAACTCTGTTCCGCAGATTTTTGAGGATTATTTGAAAAGTCTTTCTACTCACAGAGTTCCTGTCTGGGCAGTCAAAAGTGGCTTCTTCTCTGTGGAAGGTCACAGTTAAGAACTTTACTGATGCCCAGCTGGCATGGCTCAGTAGTTGAATGCCAACCTATGAACCAGGAGGTCAGGGTTTGATTCCCTGTCAGGGCACATGCCGGGGTTGCAGGCTCCATCCCCAGTTGGGGGCGTGCAGGAGACAGCTGATCAATGATTCTCATCATTGATGTTTCTCTCTCCCTCTCCCTATCTCTCTGAAATCAATAAAAAATATATTTATTTAAAAAGAGCCTTACTGGTATTTTATTTATAGTATAATAGTTTAGGTATAGAAGTAAAGACCTCTCCTTGGGGCTTCTTGTTCCGATTCTAGAAAAGGATTTACATCAGCCTTCCCTGTGACGTAAGAGTGTCTGCAGGTGTGGGCGTGGTGCAGGATCCTTCCCTGCAGGGTCCCTGAGATGGGGTGCCTGCGCCCATCCCTCTAGCGATCACTGTACCACTGTTTTCAAAATGCTGGTCTCACCCATTAGTGGACTGTGAATCAGTGGAGTGGGTCACATTTTTCTTTAATGGAAAGGAGTGGCAAGAATAGAATTGATAAATCAGCTCATCCCACACATTAAAGGTACCTGCTGTATTGTGAAACTTTTGTCCAATAATATGTTGGTTGGTGTCTTCCTGGTTCACAAAATAAAATGTTTACCTACTGTGGGCCATGGTAAAAAAATATTAGAAAAATTGTTCTAAAATCTAAAATTGTTCTCAACCCCGACTGAGAGTGTCCTTCTCCCGTACCTACAGGAGGGCAGTCCTGGAGGACCCGGCAGGGTAGAGAGAAGATCCCCTGGAGAGGGACAGCGGGGTGTGGCTTTCCGACGTGGGCCTTCCTCCCCAGGGGCTGTGTCACAGAGACTCTCCCTGTACCCAGACAGAGCCCCGAACTGGCGTCCCTACAGGGAACTCTTTGAGCCTCCTCTCCTTTCTGCAGGCCACACCATTTGTGTTGGGTGAGGAACACCCTTTGGGGAAAGGTTTTTCTTTCATTCATTCAATTGGCAAATATTTACCAAACAACTGCTGAGTGCTAGATGTGTATGACAAAATACACTAGAAAAATTAGCTCATGTCATGGTGTCCAAATCAATCAACTTTTCAGTGCATTTTTTGGCTATTGTATGTGATTGTGTCTTCTTGACTAACCACAGACACAGCTCATCTATATATATAAAAGGCTAAGTGGCTGACTCTTTGTCCATCGGACCGACCGACTGACCAACTGGTACATATGACGCACACTGGAAATTTAAAAATAAACATCTTCTAATCCATTTCCTTTCCATGTGCATGAATCCATGCACTAGGCCACTAGTAGGTTAATAAAAGCACTGAGCTCAGATGGGCCTGCCAAATATCAGGTTAGTGTCATCCACACAGACATTCCTCATCTTTTCTATAGATGTTTTCACTTCTGAAGGAAATGTTCAAAAAAGCTATTGCATGGCATCTCCTGGGGACCGAGAGCCCCTTGTACCGGATCCTCAAGCACATAAGAGCAGCACGTTGACGATGTCTGAAGTCTGAACATGGCCTCTCCTGGCCATTTATACTCATGTGATAGTAACATTTGCCAGAATGTGGAAGCTTTTTGTGTATAAGTGATAGTGCTTGAGCGGGTCAAGTGTTGTAAGTGGAGCTTTAAAACAGCTTTTCTTAAACTTAGGTGTGAGGCAATTTTTTATTGTGAGCCAACGTTCTAAAGATTCCTAACTCTAAATATTACACAGACTCTGGCAGTTCCAAGCAGCCTTCAAATACCAACATTTTTTCTCCTGGGAGCACAGGAACAGTTGTCATTGAGCAAGCCCGGGCTCCACAGGCATGCTTTGTGCCCACTCGGTGTGCCCCTGGCTCTCTGTTAGCTACAAGGACGTGGCAGAGACTGACTCTACTTGCCAACTTCATAGGAAAACAGCACACACCTTTTGAAGAATTATGGACTCCTGTGTAATTTTAAGGGCTAGAAAGTGCCAGCCAGACCAGGAGAACAGGGTGTGGGCTGGAATCTCTTGCATGGCACTTAGTGTATGGCAGTGGCTAGTTCCCAGGAATTGTAACTTGCTCCCTAAGGGCAGACTGGGTTTTATTCCCCCTTGGCATCTCTTGCCCAGATAGACAATGTGAGTTGAACTCAGCTGGCAGCAAGGGAGGGTACGGGAATCTGCACCCCAGCAGACGGACAGATGGAGGCTGAACTAGCAGATGACTGGAACATCCATTCTAATCTGGCAAGCACCAGACAGGAGCAAGAAGGGCACACATGGGGAGAGGGTGCTGAAGGGAGTAGAGGAAGGGCCTTGGAGAAAAAGGCAAGGGCGCCTGGTATAACCAGAAGCTGGAGCTTGCAAAACACCTCACCATAGTGGGTTTGGTGATGGTTGGGGGTGGGGTGCGGGGGGGAGGTACAGCCTGAGTCTGGGAGGCCAGTTGGGACCAGTTACTTGCCGTAATCCAGGCACGGGGCACTCATGGGTTAGTGTGGTGACACTGGAGCAATGACACTACCACTTTCAACACCTCCCCTCACCGAGACCTCTAGCAATGTTGCAGCCTCAGAGCAGCGAGGTCCCTTTTCCCATCCTTAATCCGCAGCCCTAGGCACTCCCACCACAGCAGAACCAGGGCCAGTTGTCATGTCTTTCCTCTCGCCTTTGCAATGAGTGTGCAGGTTCCAAAAGTGTTCTAAGAGATTCTACTACTTGTGATGATAGGGAGATAAAAAAATTTTAAGCAAATATGTGCTGATTTCAAAGTTATGTCTTAATGTTGCTGTAATAATTATACCTGTTTATAGCTGGAACATAAATAGAGCCAAATGTGATCTTTCTTTGTTTCTTTCTTACTCCCACAATAATTCATTACTTGTCCTTATAGTGAATGTCAGCTCCCTTCTCTCTGGATTTCTTCAATTCTCTAGAGCAGCGATTTTCAACTTGGGTGCCGCGAGTGCTTGCATTGTTTAGTCAGGGGCATTGATCTCTTTTCCCTTAGATTGTCAAATGAAAAAATGACAACAGCCACACAACAATAGCCATCTGGTGTGGACGAATCATATTATACCTATTTTTTGTCAGATCAGCAAAAATATCTTCTGGCGTGCCTCAGAATTTCAGTAATTAGTTTATTTGTGCCATGAGATGGAAAAAGTTGCTCTAGAGCAGTGGTTCTCAACCTTCTGGCCCTTTAAATACAGTTCCTCATGTTGTGAGCCAACCATAAAATTATTTTCATTGCTACTTCATAACTGTAATGTTGCTACTCTTATGAATCGTAATGTAAATATCTGATATGCAGGATGGTCTTAGGCGACCCCTGTGAAAGGGTCGTTCGACCACCAAAGGGGTCACGACCCACAAGTTGAGAACCGCTGCTCTAGAGCATGCACAAGAATCACCTGGACGATGGGTTAAAACACAGATTGTTGGGCTGTGAAGGTGAGACTGCTCTAGACATGTCTGTCCCACAAGCTGGACCCGACCCAGAATGGAGGATGCTTTCTGAAATCCCCCTTAGAGACTGCCTGATGGTAACTCATGTTCATTCTGACATAAATAAGCATCCTTCCCTGCCTTCTGCTACGTGCTGGTTCCTAGAACAGGTTGTTGTCCTGACCTGGTCAAACATGTAAAGTGATTTCTGTACCTGGTAGCATTCACATACATATCCACCCCTTTACCTTATATAATTCCCCTGCCAAGTAGCGAGGGGATCCATTTTGTAGCGCAGTCGCCCAAGACACACCTTATACATAAGTTTCCCTTAATAAACTCTATTAGTTCCCAGACTGGACTGACCAGCCTCTTTCTTCAGTCGTTCCCTGTTCTCCATTTCCAGAGGTAGATTTTCAGTCTCAGGGTTTTCGGTGGGTCTTGCTGTATGAACATCCTCCCCTGAGTTTCTGATTCAGAGCCTGAGTTGGGGCCCTAGAATGTGCATTTCTCTCCAGTGTCCAGTGATGCTGTTTCTGCTGGTCTGGGGACGACCCTCTGAGAACCCCTACTGTAGATCGTTGCTGTAGAAAATGAGATCCACAGACCAGTGGCATTAGCATCACCTGGGATCTTGTTAAATTGCAGATTTTCAGGTCTCATCCCAAACCTTCGGAATCAGAATCTGCATTTTAACAAGATCCCCAGGGGATTCCGATGCACATAAATATTTGATTCATTAATCTGGAGACTAGACCGGTGCCATCAGAATCTCTGGGGGTTTGACCCAGACACATTTTTTAAAAGCTCCTCAATCTCTTTCATTCTCATTCCACCCAACTCCCCCTTCCCACCCCTTTCCTTCCTTTTCCTCTGTTTACCCCAGGATAAAGAAAGAGATACAAAGAGAGTAAACAAAGATACTAAATATGGGTTTGGGTGGTGGATTCATGTGAAAGTCACTTATGTTCTAGCAGAAATCATGACTGTGATCCAGTAATGACTCCCTGGCTCTTTAGCCCTTCAGTGCCCCTGATCTCCACCTGTGGGAGCAGCCAACCACTGTCAGTGCTGACAGGTCCTTCTCCCTGCAGGCCAGGCTGAGTCCCAGCGTCTCTGACTGCTCATTTCAACAACTAGGCCTCCACCACAGCTCCTGCTCTTCAAAACACGTTCTTTAACTTGTTCAATACCTGATTTGGTTCCTTGACCTCTTCCTCATCTTCTAGGACAGACCTACTCAGCTCCTCAGGGCCCTCTTGGGTTCTATCCCTGATTCCTTGACCGCATGTCACCTGTGGGCCTGTGGGTAGCTTTGGAGCATTCCACCTGCCGCCCCAGACTCCTGCCTCGTGCTAGTTGCTGAGATCAGCCAGAGTGGCCTTTCGGGTGGACGGACTGGTCTCCAGGTTCCAGTGAAGGGCTGCCTCTGGAGTCTTGACTCTGATAAGCTACAACAACAGCTTGCTTGTCCCCCGAAAGTCATCTTGGGTCTCTAACCTTTCAACACTGGGTCTCTAAAACTCAGATGCTGATTGGATATGAAGGAAGAGGAAGCCATAACTCCAGTATTTTAAGCCTATGTAACTAGGAGGACATTTGTGCTATTTGAAAGAAATAGGCTGTCCGAGGTAGCGATGATTAGCAGGGGACGATAATGAATTCTGTTTTGATTTCTCTGTTTCCAGTGAAGACATTCATTTGTTGTTGGGTTTTCCACAACCTCCTGGAAACAGGTCCCAACAGTAAATTATTTTAAGAAATGTTGCAATGCCATGTAAACTCCTTTTGACCATAGAGCAGTGGTTCTAAACCTTGGCTGCACATTAGAATCACCTGGGAATCTTTTTAAAATCCTGATTTCTGAGCCTCATCCTCCAGAAATTCTGTTTCTTTGTTACTAATGTGTGGCCCCACCCCATAACAAAGAAACAGAATTTCCGGAGGATGAGGCCTAGAAATCAGGATTTTGAAAAGATTCCCGGGTGATTCTAACGTGCAGCCAGGGCTGAGAACCACTGCCATAGAGCTTGTTTTCTTTTCTTTGCTTTCATATATTAACATTCAAAGAAAAAAGAAAGAAAGGAAGAAAGAACGAGCATATGTTAGCATTCCACAGAACATTCCAGTTTGAAATACTAGAGAGAAGTTTGAGTGTGAAATCTAGGCTAATAAGATTTGTGAGTCAACAGCATAGAAGTGATCGTTTAAACCGGTGGTTCTCAAACTTTATCTTGCATCTGAAACAATTAATGGGCTTCTTAAAATACAGACTGCTGAGCCCAACCCAGAAGACCTGATTCTGTAGATCTGGGTTGGAGTATGAGAATTTGCATTTCTGTAGAGTTTCCAGGCAATGCTGTTGCTGCTGGTTCAGGACCCACTTTAAGAACCACACTCTTGCCCTAGCTGGTTTGGCTCAGTGGATAGAGCATTGGCCTGCGGACTGAAGGGTCCAGGGTCCCTTCCAGTCAAGGACATATGCCTGGGTTACAGATTCAATCCCCAGTAGGGGGCGTGCAGGAGGCAGCCAATCAATGATTCTCTCTCATCATTGATGTTTCTATCCCTCTCTCTCTCTCCCTTCCTCTCTGAAATCAATAAAAATATATTAAAAAAATAAAATCACTCTATATATATTTTAAAAAGAACCATACTCTGCCCTGACCATGTGGCTCAGTTGGTTGGAGCATGGTCCCATACTGGGGAAAGTAGGAACTACGTAAAAATGAGGGTAAGTAAAATAAGATTGTACCAAGGAGAAAATGAGGACTCAAAAATCATGCCCTGGTGTCTGGTTAGGGACATTATATGATTCACAGGAGGCAGGAAAATTTGTGAGAACTCTAAGATGGCATTTTGTAAAGTAGAAAATCTTGTTCAACAGTGAGGCAAAGTTATCCTTGCTTTTGTGACATATGACAGATCAAATGGCCCACAGCGCCTACTAGTAAAAGTATTTCCTATTCTGCCTTTCCAGAAAAAGTTGGTCAACACTGAGCTAAATAAAACTCTGCTACCTGCTCCTTAACTAGCATGAAAAATTAGCTTTTTAACATCAGCTAATGATGATAGATGATGTTCTAAAAGAGTACTTGGTAAAGGCAATTCTACAGAGGGCTAAAATACTACTGGGGAATACCATGGACTCCGAATCTCTAGGGGATAGACCCAGGAATCCAGGTTTTAACATAGTCTCTGGGGGGATCTTATGCTTGGATTCCTCTGGTCTAGCTGAGTGGTTCTGTATAGACCCTTGACAATGTAGGTCTGAAGTGGGGGCCAAGACTGCATTTCTAGCAAGCTCCTGAGCGATGTTCATGTTGGTGGCCCAAGGGCCTTAGTTTTCTTACCTTTAAAATGGAAATGATAAAAATCTGTACCACAAGGTTGCTGTGAGTATTAAATGAAGCACACTTATATCCTACTCCCACCCCTTTCAAGCTATCTGCTTGAGCAAGTTACTAAATGTCTTGGTTCCCATAAGCAGAGATAATGATAATAACACCCACTTCATAAGGATGCTGAAAGGCATAAATGAGATAGCATATGTAAAGTAGCTGGAACAGAGCCTAGAACATAGTAAATGCTCAATAATGTAAGACACTATTATTACTATTATTATTGTTACATAAGGTATCTGGTGCATTGCAGATATTTCCTCAGTGATAGTTCCCTTTCTATTCCCTCTTTCTCCTCTCATTCCTACTCCTCCCTCTAGTCCCTTCTGTTGATTTCTAACATGTCTAATTACAGACCCTCTTCAGGAATGCTGATTCAGAAATACCCAAACCCAGTCCAGAGGGCACCACACAAATGAGGATTCAAAAGGAGCTTGGACGTAGACTGTGGTGCCCAGACCCACCTGCCCACCCTCTTTTGGGTGGCCTGTAGCAGAGCACCTCAGGACAACATGGGAAGTGGGCTTGCCAATCCTTCCCACTTTGTGGAGCGCAGACATTCCCAGGGTTCCTGGATATTCTTACTTTGTAGCACATTAATCTATGTGGCACCAAGTTTACTTTTCTGAGGGCACCATTACTTTCTGATGCTGCTGCTGGCGCTACTGCATTTGGGACAATATATGGAAAACCTGCGAAGCCATTTGTCTTTGTCGGCACTGCCCTCCATAACAAAGTGAATGTTCCATGAAGGGTATCTGGATTTTGTTTCAGGCTTCTCTTTGCTTCCTCGGGGTTTAAGTGCGGCCAGGAACTGCCTTCTGAGAATTGTTTAGGAAACCTTAACTTCCAGATTTAGGATGATGCTTATGGGTATAGCTTTTGCCCAAAATGACCAAATTAGGGTTAATCCTGCCCACAGGGGTGCACTGGCCACCATTAGTCCCTGTTTTTCCTATGGTCACCTTATCTCTAGGCGTGCAGAAGACACGGTCACTAGTCATGGTGGGCCTTCCACGTAGAAGAGCAGACTTGACTGTGTGTTGTACATTTTCATCTACAACAAATCCAGTATAGATACCTTATGTGTATGATCAGTTCCATGGGACCTTAACTTGTTTTGTTGTAAGAAGATTCTGCCCAACCCTAACCAGTTTGGCTCAGTGGATAGAGCGTCATCCTGCGGACTGAAGGGTCCCAGGTTCGATTGCGGTCAAGGGCATGTACCTTGGTTGCAGGCACATCCCCAGTAGGAGGTGTGCAGGAGGCAGCTGATCGATGTTTCTCTCTCATCGATGTTTCTAACTCTCTATCCCTCTCCTTTCTTCTCTGTAAAAAAAATCAATAAAATATATTTTTTTTTAAAAAAAGAAGAAGATTCTGTGCAAATAAATACACTGCTAGGACGATATTCCAAACCAACAGGACCTAGATTAAACAGTGAAGATTCAGGTTACCTGTAGAGAACAAGCAAATGAAATACAAAGTAGAGAGGCACAATAATTAATGATATTGAGCATCTATTCTTTGCCACATTCTGTGCTATTTGGGATCATTGAATTTTTAAAAAACCAGGAAAATGTATTTCCCCTTCCCCTCCCTTTTCTTCCCTTTCCTCAGAGACAAAAGGAGCTGTGGAGGCCACAGTAGAGGGTCTGGGAAGCCAAAGAGGCAACCGGTGTGCTGGGAAGATTAGTCAGGTACAACAGGTGAATGGGGGAGGAGGTCAGAAAAACTATACTAAGAATAGTGGGAGTTGGGTTTCTTTTTTTTTTTTTTAATATATTTTATTGATTTTTTACAGAGAGGAAGGGAGAGAGATAGAGAGTTAGAAACATCGATGAGAGAGAAACATCGATCAGCTGCCTCCTGCACATCTCCTACTGGGGATGTGCCCGCAACCCAGGTACATGCCCTTGACCGGAATCGAACCTGGGACCTTTCAGTCCGCAGGCTGACGCTCTATCCACTGAGCCAAACCGGTTTCGGCGAGTTGGGTTTCTTGCTGTTGGAGAAGACATTTACCAAAATAGCAAGGGGGAAGGCTACAAATAATCCTGATGTGCTGGACTGGAATTGAAGATATCAACATGAACTGTTTTAGAGAGATAGCCATTGAAAGAGACACACACATGATTGTGGTTTATGTGTATATGTAGAGATATGTGTATATCTATACTCTTCCATTTTTTCTATCTTCCTCTGTTTCTTTTTTCAATGTTCTATGGTTTCCCAAGTACAGGTGTTTTACCTCTTTGGCTAAGTTTATTCCTAAGCATCTTATTATTTTTTTTGTAGCAATGGTAAATGGGATTGTTTTTTTAGTTTCTCTTTCTGAAAATTCATTATTGGTGTATTAAATGCCATCGATTTCTGGATGTTGGTTTTGTATCATGCTGCATTGCCAAATTCATTTATTAAGTCTAGTAGTTTCTTGGTGGAGTCTTTAGTGTTTTCTATGTACAATATTATGTCATCCGTGAATGACAGTTTTACTTCCTCCTTTCCAATTTGGATGCCTTTTATGTTTTCTTTTTGTCTGATCATTGTGTCTAGGACTTCTAGTACTATGTTGAATCAGAGTGGTGAAAGTGGACTTCTTTGTGTAGTTCCTGTTCTTAAGGGAAACACTTTTAGTTTTTGCCCATTGAATATTATGTTGGCTGTAGGTTTGTCATACATGACCTTTATTATGTTGAGGTATGATTGGTCTATTCCCACATTGCTGACAGTTTTTATCAAAAAAGGCTGCTGGATTTTGTCAAATGCTTTTTCTGCAACTATTGATATGATCATGTGATTTTCGTCTTTCATTTTGTTTATGTGATGTTTATGTTTATTGATTTTCAAATATTGTACCAGCCTTGCATCCCTGGAATAAATCCCACCTGATCTGATGTATGATCTTTTTAATATATTGCTAAATCTGATTTACTAATATTTTGTTGAGGATTTTAGCATCTGTGTTTATAAGGGATATTGGCCTGTAATTTACTTCTTTGCAGTGTCTTTATCTGGTTTTGGACTAAAGATAATGCTGCACCCAAAAAAAGAGCTTGGAAGTGGCCCTCCCTCTTGGATTTTTTGCAATAGTTTGAGGAGAATAGGTATTACTTCTTCTTTGAAAGTTTGGTAAAATTCTCCTGTAAACCCATCTGGTCCAGGACTTTGGTTTGCTGGGAATATTTCAATTACTGCTTCAATATCATCAGTTGTTATTAACCTATTCAGGTTTTCTGGTTCTTCCTGGTTCACTTTTGGAAGATTGTACATTTCTAGGAATTTGTCCATTTCACCCAGGTTGTCAGGTTTGTTGACATATAGTTGTTCATAGTATTTTCTCACAATCCTTTGTATTTCTGTAGTGTTCATTGTTATACCACCTCTTTAATTTCTGATTTTATTTACTTGGGTGCTCTCTCTTTGTTTCTTGATAAGTCTGGCTAAGGGTTCTTCAATCATGTTTCAAAGAACCAGAACTTAGATCCATTGACCTTTTATATATATATTTTTAGTCTCTATATCAATTATTTCTGCTCTGATCTTTATTATTTCTTTCCTTCTACCTCCTCTGGGCTTTCCTTGCTGTTCTCTTTCTTTTTTAAAAAAAAAATCATCCTTATCGAAAGTATTACAGATGTCCCCTTTGTTTTGTTTTGTTTTTCCATTGATCCCCTTCACCCCACACCCACCCCACCAAGGCCTTCACCACACTATTGTCTGTGTCCATGGGCTATGCATATATGCATATAAATTTCCCAGTTAATCTCTTCCCACACACCCATGCCTTCCCTTTGAAAATTGTCAGTCTATTCCATGCTTCTATGTCTCTGGATCGACTTTGTTCATCAGATTATTTTGTTCATTAGATTCCACATATGAGTGAGATCATGTGATACTGTCTTTCTCTGTCTTATTTCACTTAGCATATTACTCTCCAGGTCTATCCATGTGTCTCAAAGAGTAAGAGACCCTTTATTACTGCCATGTAGTATTGCATTGTGTAAATGTACCACTACTTTTTTTTAATATATTTTATTGAGTTTTTACAGAGAGGAAAGGAGAGAGATAGAGAGTTAGAAATATCGATGAGAGAGAAACATCGACCAGTTGCCTCCTGCACACTCCCCACTGGGGATGTGCCCACAGCCAAGGTATATGCCCTTGACCGGGATCGAACCTGGGACCTTTCAGTCCACAGGCCGATGCTCTATCCACTGAGCCAAACCGGTTTCGGCACCACTACTTTTTTATCCATTCATTTGCTAATGGGCACTTGGACAGGTTCCACATCTTAGCTATTGTAAATTTTGCTACTATGAACATAGGGATGGATGTATTCTTTCTGATTGGTGTTTTGGGTTTCTCAGGATATATTCCTAGAAGTGGGATCACTGGGTCAAATGAGTTCCATTTATAATTTTTTGAGGAAACTCCATATGGTTTTCTACAGTGGCTGCACCAGTCTGCATTCCCACCAGCAGTGTACTAGGGTTCCCTTTTCCTCACATCCTTGCCAACACTTGTCGCTTGTTGGTTTGTTGATGATAGCCATTCTGACAGGTGTGAGGTGATACCTCATTATCCTTTAATTTGCAGCTCTCAGATAATTAGTAACTTTGATCATTTTTTAAAAATATATTTTATTGATTCTTTACAGAGAGGAAGGGAGAGGGATAGAGAGCTAGAAACATCGATGAGAGAGCAACATCGATCAGCTGCCTCCTGCACACCTCCAACTGGGGATGTGCCCGCAACCAAGGTACATGCCCTTGACCGGAATCGAACCTGGGACCCTTCAGTCCACAGGCCAACGCTCTATCCACTGAGCCAAACCGGTCAGGGCTGATCATTTTTTCATATGTTTCTTAGCCATCTATATGTCCTCTTTGGAAAAGTGTCTAGGTTCTTTGCCAATTTTTTAATTGAATTTTTTGTCTTTCTTTTGTTAAGTTGTATGAGTTCCTTATATATTTTTGAAATTAACCCCTTATCAGATGTATTATTGGCAAATATATTCTCCCATGTGTTGAGCTCTCTTTTCGTTTTGTTGATGGTTCCTTTTGCTGTGTCCCATTTGTTTATTTTATCCTTAGTTTCCTTTGCCCCAGGAGATGCATCCACAAATATATTGCCATGAGAGATGTCTGACATTTTGCTGATTTCTTCTAAGATTTATATGGCTTCATGACTTACATTTAAGTCTTACATCCATTTTGAGTTTATTCCTGTGTATTGGGTAAGTTGGTGGTCTAGTTTCATTTTTATTTTTTTGCATGTATCTATTCAATTTTCCCAACACCATTTATTGAAGAGACTTCCTTTACTCCAATGTATGTTCTAGCCTCCTTTGTCAAACATTAATTGAGCATAATGGCTTGGGTCAATTTCTGGGGTCTTTGTTCTGTTCCACTGATCTCAATGCCTATTCTTGTGCCAGTATCAGGCTCTTTCGAGTATAGTGACTTTGTAGTATAACTTGTTATCTGATATTGTGATGCCTCCAACTTTGTTCTTCATTCTCAAGATTGCTACAGCTATTTGGGGTCTTTTTTGGTTCCATATAAATTTTGGAGTGCTTGTTCTAGGGCTGTGAAATATGCTGTTGGTATTTTAATAGGGATTGCACTGAATCTATAGATTGCTTTGGGTAGTATGAATATTTTAATGATGTTAAGTCTACCAATCCATGAACACGATATATACTTCCACTTGTTTATTTCTTCCTCTATCTCATTTTTTAATGTCCTGTAGTTTTCTGAGCATGGGTCTTTTGTCTCCTTGGTTAAGCTTATTCCTTAGTACCTTAAGTTTTTTGTTGCAATGGTAAATGGGATTATTTGTTTAGTTTCTCTTTCTGAGAATTCATTATTGGTGTATAAAAATGCCATCTATTTCTGGATGTTAACTTTGTATCTGGCTATGTTGCCAAATTCACTTATTAAATATAGTAGTATTTTGATGGAGTCTTTAGGGTTTTCAATGTACTATATCATGTCATCTGTGAATAATGACAGTTTTACCTCCTCCTTTCCAATTTGGATGCCATTTATCTCTTCTTGTCTGTTCGCTGTGACTAGGACTTCCAGTACTATGTTGAATAAGAGTGGTGAAAGACAAAAAATCAACAATAATGCTGTCTTATTCTTGTTCTTAGAGGAAATGCTTTTAGTTTTTGCCCATTGAGTATGATGTTGGCTGTAGGTTTTTCATATATGACCTTTATTATATTGAGGTATGATCCCTCTATTCCCACTTTGCTGAGAGTTTTTATCAGAAAAGGGAGTTGGGTTTTGTCAAATGCTTTTTCTGTGTCAATTGATATGATCATGTGATTTTTGTCTTCTAATTTGTTTATGTGCTGTATCATATTTATTGACTTGCAAATATTGTACCAACCTTGGATCCCCAGAACAAATCCCACTTGGTCATGGTGTATGATCTTTTTAATATATTCCTGGATTAAATTTGCTAATATTTTGTTGAGGATTTTAGCATCTATGTTCATCAGGGATATTGGCCTGTAACTCTCTTTCTTTATAATATCTTTATCTGGTTTTGGAATTAGGTTAATGCAAGCCTCGTAAAAAGAGCTTAGAAGTGTTCTTTCCTCTTGGGGTTTTTTGGGATAGTTTGAGGAGAATAGTGTTATTTCTTCTTTGAATGTTTGGTAAAACTACCCTGAGAAGTTGTTCAGACCTCGGCTTTTGTTTGACTGAAGTTTTCTTTTTTTTATTACTACTTCAATTGTGTCAGTTGTTATCTTCTTAGGTTTTCTGATTCTTCCTGATTGAGTTTTGGAAGGTCGTATTTTTCTAGGAATATGTCCATTTCGTCCAGGTTGTCCAGCTTGTTGGAATGTAGTTGTTTTTTGTATTTTTTTCTGATTCTTTGTGTTTCTGTTACTTTGGGCTTTTCTTGTTGATGTCTTTCTAGTTCTTTTAGTTGTAGAGTTAGATAGTTTATTCAAAGTTTTTCTTCTTTTTTGAGGCCTATAATGCTATGAATGTCCCTCTCAGGACTGCTTTCACTGTGTTCCATTGATTTTGGGTTGTTGTGTGTTCATTTTCATTTGTCTCCAGGAAGTTTTTTATTTCTTCCTTGATCTCTTTGGTAATCTATTCATTGTTTAGTAACATGCTATTTAGCCTCCATGTGTTTGGATGTGTGTGGAGCCCTGGCCCAGAAAAGAGGACAACGACCAAGTATGTATTTCTTTTTTTTTTTAATATATTTTATTGATTTTTTACAGAGAGGAAGAGAGAGAGATAGAGAGCTAGAAACATCGATGAGAGAGAAACATCGATCAGCCGCCTCCTGCACACTCCCTACTGGGGATGTGCCCGCAACCCAGGTACATGCCCTTGACTGGAATCGAACCTGGGACCCTTCAGTCCGCAGGCCGATGCTCTATCCACTGAGCCAAACCGGGAATGTAGTTGTTTATAGTATACTAGAGGCCCAGTGCACAAAATTCGTGTATGCGGGGGATGGGGGAATCCCTCAGCCCGCCCTGCAGTCAGACATCCCTCTCACAATCTGGGACTGCTGGCTCCTAACGGCTCGCCTGCCTGGTTGCCTGATCGCCCCTAACCACTCTGCCTGCCTGCGTGATCACACCTAACTGCTTGCCTGCCTACCTGATCGCCCCTAACCGCCTCTGTCTCAGCCCTCACCACCGCAACTTCATCCTTCATCCAGAAGGATGTCCAGAATGATGTCTGGAAGGTCATCAGCAGTCCAGTCTAATTAACATATTACACTTTTATTATTATAGATTTTTTTTACAATCTTTTGTATTTCTGTGGGGCCAGTTGTTACTTCACCTCTTTCATTTATGATTTTTATTTATTTGGGTACTCTTTCCTTGTTTCATGGTGAGTCTGGCTAAAGGTTCATCAATCTTGTTTACCTTTTCAGAGAATCAGCTCTTGATTTTATTGATCTTTTGTATTTTTTCTTTAGTCTTAGGTCACTTATTTCTGCTCTGATCTTTATTATTTCTTTTCTTCTACTTTTTCTTTGCTTTTATTGTTTTCTTTCTAATTGTTTAGGTGGTAGGGTTAGATAGTTTATTAGAAGTTTTTCATGTTTTTTGAGGTAGGCCTGTAGTGCTATGAACTTTCCTCTCAGGTCTACTTTCACTGTGTTCCATAGATTTGGGTTGTTGTGTGTTCGTTTTCATTAGTTTCTAGGAAGTTTTTTATTTTGTTCTTGATCTCATGGTAACCCATTCATTGTCTAATAACATGGTATTTAGTTTCCATGTGTTTGAATGTTTGAGTGTTTTATTGTAGTTGATTTCTAACTTTATGCCATTGTGATCTGAGAAGATGCTTGATATGATTTCAATCTTCTTGAACTTGTAGAGACTTAGTTTGTGTCCTAACATGTGGTCTATCTTTGAAAATGTCCAATGTACACTTGAGAACGTTGTATATTCTGTTGCTTTGGGGTGAAATGTTCTGTAAATGTCAATTAATTCCATCTGATCTAGTGTGTCATTTAGGATCGCTGTTTCCTTGTTGATTTTTTTGGCTAGTATATCTATCCAGTGATGTCAGTGGGGTGTTAAAGTCCCCTACTATCATTGTATTGCTGTCGATTTCTCCCTTAAAATCCTCTAGAAATTCTTTTATATATTTGGATGCTCATGTGCTGGGTGTATCTATGTTTACCAGAGTTTTATTCTCTTATTGTATCAATTCCCTTAGTATTATGAAGTGACCTTTATTTTCTCTTGTTATGACCTTCACTTTGTTTTTTATTTTTTTTAATTAAATCTTTATTGTTCAGATTATTACATTTGTTCCTCTTTTTTCCCTCATAACTCCCCTCTTCCCAGTTCCCGCCCCACCCTCCGCCCTCACTCCCCACCCACTGTCCTCATCCATAGACGCACGATTTTTGTCCAGTCTCTTCCCGCATCTCCCACACCCCTTTCCCCCACAAGAATAGTCAGTCCATTCCCTTTCTATGTCCCTGATTCTATTATGATCACCAGATTATTTATTCACTTGATTCTTAGATTCACTTGTTGATAGATGCATGTTTGTTGTTCATAATTTGTATCTTTACCTCTTTCTTCTTCTTCCTCTTCTTAAAGGATACCTTTCAGCATTTCATATAATACTGGTTTGATGGTGATGAACTCCTTTAGCTTTTCCTTATCTGTGAAGCTCTTTATCTGACCTTCAGTTCTGAATGATAGCTTTGCTGGATAAAGTAATCTTGGTTGCAGGTTCTTGGCATTCATCACTTTGAGTATGTCTTGCCACTCCCTTCTGGCCTGCATAGTTTCTGTTGAGAAATCAGCTGAGAGTTGTATGGGTAATCCCTTGTAGGTAACTGACAGTTTTTTCTCTTGCTGCTTTTAAGATTCTCTCTTTGTCTTTTGCTCTTGGCATTTTAATTATGATGTGTCTTGGTGTGGTCCTCTTTGGATTCCTTTTGTTTGGGGTTCTCTGCACTTCCTGGACCTGCAAGTCTATTTCTTTCACCAGGTGGGGGAAGTTATCTGTCATTATTTCTTCAAATAGGTTTTCAATATCATGCTCTCTCTCATCTTCTGGCACCCCTATAATTCTGATGTTGGTCCTCTC
>NW_006290023.1:0-937 GCF_000327345.1 Myotis davidii | reverse complement strand
ATCTGGCAAATGGCTCTGTGCAGGGCTTGGGCGGGGCGGGTGTGTCGCAGGGGATCAACAGAGCGGGTGGAGGGAGCAGTTATCGCTGCTCTCAGTCCCGTCCCCAGAGGCTCTGCCTCTCAGAGACCCAGCAACCGCTGCAAACCTTGGAGAGAAAGCTGCCCTCGCATTCCGACCAATGCCAGACAGTCACGCTTCTCCCGTTTGAGTCTGGGTCCCTAGAGACTCGCCCGGCTCTGGAGCTCAGAGTCTGAAGCTCCCTCCCGATTGAAAACAACAACGCGCCCTCCGCCGCCAGCCTGCTCCACGCGCACTCGTACCTGAGTATTTCACTTCAGCACTGCGCCTCCTCGGAGTCTGGGTATGATATTCTCTTTCCTCCTAGTTGTAGAATTTCCACTCAGCTAGCCTTCCTGTGGTTCTGGATGATGTCTGTTCAGTCTTTTAGGTATAATTTGAATTGGTTGTTCGTGGCAGCAATCTCCGGCGTTAACCTATGTCGCCATCTTGTGTTTCCTATGACCTTCACTTTGAAGTTTATTTTGTCAGATGTAAATATTGTGGCCCCAGCGTGTTTTTTGTTTGTTTGTTTTTTCATTTCCATTTGCCTTGAAAATTTTTTTCCAGCCCTTCACTTTCAGTTTGTGTGAGTCCTTAGTTCTGAGTTGGGTCTCTTGTAGACAGCATATATATGGGCATGTTTTCTTATCCATTTATTTTTAGACTCTTTTTTCTTTTTGCTTTTCCAGTTGGGTGTTTTTTGCTTCTTCGTATTTCAAATCTTTGAATTGATTCTTGTGATCCTCTAGTCTGCTGTTGGAATTCTGTATAATATTCGTTATTTCAGTCAGTGTATGCTTAATTTCTAGTTGGTTCTTTTACATACCCTCGAGGGTCTCACTAGATTTATGGGCGGTTTCTAGAAAATTCTTGAAAA
>NW_006290022.1:183833-188069 GCF_000327345.1 Myotis davidii | reverse complement strand
TCATGGATTGCATGACTAGTCTAAGCCAATTGGGTCGCCCCATTACTCCCATTCATGGATTGCATGACTAGCCTAAGCCAATGGGCTCTCCCCATTACTTCCATTCATCGATTGCATGACTAGCCTAAGCCAATGGGGGTCTCCTTATTACTTCCATTCATGGATTGCATGACTAGCCTAAGCCAATGGGCTCTCCCCATCACTTCCATTCATGGATTGCATGACTAGCCTAAGCCAATAGGGTCTCATTACTTCCATTCATCCATTGCATGACTAGCCTAAGCCAATGGGGTCGCCCCATTACTTCCATTCATGGATTGCATGACTAGCCTAAGCCAATGGGCTCTCTCCATTACTTTCATTCATGGATTGCATGACTAGCCTAAGCCAATGAGCTCTCCCCTATACTTCCATTCATCCATTGCATGACTAGCCTAAGCCAATGGGGTTGCCCCATTATTTCCATTCATGGAGTGCATGACTAGCCTAAGCCAATGGGGTTGCCCCATTATTTCCATTCATGGAGTGCATGACTAGCCTAAGCCAATGGGGTTGCCCCATTATTTCCATTCATGGAGTGCATGACTAGCCTAAGCCAATGGGGTTGCCCCATTATTTCCATTCATGGAGTGCATGACTAGCCTAAGCCAATGGGGTTGCCCCATTATTTCCATTCATGGAGTGCATGACTAGCCTAAGCCAATGGGGTTGCCCCATTATTTCCATTCATGGAGTGCATGACTAGCCTAAGCCAATGGGGTTGCCCCATTATTTCCATTCATGGAGTGCATGACTAGCCTAAGCCAATGGGGTTGCCCCATTATTTCCATTCATGGAGTGCATGACTAGCCTAAGCCAATGGGGTTGCCCCATTATTTCCATTCATGGAGTGCATGACTAGCCTAAGCCAATGGGGTTGCCCCATTATTTCCATTCATGGAGTGCATGACTAGCCTAAGCCAATGGGGTTGCCCCATTATTTCCATTCATGGAGTGCATGACTAGCCTAAGCCAATGGGGTTGCCCCATTATTTCCATTCATGGAGTGCATGACTAGCCTAAGCCAATGGGGTTGCCCCATTATTTCCATTCATGGAGTGCATGACTAGCCTAAGCCAATGGGGTTGCCCCATTATTTCCATTCATGGAGTGCATGACTAGCCTAAGCCAATGGGGTTGCCCCATTATTTCCATTCATGGAGTGCATGACTAGCCTAAGCCAATGGGGTTGCCCCATTATTTCCATTCATGGAGTGCATGACTAGCCTAAGCCAATGGGGTTGCCCCATTATTTCCATTCATGGAG
The DNA here is from genome assembly GCF_000327345.1 of Myotis davidii. NCBI lineage: Eukaryota > Metazoa > Chordata > Mammalia > Chiroptera > Vespertilionidae > Myotis > Myotis davidii. The sequence goes on along the minus strand of NW_006290022.1, from coordinate 186,763 downwards.
TGCATGACTAGCCTAAGCCAATGGGGTTGCCCCATTATTTCCATTCATGGAGTGCATGACTAGCCTAAGCCAATGGGGTTGCCCCATTATTTCCATTCATGGAGTGCATGACTAGCCTAAGCCAATGGGGTTGCCCCATTATTTCCATTCATGGAGTGCATGACTAGCCTAAGCCAATGGGGTTGCCCCATTATTTCCATTCATGGAGTGCATGACTAGCCTAAGCCAATGGGGTTGCCCCATTATTTCCATTCATGGAGTGCATGACTAGCCTAAGCCAATGGGGTTGCCCCATTATTTCCATTCATGGAGTGCATGACTAGCCTAAGCCAATGGGGTTGCCCCATTATTTCCATTCATGGAGTGCATGACTAGCCTAAGCCAATGGGGTTGCCCCATTATTTCCATTCATGGAGTGCATGACTAGCCTAAGCCAATGGGGTCGCCCCATTACGTCCATTCATGGATTGCATGACTAGCTTAAGCCAATGGGGTCGCCCCATTACTTCCATTCATGGATTGCATGACTAGCCTAAGCCAATGGTCTCTCTCCATTACTTCCATTCATGGATTGCATGACTAGCCTAAGGCAATGGGCTCTCTCCATTACTTCCATTCATGTATTGCATGACTAGCCTATGCCAATGGGCTCTCCCCATTACTTCCATTCATGGATTGCATGAGAAGCCTAAGCCAATGGGTTTGCCCCATTACTTCCATTCATGGATTGCATGACTAGCCTAAGCCAATGGGCTCTCCCCATTACTTCCATTCATGGATTGCATGACTAGCCTAAGCCAATGGGGGTCTCCTTTTTACTTCCATTCATCAATTGCATGACTAGCATAAGCCAATGGGCTCTCCCCATCACTTCCATTCCTATGGCTGCTTGCGAACATAAGTTCTCTGATGATGAACAAGGGGCAAGTGCTGATGGAAGGCTTTTCTACGTTTATCACATTCACCTGTGTTTCTCTACTTTGCCTTCTCTGACGTCGAAGAGTAGCGGGACCACGATCGAAAGTCCTCCTCCCTTCCTTACAGTCATAGGTCTTCTCCTCGGTGTGTACAACCTGATGCTGAGTCAGCTGGGAGCCGTGGCTGAAGGCCTTCCCACAGGCCTGGCACACGTAGGGTTTCTCCCCCGTGTGGATCCTGTAATGCACGGCGAGGTGCGAGACCCGCTTGAAAGCCCTCCCACACGCCTTGCACGGGTAGGGTTTCTCTCCCGTGTGGATTCTCTGGTGTTGCTTCAGCTGTGAGCTCACCCGGAACGCCTTCCCGCAGGCCTGACATTCGTAGGGCTTCTCACCCGTGTGGATTCTCTGATGCCGGATGAGCGTGGAGCCCTGATTGAAGGCCTTCCCGCAGTCCTTACACTCATAGAGCTTCTTGCCAGTGTGTAGAGTCTGGTGTTGGATCAGCTGGGACCGGTGGCTGAAGGTCTTCCCGCATTCCTTGCAGGCGTAGGGCTTCTCCCCTGTGTGAATCCTACCGTGGACTTTCAGATGCGAGATCCGATTGAAGGCCTTCCCACACTCTTTGCACTGATAGGGCTTCTCGCCGGTATGAATGCGCTGATGTTCGATCAGCTGGGAGCTCCGGCCGAAGGCCCTGGCGCAGTCCTGACACGCGTAAGGCTTCTCGCCGGTGTGGACCCGCTGGTGCTGAATGAAGTTTGAACCCGAGTTGAAGGCCTTCCCACACTCCTTGCACTCGTAGGGTTTCTTGCCAGAATGAATGTTCTCGTGCTGAACCAGGCGCGAGCCGTACTTAAAGGCCTTCCCACACTCCTTACATTGATAGGGTTTCTCGCTGGTGTGGATTCCCTGCCGGCGAATGAGGAAGTCCTCTGGCCAGAAGGCTTCCCTACATGCATCATACCCATAGGGCTCGTCCCCTGGATGGACTTTCCCACAGAAAGTAAGGGATGCCTGTGGGCTGAGAGGGGGCATTTCTTCAGACCTGACGATCACGTGACTCAGACGTTCATCTAGATTCCCCCGCTGTCCGTCAAACTGGCTTTCGCACTCCCAGTCAACTGGGAGACTCCAGGACTTGAGACCATAACTCGGAAGGCTTTCCGGTCTCGCCCACCGGGTCGCTTGTCCTTCACAAACAGGCTGCTCTGGAGGTGACACCTTAGTCTCAGACCTGGCCTCCGAGGCTGAAAAAGAACGAAAGAGCAAGTATGCTTCTTGTTTTTTTCCCTTTGCAAAAAAGGGGACTTGTCTCGTAAAAACTGAAGATAATGCCAACAAGCTCGTGAATGTGGCTACTGAGGAACTGGACAAATCATACGGAGAAAGAGGAAATGCCATAAATGAGATGAGTGAGGTAATCAAGAAGGTTGTAAGAGTAGTGCTTGGAAATGGCCTCTATCTTTTTTTTTTACTCCTCACCTGAGGATATATTTTCATTGATTTGAGAGAGAGAGGAAGGGAGGGAAACATTGATTGGTTGCCTTCCATACGTGCCCAATCAGGGATCAAACCCAGAACCTAGGTATGTGCCCTGACTGGGGATCACACCCAAAACCCTGGTGCATCGGGACGACACTCTAACCAACTGAGCTACCCAGCCAAGGCCTAGACACAGTATTTTACAGTTAATTATTTGGACAACCAAAGAAATAATATGTAAAAATCTTATGTATCGTCTTAGCATTAAATGCTCTGGTTTTCTTATACGGAACTTGAGGGATCTCAAATAGCCAAACAATCTTGAAAAGGAAGAACAGCCGAAACCGGTTTGGCTCAGTGGATAGAGCGTCGGCCTGTGGACTGAAAGGTCCCAGGTTCGGTTCCGGTCAAAGGTATGTACCTTGGTTGCGGGCACATCCCCATTAGGGGGCGTGCAGGAGGCAGCCGATCGATGGTTCTCTCTCATCGATGTTTCTGACTCTCGAACTCTCTCCCTTCCTCTCTGTC
>NW_006290022.1:176561-183790 GCF_000327345.1 Myotis davidii | reverse complement strand
CCCTCACACATGTGGTCGGATGATCTTTGACACGGGTGCCAAGACCACACAATGAAGAAAGGACAGTGTTTTCCATAAATGGTGCTGAGGAACTTGGATATCGACCTACAAAAGAATGAAGCAAGACCCTTACCTCACACCAAATATAAACATTAACTCGACATGAATGGAAGACCTACACAGGCCCTAAAACTATAAAGCTCCCAGAAGAAAACAGAGGGGAAAGCTTTACGACATTGCATTTGGTAATACTTTCTCAGAGATGGCACCAAAAGCATAGGCAATAAAAGCAAAAATATACAACATGGGACAACATCAAACAATAACTGGGCATCAAAGGAAACAACAGAGTGAAAAGGCAACATACAGAATGGAAGAAAATATTTGCAAATCATATATCTGATAACGGGTTAATATCCAGACTATATAAAGAAACCCCACAACTCAGTGACAAAAGCAACCCATCCCGATGAAAAAAATGGGCAAAGGACTTGAATATACAGGTTTCCAAAGAAGATACACAAATGGTCAATGAGCTTATGGAAAGATGCTCAACATCATCAATCGCTAGACAAATCCAAATAGAAACTATGATATCCTACTTCGTGGCTACGAGGACGGCCACTATTGAAAAAGAAGAAAAACACACCAAAGAACACAGTCACAAGAGCTGGCACGGATGTGGAAAAATGGGAGCCCTCATGCCCTGCTGGTGGAACGTACGATGGGGCAGTCACGTTGGGAAACAGTATGGAGGTTACTAAAAAAATTAAATCCCTACTGGGGATGGAGCCTGCAACCCAGGCATGCTCCGTGACCTTGGCCAGGAATCGAACCGTGACCTCCAGATTCATAGGTCGATGCTCAACCACTAAGCCAGGCCGGCTGGGCTCACTGTAATTCATTTAAATGCCAATGGCTGTGTGGCACCAGCTGCGCCATCCTGGAGAGCCCAGCATGGGTGGTATTTGGCCTGGCAGCGGAGAAGGTCCTGGGAAAGGAGATGAACAGGAAGGAAGAGGCCGAGTCTGAGCCAAAACCTAGAGATGGTGAGAGGACCCACCATGGGGGGCCGAGGGGGTTAGAGACGTGGCAGGGGCAAGAGACAGGAGATGCTCCAGGGAGGAGCATCTGTCAAGTGCTGCTGGCAAGCCACCGAAGGTACCTCCTCAGCCTGACCTCTGAGCTTGGCGACTCAGAGGAACTATTTTCCACCTCAAAGGGCCGGCTTCCTCCTCCGCTGCTGGAAGGTTACCTGAGCTGGCTTCCCTCCTCCCGCAAGCGCCTCACTCACCGGGACACAGGCCATCCCTCGCTGCCTCCTCCGCCCTCCAGGGCTCCTCGCCTTGCTCCAGGAAGGCAATCACATCAGGCTTGGAAATGGCGAGATCTGGACGTGAGAAAAGACACGACGCCCGGTGATGGTGCGGCCCCAGAGCTCAGGCCCAGGACCTGGTCATCCAGGATGAGAGGCCATAGCAGGAAGGGACAGGGGACGACCTGACAGTCACCCGAGGCCTGGCGACAACGTAGCTTCAGCCCAGGGAGCTGCCCTTTAACCCCTCACACTGACAAGGCAGGAACTCCTCCACCCACGGGTACCCTCCGACCTACCGGACGAGGCGCCCTTACCCAGCGAGCGCAGGTGGCTGTAGGTCTCCAACATCACGTCCCTGTACAGATCCCTCTGAGCAGGCGCCAGCCGCTCCCATTCTTCCCGGGAGAAGACGACGGCCACATCCCTGAACAGGTCTGACCCCTGCAACAACGGGCAGAGCGAGCGCAGGTGAACCTCGCGGGAACCTCTCTCGGTGGGAGGAGAGGAGGTGGAGGGAGTCTTTGCAGGAAAAGGCTGCAGCTGGGGCCTCTGAAGTGAGCCGATGACGGGAGAACATGGGTGTGAGTTCAATGTTCTTTTTTTAAAAAAACAATTTTCTTTTTTGTGTTTTTAAAAAATATGTATTTTTATTGATTTCAGAGAGGAAGGGAGAGAGAGAGATAGAAACATCAATGATGAGAGAGAATCATGGATCAGCTGCCTCCTGCACGCCCCTACTGGGGATCAAGCCCGCAACCTGGGCATGTGCCCTTGACCAGAATGGAACCCAGAACCCTTCAGTCCAGGCCATGCTCTATCCACCGAGCCACACCAGAGAGGGCCTAATACGTTTGTTTTGTTTTTTTTTAAAGAATAGTTTTGAATCCTAACCGGTTTGCCTCAGTGGATCAAGTGTCGGCCTGTGGACTGAAGGGTCCCGGGTTCAATTCTAGTCAAGGGCATGTACCTTGGTTGCGGGCACCTCCCCAGTAGGGAGTGTGCAGGAGGCAGCTGAATCGATGTTTCTCTCTCATCGATGTTTCTAACTCTCTATTCCTCTCCCTTCCTCTCTATAAAAAATAACATATATTTTTAAAAGTTTTGATATTTAGAGAGAGAGGAAGGGAGAGGGAGTAAGAGATGTGTCAGTTGGCTTTCTCCTGCCCACCCCCTACTGGAGATCAAGCCTGCAACCCGGGCAAGTGCCCTTGACCGGAATGGAACCCAGGACCCTTCAGTTTGGAGGCTGACGCTCTACCTACTGAGCAACACCAGCCAGGGCTTAAATGTTCTTGGACATTCTTTTTTACACACTCACCAAAGCTCTGTTACACAGATACGGGGTGAAAATTAAAATCCAACTGCGTGGAGTGTTCCCAACGGTGACTTACTCTGAGCCTGGCACATACTAAATTCTCCAGGGGAGACCCAGAACTTCTACTTCGATGGAGTCAAAGAAAAATAAGCCCAAACCAAGAATTTTTTGCTAGAAGAGGGAACCGGGAGAGGACACAGGCTACCCAGTCTTTTCACTCCTGAGAACAGGAAGCTCTGAGCACCGGAGTCTCTGGGACGGAGCCCAGGTGCGAGGAAACGCTGGGACCAGGAAAGCGAGTGTTTATAAGGATCTAGAAACTCACCATGGACATTACGTCTGGAATGTCATGGGCTGAGGGGTCCTCCTCTCGGCGAAGGCCAGAGTCCTGAGGGGGCAGAGCTGGGGAAGGAAACAGCGAACACGAGAGACCAGGCTTGCCTGGCAGCTCCCAGGACACCATGGTTACAAGTCCCCATCCCGTTCACCTCCACCTCCCGACCAATCAGAGGGAGACGGGACAAACTGGGGCCCTCACCCAACTCCACGAGACGCCCAGCTTCCTGCGAGGACACAGGGACCCAGTGGCCTTTCTCTCCCGTTTCCCCGAAACAGCCCGAGAACGTCACTGGTGCAAATCCGAGATGGGGATGCTCAGACCTGGCCCAGTGACTAAGATCATGTGGCATCCCACAGACAAAGAAGCCTGACCTCAGGCCAGAGGAAGCCCAGAGAGCCGGCCTGATCCGGATCCGCCCAGCCAAGAATCAAGTCTTCCCTAAACCAGACCATCCGACTCTCATGCTCACAATGGAACACCTTCAGAAGTCTCGTGGGCACTTTCCCCAACTTCCAAGTTCACTAAGAGTCCACAGCCCTACTGAAGGCCCGGTGGACACCACTCCATGGGCCCTACCTTGAGTCCACAGATGGAGTGTGGGTCCGGGGGGTCAGTTAGATGAAGCAGATCCCATCCTCCATGATCAACACATACAGAGGCCGCTGCACAGACATCACAGCGTGAGAAGCTGTGTGCACACAAACAGCTGCTGGAAAACAGAACTGAAAATTAGCACAGAACAGGTCACAAGCAAGCAAGTGGTCGGGTCAATCTGGGCCCAGCCAGATGGTCGATGCCCACAGACAATTGTCGGGAGCGGCTCTAGGGTCAAGCCTGGGGCTGACCTGTGGCAGGGCCATGAACAAGTCCCAGCCAGGAGGGCAGAGCTCTCCAAGCATCGTGGTCGGCAAACTGCGGCTCGTGGGCCACATGCGGCTCTTTGGCCCCTTGAGTGTGGCTCTTCCTAAGCCTTAGGAGCACCCTAATTAAGTTAATAACAACATACCTACCTATATAGTTTAAGTTTAAAAAATTTGGCTCTCAAAAGAAATTTCCATCGTTGTACTGTTGATATTTGGCTCTGTGGACTAATGAGTTTGCCGACCACTGGCCTAGCATAACTAAGCCTGACCTTGTAGCCCTCCCTAATTCCTTCCTTCCAAACCTAAGTGATGCCAAGACAAGAACATTTGTATACATGTTAATCTGCCCTTGTTCTTTTTAATCAGACTGTAAAATAAAGCATCAGCTTGAAGGTTGGGCCTTTTGTGTCCTCATCCAGGCATGGGAGAGCCACCAAGCCCCAGCTGTATTCTCTTTGTCTTTTCTTCAATCCTTCACCGTCCCTCCTCAGACTCACCCTTGGCCGTGCTGGCCATGGCACAACAATGAATGACATCCACAAATGGACCCTTTGTACAACCTAAGAACATTCAGCAAAATAAGTCAAACCCACCCCCCTACGGACACATGGGGGGAGGGGGGGGTAAAAATCTTAAAAAGAGCCGAAACCGGTTTGGCTCAGTGGATAGAGCGTCGGCCTGCGGACTGAAAGGTCCCAGGTTCGATTCCGGTCGAGGGCATGTACCTGGGTTGTGGGCACATCCCCAGTGGGAGATGTGCAGGAGGCAGCTGATCAATGTTTCTCTCTCATCGATGTTTCTAACTCTCTATCCCTCTCCCTTCCTCTCTGTAAAAAATGAATAAAATATATTTTTAAAAAAATCTTAAAAAGAAATTGGAATAGAAGACATCCAAGTGTTAAGAGTGACCTCACTTAACTACTTCTTGAGCTGTTTATAAAGGAGTTTAGGACAGGGCCCGGCACATGACTAATATTTTTTTCTTCTTCACAAATATTTCATTGCAAGTAATGCGTAGATGAGATAATTATGAATGTTCCTGGGTATGGTGTAACGGGAATTTTTCCTTCCTCTGAGCACCGTTTTAGCATAATATGTCATATTTTATTGCATGAATGGCCCCGGATTTCCTCAACCCTTTCCCCACTGTTGGTCACAGATTTTGAACAAAATCATCTAAAATGTCCCCAAGGATTAAGTCTCTGCTTCTAAATCTTTTGGGGCCTTGCAACTCTTGGTGAATGTCATGGAACAAGATTTCAGCCTAGATTTAAAAAAAAAAGAAAAGGGCATGCGTCAGAATCCATGCAAAACACCCACAAGCAATTTCAGGGGGTGGGGATCCCTCCACACCCACCCTAGGGGTCTGGTGCCCCGGGTGATGAGCTGTGACGCAGAAAGGGAACGCCGGCCGGGGGAGCGTCGCGGGGGCCGATGGGAAATGTAGTCCAGAGCCCGGGAAGCCGCAGACCGATGCTGAGGCGAGACGCTCCGGTTCCCCCCAGGCCCAAGACCAGCCCGGCCGCGGCGCCCGCTCTCGCACGGGCCCCGGAGCGCGCGGGAAACTCCGGATCCCCTCACCTGCCGCCTTCTCGGGTCCGAGTGCCACCGAGACCGCGCCCCCTCGCGTCGTCCCAGGTGAGCTTTCTTGTCGGTACCGGCGAACTCGTCGCCTGGAGCCGGAAGATGGCGCAGACGCACAAAGCCGCGCCGATGCGGCGTAGCGATTGGGCCGGCGCCGCAGTGTATTCTGGGAAACGTAGTCTCCTGGCTGTAAAGATTGCCGCGCGCCGCGAGGCCCGGTCTCGCGATGCTTCGCAGTGGGCGGTACCCGTGTGCGCCCGTCGGGGGAACCCGACGGAGTGCGTTCTGCGGTGGGAGTTGCTGTGTGAGAGCCGGTGCGTGGAGCGTGCTGTGTGCGTGAGATCGCCTCTCTGATTGCGGGTGCGAGTGTGAGAGGGGCCGTGACCACGGGTACGGCGCTGCTTGTGATGGTGTACGTCGTGTTTGGTTCCGACCCGGCGGTTGATTGGGACCGTTCGACGGTTGTGTGTGACGAGTAAAAGAACGTTTGGGCGTTTCCGTGGGGCAGCCATGACCCCCCGAAGGGAGGGAGGAAAAAGGCCCAAGGAGTTTGTCTGATAACCGATTGTAAACATTGGATCTGTGTTGGAATAAATGTCGATCATGGGGATGCCAGATCGGCAGAAACGTTTTACACGAGACGTCGAGGAGTTTTCTGTTATGGGGTGACCTCTCGGCCGAGTCCCCTAACGCCCCCGGCAGCTCACGTCTGCGTGGAAGCGAGGGGAGGGAGCCCTGGATCTGCACATCCCGACCGGCGTGGTCCCTGTGGCCGGGTGTCCCCGGATCCTGGATGCTCTGGCCCCGTGATGCCTGGTCTCCCCCTGTGGCCGGGTGCCCCCGGGTCCTGGATGCTTCGGCCCCGTGATGCTTGGTCTCTCCCTGTGGCCGGGTGCTTCTGGGTCCTGGATGTGCATCAAGCCCCGTGATGCCTGGTCCCTCCCTGTGGCCGGGTGTCCCCTGGTCCTGGATGTGCATCAGGCCCCATGATGATGCCTGGTCCCTCCCAGGACCAGGTGGCGGCTTGTCCTGGAGCCACGCGCCGGGTCCCCCGTGGAAATAGACACGCTGTGGATGGTTATCTGGAGCCAGAAGGGGAAGTGCTCACGCAGCACCCGGGACCCGTGCAGATGCAGGACAAAGGACCCTCGCTCTGTCTGTCTGTCTGATGGTGGCAGCTTGAAGGGGAAAGACAGTGGGAAAAAGCACCAGGGGGGAGTCCCCGCTTCCAGCGCTGCGGTGTCACTGGCCAGAAGTTGCTCTAAACAAAAAACCAGGTAATGGGGTCCAGCCGCCCTGGCTCAGGGGTTGAGTGTCCACCTAGGAACCAGGAGGTCACGGGTTCGATTCCGCATCAGGGCACCTGCCCGGGTGGTGGGCTCCATCCCCACTGCGGGGCGTGCAGGAGGCCACCGATCCATGATTCCTTCATTGATGTTTCTGTCTTTCCTCTCCCTTTCTCTCTGACATCAATAAAAATGTATTTTTAAAAAACTATAATAATGTGTAAGGAACTAGTCTGTGCGGACGCTGGGCAGCGCTGATCCCCGAGAGGAGGGGAATGCAGAGCTGCAGTGGCTTTCTCTCGGGAGGCATATTCCAGACCTCAAGCCGCTGACACCAGCGACACAGTTTGGGGAGCCTGCGGTGCCAGGGATTGGGGGGCAGAGCGGGGACCAGGCCGGTGCCTGTGGCTGGAGGGCGCGCTGCCTCCGCGCTGGGCGGTGGGTGAACCTTCAGAGCAGAAGACGTGACGTCACAGAGGCCCCCTGGAAACAGCCATGAGGCTGACCTCTGGGCTGGGACCTG
>NW_006290022.1:165508-175675 GCF_000327345.1 Myotis davidii | reverse complement strand
GAGGGGCGGTGCTCACAGGGGTGGGAGGCACTGTGACTCCTAACCCGGTTCTGACCGCTCAGTGAGCGGCCTTACCTTCCAAGGCGGAGGGGTTAGTGGCAAACAACTCTTTTTTAAAAATGATAAAATCAATAAAATATATTCTTAAAAAAATAAATAAAGCGCAGGGGAAAAGAGTTGTATGTGTGGGAGCGACTGATTCAGGGTACCCCTCATCTGCGTCTGCGGTGGGGGGCCAGGGAGGGGCTGTCCAGGCGGGTGACACAGGGTCCCTTTCTCCCTCCACAGCTCGCCTTTCCCCAGACACTGCGCCTCTGCCGGAGAGGAGCCTGAGGGAGGGGCCGGAAGCGCCGCCATCCGTCCTCAGGCTCCAAAAGCCATGTCCCAGGTAAGGAGCATCTCTCCTCCCCTCCCAGGCGTGCACTGCTTGTCAGGCTGTGTGCGAACAGTCTGGGATCGATGTTTCTCTCATCGATGTTTCTAACTCTATCCCTCTCTGTAAAAAATCAATAAAATATATTTTTTTAAAAAATAAACAAAGTACAGGGGAAAAGAGTTGTACGCGTGGGAGCGACTGATTCAGGGTACCCATCATCTGCGTCTGCGGTTTGGGGCGGGGGAGGGGCTGTCCAGGCCGGTGACACAGGGTCCCTTTCTCCCTCTGCAGCTCGCCTTTCCCCAGACACTGCGCCTCTGTGGGAGAGGAGCCTGAGGGAGGGGCCGGAAGCGCTGCCATCCCTCCTCAGGCTCCAAAAGCCATGTCCCAGGTAAGAAGCATCTCTCCTCCCCTCCCAGGCATGCACTGCTTGTCAGGCTGTGTGCGAACAGTCTGGTTTCTCCTGAGACTCACCAGCCTACCAGCGTCCCCTCCATGAGGGACCTGGCCCTCCTATCCTCCAATCCAGTGTCAGGGGGTCCCCCGAAGCCCAGTGAGCATCCCCTTTTTCTCAGCATTTTCATCTTTATCCAAGAAATAGTTCAGTGCCGCCTATGGCTCTCAGGAGGCCACGTGTCCATGATTATAGTTTGTTTACTGTACACCGAGTGGCCAGATTATTATGACCACCCCATCAGTACAATGAAGTGGTTGTGCAAAGCTACACTAATAAAAGAGAGACATGCAAGTTGGTGTCACTCCGCTACGCCCACCAGCCAATGAGGATGAGTATGCAAATCAACCCAACAAAGACGGTGATTACTTTGCATAAGCAGACGCGGAGCAGAGGCTGGCTGGAGTGAAGACTGAAGAGACTTGGCTTCTCCGCTGCGGCCGGACAAAAGGCCTGCAGGGTCCCGGGTTCGATTCCGGTCAAGGGCACAGGCCTGGGTTGTGGGCTCGATCCCCAGTGGGGGGCGTGCAGGAAGCAGCCGATCCATGATTCTCTCTCATCATTGATGTTTCTATTTCTCCCTCTCCCTCCCTGAAATCAATAAAAATATATTTAAAAATAAATAACTAAATTTCTTCCTTACAATGTATAGGTTAAATCTAAACCATAAAACCATGCAAACTGCTAAGGGAAAACATAGAGAACAGGTTGGAAAGAGGAAGCTGGGCCAAAAGGACGAGTCAGCGCTGTCCAGTGGCACTTCCTGGGGTGACCGACTAGAAAGGTGCTCCCCGTGGCTGCGGGGCACTTGTATGTCCTGGTGTGACTGAGGACCTGGACTCTCAATGTTAACTGACCAACATGTAAATAGCGACACGCAGTGAGCAGCTGGTGTGTTGGACAGCACAGATCCAGGCTCAAGAAACGGTACAGCCAGGAAGAAAGTGGAGGGCGAGCGTGTCCAAATCTCTCACTGCACAGACGAGGAAAGAGAGCGCCAGGGAGGAAAGCCCGTGTCCCTGTCACTGGTTAGCGACTGTGCGGCTGTAGGGAGCGGTCATGTACGCTGAGGGTCAGGAACATGGATGATGGGGCATGAGGAGCTGAAGAGGGTGGAGGGAGGAGGACACCGTGGAGCCGTGTGCCCACCGTGACGACCGAGCACTCATCTCATTCCTGTTCCCAGACTGTCACTGACCCCCGCTCCACTTGGAATGAGATCCCAGTGTCCTTATCCGGACCTGCAGGGCCCTCTGTGACCCAGCCCCAGCGCTCCCAGACCTCATCCTGCATGTGTGCGTCTCCGCTCCAGCCACACTGGCCACTTACTCTTGCTTAGACGTCCTGGGCTCTTCCCTGTCTCAGAATCTTTGCATTCGCTCCCCCTAGATCAGTGATGGCGAACTTGTGAACTCATTTTTTTGGTTGATTTTTCTTTGTTAAATGGCATTTAAATATATAAAATAAATATCAAAAATATAAGTCTTTGTTTTACTATGGTTGCAAATATCAAAAAATTTGTGACATGGCACCAGAGTTAAGTTAGGGTTTTTCAAAATGCTGACACGCCAAGCTCAAAAGGTTCACCATCACTGTCCTATAATTAGTGCATTCCACTTCCCGAACAAGGCAGGTCCCCGACCGTGGATTTACTCCAGGATATCTGACTAGTACATGTTATACATGGTTTACAGTCACTCCTTGGGGCTCGTAACTTCTTCCTGTGTTTATACTTCCACTTCCATCTTCTCCCCGAAGAACCCCTATGGCAGTGGTTCTCAACCTTCTGGCCCTTTAAATACAGTTCTTCATGTTGTGACCCAACCATAAAATTATTTTCGTTGCTACTTCATCACTGTCATGTTGCTGCTGTCATGAATCGTAATGTAAATATCTGATATGCAGGATGGTCTTAGGCGACCCCTGTGAAAGGGTCGTTTGATTGTCAAAGAGGACGCGACCTACAGGTTGAGAACCGCTGCCCTATGGGTATTTCTTTGCGTGCAGGTCAATACTTGACTCCTGGCCTGAACAGTTTCTCATTAGCTCCTATTCTTGCTGGGTCACAATAGGGTCAGTTAAAATTTCTTTCTGAGGTTAAGTAATTTTGGGAAATCCTAATTCAATGGAGAGAGAAAGTCTAGAAATTATCTTAAGAAAATAGAGACAGTGCAGCATCAGAGTGAAAAATGAAGGTTCAAAAAACTGAAGATTATCAAGTTTTGGTAAATAAGATATGGCATGTATATACCTTATAATATTATCCATCCGGCAAAACTAGTAACTGTAATTTTTGATGGCTTCTAGAGTGACACAGTGAGTTGGTGTGTGTGTGGGCTGGAGGACTTCCAATTCTTGAACTTAAAAAGGGAAAAAATTCACTGAAGGTAGAAATACTGAATATTATTTTCTAAGTGTCCTTAATGATGACAAAATTGTGCAAAAATTGCTTTATCACATCAAGATAAATGTAAAAATATTTGAAAGGCTGTCAGGTCTCATTGGCCAGGAGAAAGATGTCAGTAGGACCCCTGAAACCTGGAATCCGTGAGTTTGTATGTGCAGCGTAAAAACGTCTCCTAAGAATTTTATCTAGCAAAACCTACCTCAGCTCACCGCCATCTACACAAGAAATGACGTGTGAGGAACAGGGTTTTTTTTGCACAAAATTTTGAAGAGTTTGTATCAAAAGTCTGAGTTTTATGGAGATGCTGGTTGACAGGGCCCACACTGTCTAGCACAAGATTCATCTTTTCGGACCCGACTTGTGTTCCCTCCCTCCCTAAAGCCTCCCTCACTCCCCGATCTCCCTGGTTATGAAGCGTCGTAGAGATGGGAGCTGGTGCATGTATGTTGCTTGGAGTCATACGTTCATTTCCCTTATAGGCTGCTTAACATTCCTGTCCATGTCCCAGGCAGTAGCGGCTCATATATCGACTCATTTTTTTCCATGTTTGTGTAAAATCACTGATGTGCTGGAATACATCTTCAGTGGGAGCATTATGGGAAAAACAGGAGTGAGGTTTGTATTTGACAACCACCAATACCGGAAACACCCCAGAATTTACTCCTCTGGGGTCCCCGAGGTCGCTACCATGTTGGGCCTTCCCGTCCATTGCTGGACTGAGGGGAGATCTGGCACGGGCGCCAACAGGGCTCGGTACTGACCTGTGTGGTGGTCCATCAGCACCTGACCAGCCAGCTCAGTCCAGATGCGCCCCATTGAGTGCTATCCGTCCGTCAGCCCAGCTAAGAGCGGGCATGGCTGTGACATGCCACACCTAAGGGGCATGTTGAGACCAGCAGCCAGCCCTGGTAAGGCTGGAGCAGGTACGTCTCTTAGGAAGGATGTACGTTTTGAATTTTTAGGAAACATACCAGGTCTTGTCCCATGTTATAAAGAAGATCCTTGCTCTAACAGGTTTGGCTCAGTGGATAGAGCGTCGGCCTGCAGACTGAAGGGTCCCGGGTTCGATTCCGGTCAAGGGCATGCACCTTGGTTGCGGGCACAATCAAGTGGGTAGTGTGCAAGAGGCAGCTGATCGATGTTTCTCACTCTCCCTCTCCCTTCCTCTGTAAAAAATCAATAATATATATATATTTTAAAAATGATCCTTAATTCAACATGCAGAAGCCGAGCCAGCTGTCCTGAAACATTCAAAACTCTCTCGCTCTTGGGAAGCTGTGTGCGCCCCTCCAGCGAGAGCTGTGGGTGTTTTTTATGCACTTCATGATCACATTGGAAACCTTCACTATTTAAGTTCATTAGCAGAGCTTAGAATTACTCTTGTCTCTGAGGTAGCAGATAGGTTACCAATTGTCTTTGAGACTCAGTGGGATTATCAAATGCTGTTAGGGAATCTTTTGTTGCCTCTGCTTGTTCTCTGTGATGGCGTCCATTGGTTTAAGTTATATTTTTGCAAAATGACTATAAAACTTGTTTACTATTTTATTACATATCTATTTAATTTTAGAAAATCAAAATTATAAGCATTAATAGGATAGGATATGTATGTGTATATATGGGATGTATATATAGATATATCTGGAACATTCCACTGTAGAGTTTGGGGAAATGCTGGTTTAGACCATATACATCTTGGAAGGCTAAACTCATGTTCCTGTCTTGCCCCCGAAGCCTTTCTTTACTTCCACAGTCTATCTTGATTTTCCATATTGAGAAATGCCCTAGCATTTAGTATGAAAAACATATTATTTTACACTTGACTGTTGAGTGTTGTTATTGCCCATTTTTGCGTATGACAAGTCTTTTCTCCGTCAGTAGAGACTATGAAATCGTACACTTAGCGTGGCAGCATCAACACTAAGCACAGGGAAGTCATCCAGCTGTTACTTGACATGTGTTGCTCAGAACCTAAGATGCTACCAGGAAATTTCACTCTTTGTAATATTTTTCTCCCAGCAGTAAAGTGATTTAGCTCTTCACACTACACCCGTGTGAGGGTAAGAACACCAGTTGGACAAAAATATGTTTATGTCATTTCAGGATTTGGTGACATTTGGGGATGTGGCTATAGATTTCTCTCAAGACGAGTGGGAATGGCTAAATCTTGCTCAGAGGAATTTGTACAGGAAGGTGATGTTGGAGAACTACAGGAACCTGGAATCGCTGGGTAAGATCTCCCTGTAATTCAGAATCTCCCCAGAGGGCTGCTCCCTCACATGTTTGGGGAGCCTCGGATATATGTTGCTGCATTTCTCTTCCTGCTGCTCCCCAAAATAGGCCAAGTTTTGTAGAATTGGCAGCTTCATTAGACTATCCCTACAACTTCCTCTTTCTTCAAAACACTCCCTCTTCCTTCACTCTCTCTAATGCCCCCACCTCCTGAGACCCAAGGGCTTGATCTGATTTCAGGGCCTGGCTAATTTCCCCTTTATTTCTTCTACGCAGGAGTTTCCGTTTCGAAGCCAGAGGTGATCTCACTTCTGGAGCAAGGAAGAGAGCCCTGGATGGCAACGAAGGCCAGGACAGAAGGCACATGCTCTGGTGAGTGAGAGAGAACTAGGGAGGTAGAGGCCACTGCAAGAAAACCGAGCTTCGCCCTTCTGAAGGGTCCAGCTCGCCACGCGTATTGTCTGGGTGGCTTCCTTAAAGGCTCCAGGCCTGGGACACACATTGAAGCATCTTTTAGCATGAGCTCTCCAACTTACTCTCCTTGTATACATTCTCTCACAGGGTCTCCTTGTCCTCGCCTTTGAGTTTTGCACACGTCGTTCCAACACATGAAAATATCCAGACACAACAATGCCTCTACTTTCCCTTTTGCCACTCATTTCTTTTTGGTTGAAGGATTGATTCATTTCTTTTTTCATTATTTTACTAACAATGTTGAGCATCTTTTCATGAACGTATTGGCCACTCATGTATCTTTTGTGAAGTGTTCAATTTTTTGCCCAGGTTTTCAGTGGGTTTTCTTCTTATTGAGTTGTAAGAGTTCTTTCTTTAGACGGTCTTAGAACAAGTCCTGTGTCATTTGTATGTATTGTGATATACGTATGCGAATTGTGGTTTGGCATTCTTGTTTTTCTACTGCTGTTTTTTGAACATTCAAAGTTTTCCATTTTTATAAAGTTCAATTTATTTATCTTGATTGGTGCTTTTGTGCCATCTCTAAGAAATTCTTGCTACCCCCAGGTCACCAACATATTCTTCTATTTTTTCCCCTCTAGGAACATTCTATTTTAATTTTTACATTTGGGTAATGATCCATTGAGCTAATTTCTTGGGTGAGATAAATATTGAGGTTCATTTTTCCCCCCTTCGGATGTTCAGTTATTCCAGGACTCTTTGTTGTAAAGACTTTCCTTTCTCCATTATATTGATTTGTTGGTACCCTTGTTGAAAAGCAGTTGAACATAAATGCAGAAGTCTAGTTCTGAACTCTGTTCTGTTCCATTGATCTACATCTACCCTTTCACCAGTACCATACCTTCTTGATACCTGTAGCTTTTTAGTAAATTTAGATATCAGATAATCTATTCAAAAAGCCTGCTGGGATTTCATTTAGGATTATGATACATCTACATCAACTTGGGGAAGAACTGACATCCTAATATCATGGAGTTTTCCAGTTCATGAGTATGGTTCCTTTAGCCATTTGTTAAAGTTTTCTTTCTCTTAGCAATATTTTATAGTCATCCAGTGTAGTGGTTTAAAAATTTTAAAAAACATTTTTTTGAGTCTTATTTTTGTGTGCTATTATTATAAATAGAATTCTTAAAAACTCCCATCTTCCAGTTGTTTGCTGCTAGTATATAAGAATGTAAAGTGATTTTTATATGAACTAACAACCTTGCTAGATTCATCTAGTAGTTGAGCATTTTCTGCAGAGACAATCATATTATCTGCCAATACAGTTTTCTTTCTTCCTGTCTGATCCTTATGCCTTGTTTTTCTTGATTTATTATAATACCTTGGGTCTCCTGTACAATGTTGAATTGTACCACTTGTAATTTATGTTTTAATCAACCCTCTTAAGTTCTTACATATTTATTCACTGATTTTTGTTTTAAAAGTTCTTTTCTTCTGCATAAACACACACTATTTTCTTACTATCTTTTAGATTGGGAGTATGCATTTAAAAACAGTGAATTTTCATCAAAGCAAGTTATTTATGAAGAATCATCCAAAGTAGTGACAACAGGAAGAAGCCATCTTAGTTACAGCCTTGACTGCCCCAGTTTGATAGAAGACTATGAAAGTGGGGACTGGTTTAACAACAAGTTGCAAAGTAAGGAGGTACATCCTAGTCAACTGATCATCACGCATAAGGAAATCCTTACTGAAGATCAAAGTAGTGAATGTACTAAATCTTGGCAAACTTTCCATCAGGATGCAATATTTTCTATAAAACAGGGTTTTCCCACCAAAGAAAGAACACGTAAGCATGAGCCACAGAAGAGAAAATACTGCAAAAAATCTGTGGACATGAAGCCTAAGAAAGTCTATGTAGAAAAGAAACTTTTGAAATGTAATGAGTGTGAGAAAGTTTTCAACCAGAGCTCATCCCTTACTCTTCACCAGAGGATTAATACTGGGGAGAAACCCTATGCCTGTGTTGAATGTGGGAAAACCTTCAGCCAGAGTGCAAACCTGGCTCAACATAAGCGAATACACACCGGGGAGAAGCCCTACGAATGTAAGGAATGTAGGAAAGCCTTCAGCCAGAATGCACACCTCGCTCAGCACCAGAGAGTTCACACTGGAGAGAAACCTTACCAGTGTAACGAGTGTAAGAGAGCCTTCAGCCAGATTGCACACCTAACGCAACACCAGAGGGTTCACACTGGAGAGAGACCGTTCGAATGTATTGAGTGTGGAAAGGCCTTTAGTAACGGTTCGTTTCTTGCTCAACATCAGCGAATTCATACAGGGGAGAAACCTTACGTATGTAATGTGTGTGGGAAAGCCTTTAGCCATCGTGGTTACCTAATCGTGCATCAGAGGATTCACACCGGAGAGAGACCTTACGAGTGTAAGGAATGCAGGAAGACCTTCAGCCAGTATGCGCACC
The DNA here is from genome assembly GCF_000327345.1 of Myotis davidii. Classification (NCBI taxonomy): domain Eukaryota; kingdom Metazoa; phylum Chordata; class Mammalia; order Chiroptera; family Vespertilionidae; genus Myotis; species Myotis davidii. Next base: position 167,310 of record NW_006290022.1, on the reverse strand, counting down.
TGGCTCAGCACCAGAGAGTTCACACTGGAGAGAAACCGTATGAGTGTAAGGTGTGTAGGAAAGCCTTCAGCCAGATCGCATACCTTGATCAGCACCAGAGGGTCCATACTGGAGAGAAACCCTATGAATGCGTTGAATGTGGGAAGGCCTTCAGCAATAGTTCGTCGCTGGCACAACACCAGCGGAGTCACACGGGAGAGAAACCTTACATGTGTAAGGAGTGCAGGAAAACATTTAGCCAGAATGCAGGCCTTGCTCAGCACCAGCGGATCCATACTGGAGAGAAACCTTACGAATGTAACGTGTGTGGGAAAGCCTTTAGCTACAGTGGCTCTCTTACCCTGCATCAAAGAATTCACACTGGAGAGCGACCCTATGAATGTAAGGACTGCAGGAAATCGTTCAGGCAGCGTGCACACTTGGCTCATCACAAGAGAATTCACGCTATGGAGTCTTTCTTGAGTCTCTCCTCTTCCTCACCCTCCATGTCCAGCCATTTGCCAAAAGCTATAGGTTTTATCTCCTAAATATGCCTTGAATCTCACTCCTTTAATCATTTCCGCTCCATCATCTTCATCCAGTGCACAATAACCTACTTGACATGGTCTATGGAAATAGCTTCCTAATTGGATTACTGTGTTGACCACTTACTTTTGTCAGTTGTCACACTGCAGACAAATCTATTAAAAATAGTTTGATCATATCACTCTCATTAAAACCCCTCCTGGCATACTATAGTTCTTAGGTTAAAGCACATAGTCCTCAAAATAGCCTAAAAGAACTTCCCCCAATACCTTGTTCCAGTCTACCTTACAAAGCCCCATGTCATGCCAATATCCATCTCATTCTCTGAAGACATCCAGAATTAAGAACACATGCCCGCATCAAATACATCTTGGTTCTAATCCTTGCTCTTCCCTTTTTTAGCCCTCTAATCTTGGAGAAACATTTTGTCATTTGTAAGCTTCAGTTTTTAGAAAAAATATATATTTCATTGATTTTTTACAGAGAGGAAGGGAGAGGGATAGAGAGTCAGAAACATTGATGAGAGAGAAACAGTGATCAGCCGCCTCCTGCACACCTCCCACTGGGGATGTGCATGCATACAAGGTACATGCCCTTGACTGGAATTGAACCTGGGTCCTTTCAGTCCTTAGGCCAACGGTCTGTCCACCGAGCCAAACCGGTTAGGGCTTCAGTTTTATATTACAGAAATAATAATGGTACTACCTCGGAAGTTAATGGGTCCTAGGCTGGCTTGCTCAATGGTTAGAGAATTGGGCTGCAGAGTGAAAGGATGTGGGTTCAATTCTGGTCAAGGGCAAGTACCTCAGTTGCAGGCTTGATCCCCAGCCTCAGTCTTAGCGTGTGCAGGAGGCAACCAATCAATGTCTCTCTCACATTTATGTTTCTCCTTTTACTCTCTCTAAAACTCAATGGAAAAAATATCCTTGGGTGAGATTTAACAACAAAAATGTTAATGCGAACATTAAATGAGATAATGCATGTAAATGGCCCGGCAGATAGCCTAGCATAAAGTAGTGTCTCAAAAACTGTAAAATAAAAAATACTGTGGTATTCAAAGAAAACATGACCATCTTAACAATGATTAGCTGAGAAAGAGCAAATGCAGCAGCTCGTCTCAGGTTGTAGAGATTATTGATTAGGAACAGTGGTCATTGTTCTAAAGGTGGGTGGGTGACCTGGGTATCAGTAGGATTGATGTTCAAGTACATGATAATAGAGAGTAAGATGGTGGCTGCTATTTCAGCATGACTATCTAGGAATATGACTTTGTTGGT
>NW_006290022.1:162364-165404 GCF_000327345.1 Myotis davidii | reverse complement strand
TTGAGCTTCTAAGCTGTAATTCTAAGACTGGAGAGGGAAAGAAAACAAAACTATATAGATCAGTACTCATAAACTGGCTGCCTACAAACATGTTTGATTTGGTATGCATCAAGTATTTTTTTTAATTTATAGATTTTTTAAAAGAGAAACATTGATTTGTTGTCCCACTTATTTATGCATTCATTAGTTAATTAGTGTATGTGCCCTGACCAGGGTTAGAACCCATAACCTTGGTGTATCGGGACTATAACCAACTGAGCTACTCAGCCAGGGATGGTATGCATTAAATTAAAAATGAATCTGAATACCTTTAGGTGGGCATGTGTTTTCCAGTTCACCACAGTTCAAACCACTCCCTGTTCCCTTATATCTGATTTGTTTTATATTTCATATTATGTTCTCTTTGAGAATACAGTCAATGCATTAACCAGCTCACATGAATACAGGTACAAAGAAAATGATGAAAGTTAATAGAGGGTGAAAGAAGGCTTGAGCAGACATCCTTCTGCAGGGGAAGACTGGGTGTTACACTGATGTTAGTAGGCCCAAATTCACCCACAGATTCCTTGTACCTAACGAAATCCTAATAAGAATTTCTGAAGGCTTGAAAGATTGTCTCTGTGAACACATACATTCAAATATTTGGACCTAAATAGCCCAATTTTTAGCAATCCATTAGTCAAGAGATACCAGAAAGGGAAAACAGAAAGTATTTGAATGAAAAACCACGGAATATCAAAAGGTTTAACACTGTACTCATGCCAGTGGCTTAACAGTTTTGGTCAAATTGACTCTGCTCTGCACAAAAACGATCCCCTCATTCTTTTATCCCCTCATTTTTTTTTTTTTTATCCAAACGTGTAACAGTGATTAAAGGACATGGGAACATACTTTATAGAGCAAGAACAATCTTCCTAAATGACAGGAGATCCAGAAGCCACACGCACAAAGATTCTAGGTTTGATTGTGTAAGAACTTTATTAGGTATAGAGTCAAAGACAGTACAAACAAAAGGTTTAAACAGAATTAGAGGGAATCATTAACCCATGAAATTCATATTCTTAACACACAAGTGCTCCTACAATCACTTAGAAAATGGCACTTCCTCCCGCCATGGGCAAAGGGTATGAAGAGGCAACAGGTGACTGATGAACATGTGGTAAGTACTCAATCTCAGTAGGATCAGAAGAAATACAAGTTAAACCAGTGAATTATTTACACTGCAAAAGCAAATGAAAGGAGATGCTCTATGTGCTGAGTGAAGAAAAATGAATTACAGAACCTTTTGTGAACGGCAACTTGTCGATACCAGAATTTTCCTGGGCCAAACCAAGAATTTCTTTTGCAGTTAACAAATAGCACACAGTGTATCTCCCAACAATGGCAAAGGCACCAAACAAGCAGAAAAGAGAGGGTCAGGAAGAATAGCTAGACCAGGTAGAACTCATTTTAAAATTCTAGCCTTGCAGAAGGGTCAGGAAGAATAGCTAGACCAGGTAGAACTCTACTCATTCCAAAATGAAAATCTAGCCTTGCAGAGGCTCTATGGATTACTGGTAGAGTCCGTCTTACCCAATTTCCTCTACTAAAAAAAAAGGGGGTGGGGGAGCCAAATTAAATAAAAATAAACATGCCAGCATCATTGAAATAGGAAAGTGATACCACCTCATATCACACATTATGAAAAGGCGAATACAGAAACAGCAGTTAGGGCCACACTAAAGAACATGCCAGGATCTTTGGCGAACTCTTCCCTCTGATAAGAGCAGCACAATGGAGAAAACGTAGGCAGAAGGAACTCTGAAAAAACTAGACTAATATAACCCAACATGGTGGGATGAAGGTGCTTAAAATTCCTCTAAGAAGCCTTCATTCTAGATCCTCGTCTGAAGAGCAAAGGCAAGTTGGCAATATCTTAAAATACGTCTATCTTGTGATCTACCAATTTATCCTCCAAAAATACTGGTAAAACCTTACAAAAGCGTATGTAGAAGAATGTTAATTACAACACTTTTTTAAAAAAATATAAACCCTAGACCCACAGTGGTCCCTGCCCTCGCTAAATGCTCTATGAGATCTGCACTTCCGGTGAAGATGGAATTGGAGGGAATAGTTTACCTTCCCACCTGAAATACTAACAAAATCTATAAAACCTTGGTGTTGAAGAGACTGGTCACTGGGCAACGAAACAGGCCCATGGGAAATGGGAAACGAGTGAGGGGAATACGGGACTATGATTCCCCCAGGGAACCACATGCGTTATTTCCAAGGCTGTGTGTGGTCTCTGAGTGGAGGCGATGGCGCTGGGAAATGAAGAGGCTGAGGAGGTTGGAGTTCACAGGATTAAGTGCCTCAGGGCTCTTAGAGGAAAAACAACCCCGACACCTGCAGCATCTTTACCTGAGTAAGAACTCTAGTTTTTAGCTGGAATCTGAACGGGACGTGTGTGCGTGGAAATCACCTGAAGTTGCAGAAAGGACTGACGGCGTTCTAAGGAGAAACGGACAAATCCACAATGACGAGACTTTGACATGCATCTCTCAACAGAACAAGGAGACAGAAAGTCAGCAAGGATACTGAAAACCTAGACAACACGACGTGCTAACTTGACTTAATGGGCACTTTGAAACCATTCCACCCAAGGACAGAATATACATTCTCTTCAAATGCACAAAGCACGTTGACCGACGCAGACCATATGGTAGGCTTTAAAATTTAAAAGGGTTCAAGTCGTACAAAATGTTTTAGTGACCAGAACAGATTAAATTAGCAAACAATAACAAACATAACTGGAAAATCCCCAAATATTTGGACCTAAATAGCCCAATTTTTAGCAATCCATTAGTCAAGAGATACCAGAAAGGGAAAACAGAAAGTATTTGAATGAAAAACCACGGAATATCAAAAGGTTTAACACTGTACTTAAAAGGAAATATAGCACTAATTGCTAAGGTATAAAACTCTCACATCAGCGACTTCAATTTCCACCCTAACACTTTAGAAAATGAACAAAAACACCCGAGTTAGCATAAAAATGGAA
>NW_006290022.1:157742-161373 GCF_000327345.1 Myotis davidii | reverse complement strand
CATCCAACTGTATATGACCAATTTACAAGAAAGAACTCTGATTCTGTCTTAGGTACGCTGCACAAGCTAGGAGGAGACAAAGCCATTATGGTGAACAGTTCCCAGGAGGAGCCTGGTACAGAAATCCAGGGTTTTCCCCATGTGTTAGTCTGTTCAAGGTGCTATAACAAAATACCACAGACTGGGTGGCTTCAACCAAAAGAAACTCATTCCTCAGAGTTCAGGAGGCTGAGTCCTAGATCAGGGAGCCAGCATGGTGGAACGCTTCCTGGCTGTAAACACTGGTCTTTCTTTCTGTGTCCTGACCTGGCAGAGAGAAAGCGAATCTCCCTAGTGCTCTTTTTAGATATATTTTATTGATTTTTTACAGAGAGGAGGGGAGAGAGAGAGTTAGAAACATTGATGAGAGAGAAATATCGATCAGCTGCCTCCTGCACATCTCCCACCGGGGATGTGCCTGCAACCCAGATACATGCCCTTGACCGGAATCGAACCTGGGACCTTTCAGTACACAGGCCGACGCTCTATCCACTGAGCCAAACCGGTTTCAGCAAGTGCTCTTACTTTTTAACCCTTTTGGGTCCAACGTCCAGGCTGCCTCGACAGACCAGGTGCTAGGAGCAGGTCCAATGTGGAGCTGAGGTCGACACCACAAACCGCTGCGATTAACATGCATCTCTCAACAGAACAAGGAGACAGAAAGTCAGCAAGGATACTGAAAACCTAGACAACACGACGTGCTAACTTGACTTAATGGGCACTTTGAAACCATTCCACCCAAGGACAGAATATACATTCTCTTCAAATGCACAAAGCACGTTGACCGACGCAGACCATATGGTAGGCTTTAAAATTTAAAAGGGTTCAAGTCGTACAAAATGTTTTAGTGACCAGAACAGATTAAATTAGCAAACAATAACAAACATAACTGGAAAATCCCCAAATATTTGGACCTAAATAGCCCAATTTTTAGCAATCCATTAGTCAAGAGATACCAGAAAGGGAAAACAGAAAGTATTTGAATGAAAAACCACGGAATATCAAAAGGTTTAACACTGTACTTAAAAGGAAATATAGCACTAATTGCTAAGGTATAAAACTCTCACATCAGCGACTTCAATTTCCACCCTAACACTTTAGAAAATGAACAAAAACACCCGAGTTAGCATAAAAATGGAAACACAATGACTTAAGTCAACTCTGATTTTCCATAGAAATAGAATAACAATTAGGGGTTACATCTTGTTACCAACTGCTCTTCAGAGGAATGACTGTCCACAGTGTTTTTAATCACCTAAAACTGTCAGTGGTGTCTCTCTGTACCAAATAGTGAAACATGTTCTAATATGCATGTCACAAAGGGCTTGCTTGTATGTTTTTTGAGATCTTTAGGAGGAAAATGCTACTGAATAGAAGAGAAGCTGTGGGAGTTTGTCAAAACAGCTAGAAGGGCCACTAACCCCAGGGTGGAGGAGGTGGGATGAAAGCAGAGGAGGCCCCCTCTGCTTGAAATCAAGTGTGCGGAGTGTGTCTGGTGGTCTCCTCTTGGGCTGTATGAATGTCCTTGGCAACGCAGCATCAATAGAAACGCACTTGGGCAGAATTGCTGGGTTTGCATGTAAAAAGGTAGTAGGTAGGGCACTCTCTCAAGCAAAGGCACATTCCTGAAGCTATTGACCTAAGTGAGCAGACCCTCAGGGATTGTGGAGTTAGCATTTGGGAGTGAACAGTCAAGAGCAGTCCCATGGCCGCTCTGACTCGCAGGAACTGTGCTGACGGACCTCAGGGTGGCGAGGCTGGTGTACAGAAATGGGTGATGGGTAAGTGAGCCAGCCTAGCAGCTGCCAGCTCCCACCTCTCCGTGGAGCTCTGTTGTTCTGTTTGCCTCCTTATGTGCATTTTATGGAGAAATTAGAGACTGAATTTTGGAAGCCAGAATGGGATGAAAGCAGGCACAGTGTTGCCTACTTGCCATAAAGTTGCCGAGAGCCTGCATTTGCAAGTTCAGCACTGCTTGGCCGCTGAAAACCAGCACTCAGAGCCGGAAGGCTTGGAGTTGGTTTCCCATTTCTTAGAACTGGCCCTCGGTGGCCCGGGGCCATTTCCATTACATCTCTCAACCTCAGTTTCTAGATCCATAAAACCTACTCTAAGTACAAATGAGGATCAAGTGAGATAATGTATGTGAAATTACTTTGTAAATGTTATTGTGCTATACAGATGACACGCCATAAATGTATGTCCCTGAACACCACCGAGGGCTAGAAGTGGAATATTGCCTTACCGTGGTTTCCGTATTAAGCACCGAGTGAGAAAACATTGGGGGGAGCGGGGAGGGGAGAGGGACCAAATAAGTCAGATTGATTCTGCTTATATTTAGAGAACCTTTTAGGATCTTTTAAATCATTAGGACCCAAAGCTCTTACTTAAGTAAAAAATTCAATTTAGAGGAAAATAATCTACTTATTGCACTTGTTTGTTTTGTCCTTCCAGACATGTTGGCTCAGTCCTCAAACCCAGAGGTCCCAAGTGCTCTGTTAAAGCCCAAGTCACTGGTCACTTTCCTAAGGAGTCTTTCAAAACTGGCTCACACACCTACTGGCAGTGCTTTAACCCTTTTTGGCCCAACATCGAGGCTGACTCGACGGACCAGTTTCAAAAGATACCACACTATGAAATGTTTTAAAGAATAAACTCTTTGCTTGAACATACTTAATAATATAACCAATGAATTTTTGGTTTAAACTTTAAAATAAGAACATTAAAAAGTTCAACATTCAATCCCGTCAATTAATTTGGACCAGACTGTTTGAATTCCAAAAATAAAATTGGACTGCAAAGGGTTAAGATACAAATCCTGTCATGACAGCTCCACCCTCCTGTGTTCCTCTAACCCTCATTACTTCTCAAAGGCCTCATTTCCAAAGACCTGTACATTGGGGGTTTGGTTGGACTTCAACAATTACTTATTGCACATCAGTGTTCTTACATGAAAATACTGTCTATATTTATTCATATAAATATAGACAAGTTTTTTTTTCAAATAAAACAAGTAATTTCTCTCTGCTCTGAAGTTCCTCATTCTTCAGTATGTCATGTTTTTCTTTCCTTCATTAGCCGTGAGGCATGTTAACTGTGTCATCTTTATCCACTCTAGGATTCACTCTTCGTTATGATCACCCAAAAATGACTGTCAGCTGAAAGTGGTACCCTGGTTTAACAGAAAGTCCCTCCCTTATAGGGGATAGTTCTCATTCTACAGGGACCAACCCAAACTCTTCATGTGACGTTAAATCAGACTCAAAGCCCCATCCAAAACATGGACAGTTCCACTTTGTTGTATGTGACCAATGAAATAGCTACACTTCTACTTTAAAATAACTTTAAAAGTACATTGGAGCCCGGCTGGCATGGCTCATTGGGTGAGGGTCCACCTATGAACCAGAAGGTCATGGTGCAATTCACTGTCAGGGGCACATGCCTGGGTTGTGAGCTCGATCCTCACTGTGGGGCGTGCAGGAGGCAGCCGATCCCTGATTCTCTTTCATCACTGATGTTTCACTCTCTCTCTCCCTCTCCCTTCCTCTCTGAAGTAAAAAATATATTTAAAAAAATAAAACATATAAAGGAA
>NW_006290022.1:155611-155860 GCF_000327345.1 Myotis davidii | reverse complement strand
TAATTTCTCTCTGCTCTGAAGTTCCTCATTCTTCAGTATGTCATGTTTTTCTTTCCTTCATTAGCCGTGAGGCATGTTAACTGTGTCATCTTTATCCACTCTAGGATTCACTCTTCGTTATGATCACCCAAAAATGACTGTCAGCTGAAAGTGGTACCCTGGTTTAACAGAAAGTCCCTTCCTTATATGTGATAGTTCTCATTCTACAGGGACCAACCCAAACTCTTCATGTGACGTTAAATCAGGCTC
>NW_006290022.1:151453-155327 GCF_000327345.1 Myotis davidii | reverse complement strand
ATATGAACCAGAAGGTCATGGTGCAATTCCCCGTCAGGGGCACATGCCTGGGTTGTGAGCTCGATCCTCAGTATGGGGCGTGCAGGAGGCAGCCGATCCATGATTCTCTTTCATCACTGATGTTTCTCTCTCTCTCTCCCTCTCCCTTCCTCTCTGAATTAAAAAATATATTTAAAAAGACAAAACATATAAAGGAAAATGACATTGGGAATAAAATATCAGTGATTCTTATCAAATGAAGAATTGTCTTTATGAAAAAGGACTGATCCAACCATCTGAGCTTAATGAAGACCTATGATAAGGTCTCTCCCTCAGCTAACTTCAGATTCTTAGGTCAAAGTCATCAAGGACTTTTGCCCTTTGGCTTTCAACGGGGGAAGCATCATCAAACGGCCCCATTTCTACAAAATGTGTGTTAGAGACCAATGCACTTCCCCCTTGCCTCTGCCTCTGCTCCTTTGGGACGCAGTCTTTGCTTTTGTAACACCCTTAGGCTTTTTCTTCTGAGTGGGAATTCTGATGTCGAACCAGGGATGAGCTCCGGCTGTATGCCTTCCCACATTTACTGCATTCGTAGGGTTTCTCTGAGGAATGACTTCTCTGATGCCGGATGAGGTCCGAGCCACTGCTGAAGGCCTTCCCACACTCATTACATTCGTAGGGTTTCTCTCCTGTGTGACTTCTTTCGTGTAGAATAAGGGACGTGCGCTGACTGAAGGCCTTCCCGCAGGTCTTGCACGTGTACGGTTTCTCTCCGGTGTGGATCCGTTCGTGCTGGGCAAGGTGCGCGCTCTGACTGAAGGCCTTGCCACACTGATCGCATTCATACGGCCTGTCTTCAGTGTGGATTCTCTTATGCCGCGTAAGAGATATTCGGTGACTGAAGGCTTTCCCACATTCCTCGCACTGGTACGGTTTTTCTCCAGTATGAATTCTCTGATGTTCAATAAGAAATGACTGGCGGCCGAAAACTTTACTACATTTGTTGCATTTGAAAGGCTTCTCTTCAGAATGAATGTTCTGATGTATTTTAAGGTTGGCAGTTTCAGAAAACATCTTCCCACATTCCTTACATTCAAAGAGTTTCTTTTTCCTCGTGTGAACTTTCTGATGTTGAATAAGGGATGAATGCCGATGACAGACCTTCTCGCATTTATTGCACCTGTACAGTTTCTCTCCATTGTGAATTTTTAGATGTAGAATAAGGGTTGAAAGCCGCTGGAACACCTTCTCACACTTAGGGCATTTGTAGGGTTTCTCCGAAGCATGAATTCTCTGATGAAGCATGATGGATGAGATCCTATTAAAAGATTTTCCACATTTTCTACATTTATAAGGATTCTCTAAATGGTGGCTGCTTTGCTGACTCGAGGCCTTCTCACCCTCATTAGTTTTCTCTCCAGTATGAATTCTTTTATGTAGAACAAGGACTGATTTCTTTCGGAAGCCCCTCCCACATTTACTGCACTCATGGATTTTCTTTCCCTTGTGGATTTTCCTATGAAGTGAAAGGGATGACCTTCGAATGAAGGATTTCCCACGTTTCCTGCACTGGTGGGCATTTTCATCAAGGAGAGTTTTCTGATGTATCCTGAGGGTTGGACACGGACTCAAGGCCTTCCCACAGTCAAAGGTTCCCTTCCCACCATGACTTTTCTCATGTAGAAGCAGCGTGGTTCTTTGCGTGAAGCTTTCCCCACATTCATCACATTCGTGGCTTTTCTTTCCACTGTGAATTCTCTGATGGAGGAGGAGGGATGAAACCTGTCTGAAGGCTTTTCTACAATGACTACATTCATAAGGTCTCTCTTCAGTATGGGAATTCTGATGAAGTTCAAGAGATAAGCTTTGACTAAAGGTTTTCCCACAGTCATTACATTTTAAAGCCTTCTTCCCTGGATGCACTTTCTTGGGTTTCTTTAGGAGTGAATTTTTTGTGCAGCCTCTCTTTCCTGTGGGACCTTTTCGTGCTGCAGAAACTGGTTTCTGGTAGATGCTTTGCCCAGGTTTGTTGCAATGATCGGGATGGAACTTGTTGGTTTCACATTTAGACCCTGAGTGTGAAAGACATCAACAAATTAAACATCTGTTTTCTTATTATTTTTTTTAAATTGTCATGTAAGAAGCTAAGTTGAATTGACAGAAAATTTCCTAGAGTATAAGTGAAAAATTCATCACACTTTACCACAAGAACAATCCCATTTTTTAAAGTTGAAACTATCTGAAAGCTGTGCATCTAAATCGAAAGTGTCCTTTCTTGGACAATAGATTGCAGTATTATTTTCCTTCACTTTGATTTTTCCCATTTTCTGAAATGTACATGTCCCTTAAGAGTATCAAAACAGTCATTTAAAATGACTAAAGTAGCTCTCTGAAATGCTAAAGGAAAGGCTCCGGCAGCTCTCTGTGATTGTAAAGTGGTTAGTACTCTGTGTTGTGAAATGCTAAAGGAGTAGTGAAAAGTGAAAAACATCAGAAGAGAAATTTAAAACTGCTTGAATGCCTTTTGATATTTTCCCAGAATTAATGTTCAGAAAAAATAATACTGTGAAATTAGAATTTCATTAGCCTGATTAAATTGGAGGCTGGGTTGGCTTTTAACTAAATACTCATTTTTGCAAGAGTCACTAGGAACTCTCTTTTGAAGAGAGAAACCACTAACCTCAAGTTCTGTACTCTGTGAAAATATCCTTCAAGAGTGCAAGAGAAATAAAGACTTTCTCAGATAAACAAACGTTGAGAGAATTCACTGCCAGTAGACTTATGCCATCAGTCCAAGAGGAAGGTGACCCCAGATCTTGAAAATCCTCCCCGGCTGCACCACAGCAAGGAAACAAAGGCCTCATCATGAATTGCTGGACCACTCGGACCCAGGATGACACTATTATAAGTCTTTCCTCTTACCAGGGGAGCTACTGCTACACTGGAGTAAAGCTCTGTATACGGAAAAGACAGGTCTACTGGACAGTACCCAGGGCCAACATCCAACAGGTTGCCTCCCAGATGATCTAGGCAACTGCACTCTCAAGCCTGAAAACACCACCTCCCCCTGGTGCCCCCATGCAGGAATTTTCGACGTGTGTGGGACCACTGCTTACTCATGCCTGCCTGCAAACTGGATGGGAGTGTGCACTCCTGCCTATCTAACTCGATGTGTCTATTATACCCAACAACCAATCCTTTGAAACCCTCCTAAAAGCAGTAACTAGATATAAAAGAGCTCTGCAAGTGATTCCCCTTCTAATAGCACTTGGAGTTGCGGGAGGCATAGGAGCCGGGGGAGGGGGAGGGGAAATAGCTCACTCTATCTCCTCTTATCAAGTTTTAACCCAAGAATTTTCAGAAGATATAGAGAGAGTAGCTGAGACTCTAATCGTCTTGCAGGATCAAGTTGATTCCTTCGCCACAGTAGTACTACAGAATACAAGAGGATTAGACTTACTAACAGCAGAAAAAGGTATGATTCCTTCGCCACAGTAGTACTACAGAATACAGGAGGATTAGACTTACTAACAGCAGAAAAAGGTGGAATCTGCCTCTTCTTAAAGAGTGCTGCTTTTATGCCAACCAGTCAGGCATTGTCAGAGATAAGGCTAAGGATCTACTTGAACGAGCAACAAAAAGAAGACAGGAGCTATACGAGTCCTGGGCTGCTGGGGTGGGGGTGGGGGGGCGAGGGTAATCTAGAAATGGCTTCTCCCATTGACAGGAACACTGTTAATGTTACTCATAGCCATAACCTTAGGACAATGTCTTCTAAATTTCTTAACTTGCTTTTTCTCATCTCGCCTAGATGCCTTTAAACTTCAAATGGCCCTACAAACCAGAAGAATTCCCTACAAACCCCTCTGAGAGGAAGACACGGGTGGGCTAA
>NW_006290022.1:148350-151425 GCF_000327345.1 Myotis davidii | reverse complement strand
TTGTGCCTGTTCATCATAAAACCCGGTAGTCGTTGTACCACAAGGCTAAGAAAAGCTTGTGGGACAAGGGGGAGGGGGAGGTGGGATGAGAAGAGGCTAAAGGTTAATTCTTTCTATAACATCTGGTTCCCTCTAAGGGAACGTTCTTCAAGCAGAACAATGTCACACAGATGGGAAAATATAACCTATTGCCTTTTCCTGCAGTCTCGGCTAGCAAGATTTCTTATCTGTTTGCTCACATGTTACAGAGGCCATGAATCGTAAAATACACAACCCCTGGAGAGGGCTGTCAGTGCTGGCGCCAGACCAGGCCCTTAGGTCTGGTCTCATGACCCCCAGCCCCACACATGGGACTTTTTGCAAAGCCCCAGAAAGATCCGGAAGCTCCATTCCATACTTGGGGAACAAAGAAGCCAAAAAGGTATAAAGGAAAAGCTTCCACCGGATTTCTTTGTTCAGAGTTTTGGAGGTGACTCCCCTGAGACCGCCGGCGTAATAAAGCTGTGTAGCTCCATTTCTCTAAGCGTTGCTTTGGTTTTTCTCCCGTCTTCTATAACACTTGAACAGCTTTTGATGTTTTCCCAGAATTAACGTTAAGAAAAAATAATACTGTGAAGTTTGAATTTCATTAGCCTGATTAAATTGGAGGCAGGGTTGGCTTTTAACTACTCATTTTTGCAAGAGTCACTGGGAACTCTTTTTTTTAAAAAAACATATTTTATTGATTTTTTACAGAGAGGAAGAGAGGGATGGAGAGTTAGAAACATCGATGAGAAACATTGATCAGCTGCCTCCTGCACACCTCCTAATGGGCATGTGCCCACAACTAAGGTACATGCCCTTGACCGGAATCGAACCTGGAACCCTTCAGTCCACAGGCCGACGCTCTATCCACTGAGCCAAATTGGTTAGGACTTACTTTGTTATTATAAGGTACTTATGCTACCCGTGAGGTAGTACAGTATTATTTGAAAGTGGACTTGGATTAGTTGTAAATATATACAGTAAATTCTAGCGTATCCACTAAAGAAAACTTTTTAAAAGTATAACTAATATGTTGCAAAAGGCAAAATAGAATCATGTAAAATGAAGAAAAAAATTAAAGAAAAATAGAAAAAGAATTAAAACCCCAAAAGGCAGAAAAGAGGTGGAAGGCAAAAATAGGAACAAAGAATAAAGGCAATAAATAGAGAATAGCAACAAATATGGTTACTGCATATTATTTCTGACATTGCATATCAACTATATCAATAATCACTATGAAAGTAAATGGTCTCAATGCACCAATTAAAAGAGATTGTCGCCGAAACCGGTTTGGCTCAGTGGATAGAGCCAAACTGCGGACTGAAGGGTCCCAGGTTCGATTCCGGTCAAGGACAGGTATCTGGGTTGTGGGCACATCCCCAGTGGGGGATGTGCAGGAGGCGGCTGATCGATGTCTCTCTCTCATCGATGTTTCTGACTCTCTCTCTCCCTTCCTCTCTGTAAAAAAATCAATAAAATATATTTAAAAAATAAATAAATAAAAGAGATTGTCAACGTGGATCAAAAAACATGAACCAACTATATGCTGTCTATAAGAAATCCACTTTAGATATAAAGACACATGAGATTAATAGTAAATGGAGGAGAAAAATATACCATCCCGACACTAGTCAAAAGAAAGCAGTAGTGGATATACTGATTTTGGACAGAGCCGACTTAACCCCTTCCCCGGCAGAAACGTGTATACTCGTTTTCACAAAATGTTCTTTTTCAGTCGTCGACGAGTATACTAAGAAAATATGGTAAAAAAATATGGTTTATAGGAAGACGAGTTACAAACTGTTTTCATAACCAGCATCAAAAATACTATATAGAACCAAAATAAAAAAATTAGTCTGAAAAAGAAACGTTTTTAACAAAAAAATTGTTGGGGAAGGGGTTAAAAAGAAGGAAAGTTATCATAGATAAAAAAGGGCATTACAAGATGATAAAGGGGTCAATTCTCCAGGAAGACATAACAATTCATATGTGTGTGCCTAACAACAGAGCATCAACCTAATTGAGACACACAAAAACTGATTGACCTACCAGGAGAACTAGACGAATCTGCTATCACAGCTGGGAACTTCAATACCACCTCTTGGAAACCGACAGAGCCAGCAGGCAGAAGATCAGTAAGGACACAGTAAAACTCAACCATACCATCAGGCAACTATACAATATATAACTGACATCTGCAGACTACTTCATTCAACAACAGCAGAATGTTGTTATTCTCAAACTCACCTGGAATATTCACCAAGACAGAGTGAAAAGGCAACCTGAGGAATGGGAGAAAATACTTGCAAATCACATCTATACTAATAAAAGGGTAACATGCTAATTAGACCAGGTCGACCAGACATCTTCCAGACATCCAGATTCCTTCTGGACAAAGCCATGGTGGTGGGGGCCGAGGCAGAGGCGATTAGGGGTGATCAGGCCGGCAGGGGAGCAAGCTGTTAGGAGGCGATCAGGCCGGCAGGGGAGGGCAGCTGGGAGCAACCATGCAAAAGGGCATTACAAGATGATAAAGGGGTCAATTCTTCAGGAAGACATAACAATTCATATATGTGTGCCTAGTAACAGAGCATCAACCTAATTGAGACAAAAACTGATCGACCTACCAGGAGAACTAGACAAATCCACTATCACAGCTGGGAACTTCAATACCCCCTCTTGGAAACGGACAGAGCCAGCAGGCAGAAGATCAGTAAGGACATAGTGAAACTCAACCAATAGTTGCAAAATCATGCAACTATACAATATATAACTGACATCTGCAGACTACTTCATTCAACAACAGCAGAATGTTGTTATTCTCAAACTCACTGGAATATTTCACCAAGACAGAGTGAAAAGGCAACCTGAGGAATGGGAGAAAATACTTGCAAATCACATCTATACTAATAAAAGGGTAACATGCTAATTAGACCAGGTCGACCAGACATCTTCCAGGCATCCAGATTCCTCTGGACAAAGCCATGGTGGTGGGGGCCGAGGCAGAGGCGGTTAGGGGTGATCAGGCCGGCAGGGGGGCAAGCAGTTAGG
>NW_006290022.1:147897-148296 GCF_000327345.1 Myotis davidii | reverse complement strand
CATGCAGGCAGGCAGGTGAGTGGTTAGGAGCCAGCGGTCCTGGATTGGAGAGGGTGTAGGCCAGGCTGAGGGATTCCCCCTGCTCCCTGTGCACGAATTTCATGCACCAGGCCTCTCGTATCTGATAAGAGGCTAAAATGCAGAAGAGGCTAAAATGCAGAATATATAAGGAAATTCTACAAGTAAACAAGGAATGACAATCCTATTGAAAATGGGCAAAGGACTCTACTAGTTCTCCAAAGATAGACAAATGGCTAATGAACATATGAAAAGATGTCCAACATCACCAATCATGGGGGACATGCAAATTGAGCCCACAATATCACCTCACACCCATAAGGATGGCTACTACAAAAACAGAACAGAATAAAAAACCGAAAACAACCACTGCTTCCCAGA
>NW_006290022.1:125493-126977 GCF_000327345.1 Myotis davidii | reverse complement strand
TAAGACCCTTTAATACAGTTCCTCAGGTTGTGGTGACACAGCCATAAAATTTTTCGTTGCTACTTCATAACTGTAATTTTGCTACTGTTAATGAATCGTAATGAAAATATCTGATATGCAGGATGTATTTTCAGGGGTCGCAACCCACAGGTTGAGAACCGCTGGTATAGATGCAACCACTGTAGGCCTAATTACATAGTATCCGCCGGCAACATTAACATTTCCCCCCAAATGTTTTCTTTTATTTTTTCTTTATTGATTAAGGTATTACATGTAGAGAGCACCTGGGAAAGGCTCCTGAGGCGATTGTCATCTGAATTCATTGGCACCTGGCAGAGCCATGACCTGGAAACATACCTTGCCAGAGGCAGGCGTGTTGTCAGCTTGACTTTTAGCTCAGGCACCAGGGGGTGGGTTTCCTGATCTAAGTTCAGCCAGGCACCAGTGCTGGAAGCTAATTCCAGCAGGTCATAAATGCAAGAAGTTCATCAAAAGGTTGTTGGACCTGGCGAAACACCTGAACAGCTGTAGGCAGTTCCCCCAACCCAACAATGCCTCTGTATACTAAACACGTGTATATCTATCTACCTTGCCTTAGGACAATCCTATCTACTAAAGAGGGAATATGTTAACTGATCCGCAAGCTGTCACAAAGACGGTGACGCCCACAGCCACTAGATGCTGGTGCCCAGTACCCACGGCCATGCCTGCTCTGGTGTCTGCCAGTCCCCTCAGCCTCCCAGCTGCCCAGGGCTGGCCTGAGGTGCAGGCAAGCCTTGGATGGTGGCTGCCCAGCAACCCAGGGTGGGCCCGAGGGATGACCAAACGACCGAAAAAGCAGGCTGCATGGGGCGACCAAGCCAGTGGGGGGAAAGGGGCAGTCAGGAGTGACCAGTCCCACAGGGAGGGTGCAGCTGGGGGCGATCAGGCCAGCATGCAGAGGCAGTGAGGGGCTATCAGGCCGGCAGGGGGCCAGTTAGGGGCGACCAGGCAGGCAAGAAGGTGAGCAATTAGGAGCAAGCAGTCCAGAATTGTGAGAAGGATTCAGATTGGAGAGGGTGCAGGCTGGGCTGTGGGGACTGCCCCCTCCTCCCACACCCCATGCACAAATTTCATGCACCAGGCCTCTACTTTGTGTTAATAAAGAGCAAGGGGTCCAGAGATTCAAGAGAACTTGGTTTCTTTTCTTTTTTTAAAAAAGATATTTTATTGATTTTTTTTACAGAGAGAAAGGGAGAGGGATAGTTAGAAACATCGATGGGAGAGAAACATCCATCAGCTGCCTCCTGCACACCCCCTCGTGGGGATGTGCCCGCAACCAAGGTACACGCCCTTCCGGACTCAAAAACCTGGGACCCTGCGGTCCCCAGGCGGATGCTCTATCCAGTGAGCCAAACCAGCCAGGGCAACATGTAAAATTTTGAGGGATGCAGTTCAACCGATAATACGGAGTGATGGAAGCTGCATGAACAGATGAGGAGTGA
>NW_006290022.1:117103-125460 GCF_000327345.1 Myotis davidii | reverse complement strand
GCTGCAATCAAGGTACATGTCCTTGACCAGAATTGAACCTGGGACCCTTCAGTCCTTAGGCCGACGCTCTATCCACTGAGCCAAACCTGTTAGGGAAGGGAAACTTGGTTTCTTTAGTTAAGTCTCCTCTGGCTCCCCAAAATGCCTTCCAAAATTATGTTTTGTTTCTGGACTCTTTAATAACTTACTACAGCCCTTCCTCCAGATTCCTGAACCCTTCTAGATGCTGGACAAGACCCCCAGCAACCTGGAACGGACACCATTATCCATGCCCAGCCAGAAGTGATGATTACAAAGATGTCACAAGAACGCACATCATTTCCTTTATTTTAAACTTCCGTAAAACTTCCTGGTATCTTACTGTATAAAATAAATGCACTGTCTCCATCAGAGGACAGCTGTCACACCTGGCCCCAGCTTTTCCCTTCTATCTTGTGTCTGTCTTTTTCTTTCATTTTCTCAATCCCGAACTGTCCCTACTCAAGATCTGGACCGTGTTCTAGCCTAGCCACACTGAACGTGGTAAAAGAGGGAATATTTATAAGTACACGTGTCCTTATCACCTCATTCCCCCAAATGTTTTCAATCCACAGTTGGTTATATTCACAAATGTAGAACGGATATGGAAGGCCGAATTTGTATGCATACAATGGAATATTATGCCCTTAAAAAGAAGGAAATTCTTGTACTAGTTGGTTTGGCTCAGTGGCTAGAGTCTGTCGGCCTGCGGACGCAAGGGTCCCAGGTTAGATTCCGTTGGGGGCATGTGCCTTGGCTGCAGACACATCCCCTGTGGGAGGTGTGCAGGAGGCAGCTCAGCAATGTTTCTAACTCTCTATCCCTCTCCCTTCCTCTCTGTAAAAGATCAATAAAATATATTTAAAAAAGAGAAAAAAAAGAAATGAAATAGATCTGTTAAAAAAAACTTAGAAGGCAGTGTTTTAGTGTTGGAAGATACAACATTCTAGATATCTGCTGCATGACAATGTGAATATACTCAAGTGCACATTTAAAAAAATATATATTTTATTGATTTTTTTACAGAGAGGAAGGGAGAGAGATAGAGAGTTAGAAACACCGATGAGAGAGAAACATCGATCAGCTGCCTCCTGCATATCCCCTACTGGGGATGTGCCTGCAACCCAGGGATATGCCCCTGACCGGAATCGAACCTGGGACCTTTCAGTCCGCAGGCCGACGCTCTATCCACTGCGCCAAACCGGTCAGGGCTTGTTAATTTTTGCTGTGGTCTCCAAGATAACAGAAAGCAGATGTCTCACTTTCTACAGACATTATTGTTTACAATGTGTATCATATTCTACACTTTATACCCATTACCTTGTTAAATACTCATAACAACTGGTGAAACTGGTATTAAACCCTCATTTTATAAATAAGGGACCAAAATCTTAAATAGGTTATAGGATATAAAACAATAACGATATAAAAAACATAATCTAAAAACACCAAAAACATGATAGAAAAATAACCCTGATACAAATAAGTTAGAAAATGATTAAACTTATTCCAATATCTCCCTGTACACCACATTAAGAGTGAAAATACTTTCAGAGTACGTGACTAATTTCCCTTGTGCTGAAGTATTTAGAACTTTAACGTCACACCCTTTGAACTTGAGAGAAAGCAACATATAACAGATCCTGTCCGAAAACGAGTTCAGGTAGGAACATTTCTACTCTGTCTGGAATTTGTCCTTAATAGTCATCCCAAATGCTGGCATCACGGGAAACTGTCTTTGAATCAATTTAAATGGGAGGCCAGTGTCAGATGGGCAAAAATCACGTCATCCTCAGAGCAACCTCCCGCTCTGCGGATTCTGTTATTACTTCTAAAAAAAACTCTGCAGATCCTGTGAATACTTCAGTTTCGATAATGTTAGGTCATAATCTTGTGATAATAAATCTGGTACCATTACAAAGACCCATTTACTATTGAGATTTCTCAAAAGCATGATGATTGCACCCACTTTCAATTTTAATTTATGACACGACATTCCCAAAGGAGTAATACTAGTAAGAAATTCAATGGGAAAATTTTCCTTTTCAGTACTACCTGTTGAATCAATGGAATCATCACTCAAATATGTATGAAAATCTCCACTGAGTACATCCAAAATTCCTTCATTTAATTTTTAAAACTGCTCATTTTTTTGAGAAATGACTGCACGCTTAGCCTCACATTTAATGAGGTACACTGTGCCAATAGTTCCCCGCTAGATGCTTTCTGTCGCCGAAGCCGCCTTTTTTCAACTTCAGAGGCACGCTGCTCTTCAGACATCTTCTGTCGATAACGCCGTATTTTTTCGGCTTCGTATTTACGGTATGCCAACAGTTGCTCTTCAGAAAAATTCTGTCGCCGAAGCCGCCTCCTTTCACTTTCATAGGCACGTTGCTCTGCAGACATTTTCTGTCGATAACGCCGGCTTCTTTCGGCTTGAGATCTACGTCGTGCCAATAGCTGCTCTTCAGATAAATTCTGTCGCTGACGCCGCCTTCTTTCAGCTTCGTAGATACATTGCTCTTCAGCCGTTTTCTGCCGCGGGACCTCCCTCCATGGCGGGCAAGCAGCTCTGCCATGAACGCGTCTGTTCTTGCAGTCTCCTGGTGATCGGCAGTTACGACGTGAGGGCGTGACAACCATGAGCACATTACCTCTTTATCATATAGGGTACTTTTCACCACAACTAAAAAGCCTCAGAGAAGTGTAAAAAAAATCCCACACAACTTCATCAACCAAAGAGGAATCTATTAGATAAGGGACTGAGTTCTTACCAAGGTGTCAAAATGTACAGTATGGAAAAACTTTTAATTTTTGAAAGGACTGAGGACAATGCTGCAGCTGGAACATCATCACTGGAGTGCTAGCATTAAATCAGTGGGAATATGCTTTCTCTGAGGGAGGTGTGACTGACGAGGCACGGTCAAGGCTGCTAAGACCAGAGCTCCTGAGACTAAAAGCTGGGGCTCACCCCCAGCCCTCGGCCACTCCCTAGCTGGGTCTCAGTGTTCTCATCCCTAACAGAGGAGTGACAGTGCCTGCCTCACAGCACTGCTGGGAGAGCCTGCTGTGGGAAGAGTGCCTGCACCCAGGAAGGGCCTATGAAATGGTACTCTTCTCCCTGAGGGGGACGGTCATCCTGGGGCCATGGGGTGGGGGAGAGTCTCTCGAGGGTCATCCTGCAGGTGGCCCTCCCACTATGGAATATGTTAGTACACGGTCCCAGGCCCTGGCTGTCACTCACCCAGGCCACAGGGTATTCTCACGAATCTCTCCATCCAGGGTGCTTGTCCTTTCTCCAACAAGGCAATCATACTTGGCTTCCGACAGCACAGTCCTGCACACAGGAAAACACGGGATTGAGCAGGACGTGGGCACCACGGCCCCAGGGCCAAGGCCTGTGCCGGTGGGAAGAGGATTCGTGGGCACAAAGGGAGCGTGGAGGAGGCAGAGGGCAGCCAGAGGATGGGGAGGAGGCAGGCTCAGGCACACCCGGCATTCTTCCTAACCACAGAGCCAACTGGTTTCCTGGGAAGTTGGAGCAGGAGCTCGAGGATGGTCATTAAGCTGCTGCCTGTTGGCTCCCGACCCCATCCTTGTCGCTCTGTACTCCACCCCCCTTCTTTGCCAGCTGCTCCCCGAGGCTTCCAGGAGTACAATGCCAGGCAGTGCATCCCCCAGTCCTGAGAGCCCAGCCTCTCCCCGTGCCCTGGGTGGTGGCTGCATCTGCAGTGCCATCTCTGTCACCCATGCCCATTGTGCCCCTTTAACAGCGCCTGTTAGGTGACTTCCTGACACCTCTCTCTCTCTCTCCCTACCCAAGCGAGGTCCTCAAAAGGTTACATACACAGCGACTATCTGAGCAGCAATTCCGCTCATAGGTACATGCATCCCCAAGAGAAATGGAAATATGCATCCCCACAAACACTCAGACACAAAGGTCAAGCGGCATATTCGTCAGAGCTGTAGAGTGGAAACAGCACAGGTGCCCGTCATGGATTCACGAATGCAGCCTGTACAATGGGCGTTAGTGGGCTGTACAGAGGACCGTGCTGTGGGTATGCTGTTGTGAAGGCAAACCCCTATCCTGTAAAACTACTGTTCGGAATTCTCTGCTATCCTTTGGACGGCTTCTTATTCTAAAAAAAATAACTTTGCTTTCTAGCCTGCTTTAGCCTGTTTGAATAATGAGAAAGATAAACTTAGCTGTCTGACCTTGTCAGGTTGATTTTTTAATTGGATAAAACTGTGTAGTTTTCAAGGCCGCCGCCAGCAAGCGCACAAAGGGCTGGCTCTTCCATAAAAAGGGAAGTTCTGCTTGTAGCTTTGCTTAGAATTTGGATTCATTTCCCTGAGCCCGCCGTGGTGAATAAAGTGTAACTCCAAACTCTCAGGGCGTTGCTTGGTTCTCGTCCAGTTTCTCTGTAACACTGTCACCCACTGCAGCTTGGAGGAACCTTGAGAACACGGTGCCCCGTGGAAGAAGGAGACACCAAGGGCCACATCCTGTGTGACCCCATGTCCATGAAAGGCAGGAACTGGCAAGCTCTAGGGCCAGAGAGGGACTAGTGTTTGCCAAGCGGGGGGCTCAGTGGGCGTGGGTGGGGACAGGGGAGCCCGCCGTGGTGAATAAAGTGTAACTCCAAATTCTCAGGGTGTTGCTTGGTTCTCGTCCGGTTTCTCTGTAACACTGTCACCCACTGCAGCTCGGATGAACCTTGAGAACACGGTGCACCGTGGAAGAAGGAGACACCAAGGGCCACATCCTGTGTGACCCCATGTCCATGAAAGGCAGGAACTGGCAAGCTCTAGGGCCAGAGAGGGACTAGTGTTTGCCAAGCGGGGGGCTCAGTGGGCGTGGGTGGGGACAGGGACAGTGAGTGCGAAGGACATGGGTTTCTCCTGGACGGTGCCGATGGATGCACACCCGTCGATAGAACAGAAACCCTGAACGTACCCCTCCTGAGGGCGGATGTACAGTGTGCAAGTCTCATCTCCAGAAAGCTGCTAAAAGAAAGCCAACCCTCACTGGGGTGGCCAGGTTCCCGTCCCTCGGGCCAGCGGGGCAGGGGCTCACCGAGAGAGAGCAGGGTCTGGTAGTTCTCCAACATGACGTTCTTGTACAGACCTCTCTGCTCGAGGCTCAGTCCCTCCCACTCCTCCTGGGAGAAGTAGATGGCCAGGTCCCCGAACGTCACCACCTGCAACAGAAAATCCCACAGCGGTCACTGTGGGCTCGTGTGTCCACACACCTGGAGCAGACAGCGGACCTGTCCCAAACGGGAGATGCAGGGGTCAGGAACCTACTCGGGACCTGAAGACAGGAGCCCAAAGGGGCAGGAGATCCTGCTGGCAAGTTAGTGGTGACGTGTGCAGCCACAGGGAACCAACGCACAGCTCAGAGGGCAGAGCTGCTGGTAGTGAGAAACCGGTAGCTGCTGGTAGGGAGAAGTCACTGCACAATCACTTCAGAGAGGCGAAGCCAGCTGGTCCCAGGGGGCTGGCGTTGCCACCTGCAGGCCTGGCCTCACCACCTCACGGCCTGCCCACAAGGCACGAGGCCTGAGCAGTTATGGTAGTCAAAGTCGGAGAGGATTCCTCCTTGTAAAATGGGCTGAAAACGTAGGGACAAAGCACCGTTAGGAGGTTAGCTCTGGAGCACAACATGGAGTCCGCTCCCCGACCCACCTCAGCAGGTTCTGGGGATGGGGGGTGGCTCTCCACCCGGAGAAATCAGTGGCTGTTGTCTTCCCCCTGGGGAGGGCGTTTCTTGCCCCCGGCAGGAACGCGGAGGTGCTGAAGGAATGGGAGCGATCAGTGCACTCTGAAACAAAGGCGGGGGCCTCCTCAGGCTCCCTGCTCTGTGGTGATGGCAGGGACCCGGGGACCAGGTCTGGGCGGGGTCGTCATGAGGCAGGACGGTCATGGAGGGAAAGCACAGGGTCCGTGTCTTACAAGAAGGAACACTCCAGAAGGAAGAGCGATGGCTGCTTACCCTGGGCTTGGGCTTCACCCGTGTGGCTGGCATCCTCTCCTCCTCATGGAGAGTCCTCGTCTGGGGAAGGGCAGCGCGCAGGGCAGGTGGGGCTGTGGGAGAAGAGAGGTCAGGAGGCTGGCCGGCCTTCTGGGCTGTCCTGGAGTCTCGCGGGTGAGAGCCCAGAGCCCCTCGCCCTGGACACACGTGCTCACAGGCGCGCACACGCACAGGACAGGAGGTCGGAACACCGGGAGCACCAGAGGTCAGCTCGCAGCGTCAGGAGAGGCCACAAGTTTCCCCCGTGGCACCCGGCACACGTCTCGGATGGGGACAGGGATGGCTCTGTGAAGACGTGGTGAGAGAGCTGTATTCACTCTGGCACCGGGCCAGGGCACTGGGGGTGCACAGGGCCTCCCCCTCACGGGTGTGCACCTGAGTTAATGCAGACAGACCGTAAGCAGCAGACACAGTAAGTCAGCAAATTACACGGCATTTGGGGAAAAGCTGTCGTTCTCCACACTGTGAGCTGAGCTGTGGTGCTCCCGAGGTCCTGACCTCCGTCCTGTGTGTGTGTGTGTATGTGTGTGTCTGTGAGTGATGTGAGCACGCGCGTGTCCAGGGAGAGGGGTGGCCTGCAGTGTCGCCCTGTTCTCACACTCGCTACCTGGACCCAGCGGCAGGCCGCCAGGTTGGGGTCATCCTACCAGACACCGGTCGCCGGTGCCCAGGGGACCCACGACTTCTGTCCCACGTGGCGAGTCAGAGGTTCCCACAACCCTCCCCCTGGGGCCCACAATTTGCTGGAATGGCTCACAGAACTCTGGGAAATAGTGCCTTCTGTGCGGCGGTTTATGACAGAGGCTGTGATAGAGGACACAGGTGAGCAGGTGTGCAGGGTGAGGCCTGGGAGAGTTCGGGGCACAGGAGCCTCTGTCCACGGGGAGCTGGGGTGCCTCAGCCTCCGGTGGGTGGCAGTGTTCATTAACCCAGGAGCTCTCTGAACCCCACAGTTTAGGGATCACACAGGTGGGATCGATCAGTAACTGCTTCCAGCCCCTCCCCGCTCTCCGGAGAAGGGGGTGCTGGAAATGCCAAGCTTCCCATTGTGGATGGTATTTCGGGGGGACAGCCCCCACCCGGGAGCACCCAGAGTCTCCTCATTAGAAGAGAGGACCCTTTTACCACTCAGGAATTTACATGCGCGGGGAGCCCTGTGTCAGGACCCAGGGGCAGATAACCTGCCCCCCCCCCCCTTTGTTACACACGTAGCGTGTTAGACAGCAGTGAGGGCTGGGTGAGGAAGCTCGGGATTGGTGGGTGGGTGGGCAGAGGCCGGTGGTACAGTAAGTAGAATGGTTATGGGGAGGCCCAGGCCGATGTGGCTCAGTGGACAGAGCATCGGCCTGTGGACTGAAGGGTCCCAGGTTCGATTCCAGTCAAGGGCACAAGCCTGGGTTGTGGGCTCCATCCCCAGTGTGGGGAGTGCAGGAAGCAGCTGATCAATGATTTTCTCTCATTATTGATGTTTCTTTCTCTCTACACCCCCTTCCTCTCTGAAATCAATACAAAAAAAAAAGGTTATGGTGAGCCTCTTGGAGAAGGTGAGACTGGAGCGAAGGTGGCGGGGACAGGAGGAACCGAGTGGGAAGAGCCGTGAGGTCCCGAGGGGATGTTGTAGGGCCCAGACTCGTAGCACATGGGAGGCTAAACATCATACAGACTCTTACCGAACCCGCCCCGCTCTGGGCGCAGTCCCGTGTGGTCCTTAGTCTAACAGGGAAGCAGCTCGCAAGGGCTTCTGGGGCACAAACGGGCTCCGCCGGGGCATCTGGGGGTGAACGAGGCACTGAGAGGTTAAGTGACTGTCCCAAGGTCACACAGCTGACGACACAATGGTCACACCCGGCTGTCCTTCTCCAGGGCTGTGGTCAACACGACACCAGGCCTCCTGGCTCCTTCCTCAGACCCCGGGATGGCCAGGAGCCGGGGAGCCTGGGCCGGGAGGCTGCACCCTGTGACAAACATCCCCCAGCAGCAGAAGAGGTGGATCGCCCGGCTCCCTGACTGCCTCACAGCAGGAAAACTCTCGTTGGTGGTTTCTGTTTCATGTGGAAACACACAGTGACTTTCGTGTTCTGCATCACAAGAAATCTGATCCGTGTGAAGGTAGAAAGAGAAAAGAATCGCGCTTGAAGCTGCTCACCGGATGAGTACATGGCCTGCTCGCCCTGCGCTGCTCAGGTGGAACGGGTTGCTCCGGGCAGCGCCGTCCTGTGGTTGCTCATGGCCACGCACCCAGTGTCGGAGAAGCACGTTCTTGTCCACAAGGCGATGTTCTCCGAGGACCTCACAGGGCTGGGGA
>NW_006290022.1:113019-116853 GCF_000327345.1 Myotis davidii | reverse complement strand
GGCCTCAGTTTGCTCATCTGTGCATGGGGTGAAGGAAGCCTGCCTCCGCCGGCTGCTAGGCATGGGCCTGAGCTCGCTCCCGGCACACGGCCACCCCCGCACCCCCTCCACCCCATCCCTTCACACAGGCAGCCTCTGGCTTCCTCGGAGCCGGGACCCAGCAAACATTCCAAGGCCAGCCCCTCCCTGATGCCAGCCCAGAGGCCAGTGACCTGCAGATACTTCTCTACAGGCCCGAGTCCCGCTACGACAGAACACGTGGAGGAGGGCCCTGCCCCTTCTCCTTCGCATGGAGAGCCTTCCCCGCCTGCGCCTGTGGGCTGGGGCGGGGGAAGTCCCCACTTCGGGGAGGTGCAGGATCAGGCTGCCTTTGCCGATCGGATCCCGAAAGCACCGGCCACTCATCCCCGCCCTCCAGCAGATTAATTTCGTTCACCCCCAGATGCCCCGGCGGAGCCCGTTTGTGCCCCAGAAGCCCTTGGGAGCTGCTTAACGACTGGTGATAGCTGTGTCCCACGCCAGGCCCATCAGAACAGAATCTCTGAGGACTGAATCTGGGCCTCTTTTTATCTATTTTTTAAGCTTCCCAAGGTGACACTCAGGCGGAGCCAGGGCCCAGAACCCCGGCCTCAGTCTCTGGGCCTCCAGGTGGGGCCGGAGATGGGACCTCCCTCTGTGGAAGCCTGGACTTCGGCCCAAGGGCTCGCAGCTACTGCAGGTGGCCATTCCCGCTCTGGAGGGACTGGGGATACCCACGGGAAGCCTGGGCGCTGAATCCGAGCACAGCACCTACCGCCATCCCATAATCCCTTCACCTACTCCACTTTTCGTTTTAAAAATATTTTTCCATTGATTTCAGAGAAGAAGAGTTTGTAACACCAACAATGAGAGGGAATCACTGATCGGCCGCCCCGCAATGGGGACTGAGCCCACCACCTGGGCATGTGTCCCGACCGGGAATCGAACCGCGACCTCCTGGGTCACAGGTCGATGCCCGCGACCTCCTGGGTCACAGGTCGATGCCGTGCCACTGAGCCACCTGTTTGAGGTTTAACCCGCGTCTCCTTGCTAAACGCCAGCTCCAGGTGTGGGAATAAACAAGCCATCTTTTCTGACAAAGAGCAGTTTAGACTGCCAAGTTGTCCACATGGCTGGCAGCTCTCCTGGGGGCCACCATCTTCAAACAGCAAAGGCCAACCTCTCCCTCTGAATTAGCCAATCGGGAAAGACTGTGAGCCTAGGCTCCAATCAAGAGCAAAGGACAGGTCACATGCATCAGGGATCATAAACCAGCAGCCCTTCCCAGACCATGTGTGCCCACCCTTCTACGTAGGAGTAAACATGTTTGCATTAGCTGGTTTGGCTCAGTGGATAAGAGCTTGGCCTGCAGACTGAAGGGTCCAGTTTCAATTCCCATCAAGGGCACAGGCCTGGGTTGCAGGCTCGATCCCCAGTAGGGAGGCATGCAGAAGACAGCCAATCAATGATTCTCTTTCATCGCTGATGTTTCTATCTCTCCCACTACTTTCCTCTCAGAAATCAGTAAAAATATATTTTAAAAAAAGAAGGAACTCTTACCATTTGCCACAGCATGGATAGACCTGATGAGCATTACGCTAAGTGAAATAAGCCAGTTGGAGGAAGATAAATATCACATGATCCCACTCATTTGTGAAATACAATTAACATAAACTGATGAACAAAAACAGATCCAGAGACAGAGAAGTCTCTGGAATATTTAGTGGGGGTTGGGAGGAAGCTTCCACCCTGAATGGGACCAGGGAGGGTAATTGGACTAGCCTTGCTCTAGATACAAAGACGTTTTATTTCTCCTCCAATTGTTTTAGGGCTGTGTGTTCTTGATTTTAGAGTAGTAATTTCTTAAAGGAAAGAAAAGGGCTTGGGCCTAGTGCAGTGGTCGGCAAACTCATTAGTCAACATAGCCAAGTATCAACAGTACAACGACTGAAATTTCTTTTGAGAGCCCAATTTTTTAAACTTAAACTATATAGGTAGGTACGTTGTTATTAACTTAATTAGGGTCCTCCTAAGGCTTAGGAAGAGCCGCACTCAAGGGGCCAAAGAGCCACAGTTTCCTGGCCACTGGCTCTAGACTCAGAGCTGCTTCCAGCCCGTGCTATGGGGACCCCTTGCCCCCTCAGGTCCCAAGGGACACCTCCACCCAGGAAGCCGCCCTGCTTCTGTCCTCCCGGAACCCAGGCGAGGAAATTCGGAACCTCTCTGGGCGTCCTTCCCATTGTGATGTCACTGACAAAGCGACTGTCATTAATGCAGGGCTGGTGTCCACTTAGGGCTCGCCAGGAGCCCGGGACTCGCGTTTTCATTCCGATTTTGGGTGTGAAACCGAGGGCCGGGGATATAAGTGGCCTTTTCCAAAGTCACACAACCAGCGAGTGACTAAACCAGAGTCAGCGTCCAAGCTCTAAGGGATCCAGAGACCAAGCTGAGCACCCAGTCCTCCTCTCCTCTGCTTTTTAAAAAATGTATTTTTGCCGAAACCGGTTTGGCTTAGTGGATAGAGCGTTGGCCTGTGGACTGAAGGGTCACAGGTTCGATTCCGGTCAAGAGCATGTATCTGGGTTGCAGGCACATCCCCAGTGGGAGATGTGCAGGAGGCGGCTGATCAATGTTTCTCTCTCATCGATGTTTCTAACTCTCTATTTCTCTCCCTTACTCTCTGTACAAAATCAATAAAATATATTAAAAAAAAAAAATAATGTGGTTTTTAAAAACCATAAGTAAAAACATTTTTGAGGTAGATTCTTGCAGTAAAGACCTCTGGTTTATTCATGCTTCCCTCTATCCCAGCAATTCTTGGTGTGCCACGATAATTTTTAAAACATCAATACCTGACTGTTTAGTCAGGGGCTCTGACCTTTTTTCCCTTAGATTGTCAAATAAAAAAATGACAACCCTTCAGTCCACAGGCCCAAGTTCTATCCACTGAGCCGCACCGGCTGAGGCCACCCTCCTTTCAAAGGCAGACAACCAGCGGCAGCTCTTGCTGCTGCTCAACTGGGAGGTCGGCCCTGGGCTTCGAGGAGGAGAGCCCCCCAGCATCACCACGGCTCCCCCGCCTCTGCAGGGCATCACCACCGACACAGCCCCCCACAGGGCTCAGCAAGCGCTACGCTGGGGGTCTTACTCCGATACCCCGCTTAACTTCCCCGCCCCCCCAGGAGGCAAGCCTATCACAGCCGCACGCGGGCTGCCTTCCCTAGGGAAGCAGGAATTTGGGGGGAACACAGGCAGGCTTAGGGATTTTTTTTTTTTTTTAGAATTCGGGTCCATGGAAAAGCGCGGGGCTGCAGACTGGGAGAAGGTCCATCTCCGTAACACAAGGAAGCCAGGTGCAGTGCCATCTCCATGAGACAAGGAGGGGCAACAGGCATTATTTACATGAGCCGAGGGAACTGGGAGTAGCCCAGAAAGGCCGATATTTACAAAATAAAGAGAAGGCAGCCCAGAGGGAATAGGGGAACAATAAGGAAGGGGGGCGGTGGAACCTCAACGTGGATGTGAGCTTCCCCCTTTGAGCCCAGCAGTTACTATAGGAACCAGCCTGAGGGAACAGCGACCAATCAGAGGGGACATCAAGGCACCAGGGTCTGCAGCCTTTCTCAGCCGCAGGGAAGGGGACCTCGGCGGGACCCCACCCTCTCCCCACGTGGGAGTCCGTGCATTCTGGCGGACAGACAATACGGGTTCCAGTCCAAAAATTCGGTATCACCGGGGCCCGCGGAGCCTCCCCACCGGGATCCCCTTCCAGGCACAGGCGGGCCCGCACCCGGGCGGCACCACGCACACTGGCCC
>NW_006290022.1:112328-112658 GCF_000327345.1 Myotis davidii | reverse complement strand
CACGTATCCTCAGGGCCCCCCTCACGAGCCCGCTCCCGGCCCCTCCGGGTGCGGGCACCGCTCTCCCGGGTGAAGAGCACGGACCAGTGAAATTACACGGATCGGGGACCCCCTCCCCCACACGGCTGGCTCCGTCTCTCACACACACATACGCGAACCCTCTCCTCACCGCACACCGACGCCATCACACGTTTCTCACCGTGACGGCCCTTCCCTTCACACGCAGCCTCGGGCTCACGACCCCGCGCAGCCACGGGCACGCAGCCTCGGGCTCACAGCCGCACACAGGCTGGGGCGCAGGACACCCCCCCCCCACGGAGCCTCAGGTTC
>NW_006290022.1:110105-111581 GCF_000327345.1 Myotis davidii | reverse complement strand
CACCCTTGCCTGCGCACTGCGCACTCACTCCCAGAAACCTCCGGGGCGCCGCGCGGCTCCGGGCGGCCACGCCCTGGCGTGCGGTGGGGAGAGCCGGGCGACGCGGCCTGCGATCTCTTCCCCGAGACGAACTGGCCCGGGAGAGGGGCGGAGGGATGTCCTCAGGCCCGGGGTGGAATCTCATTGGCGCCTTCATCCATCGAGGAGCCTAGAGTTCTTTGAGCGGCGCCGAAACTACATTTCCCAGGATTCCCTGCGGCCCGTTGCCGTGGCGACGCGTCAGACCACCGCTGTGTGAGGTGGCGGCTGTGAGATCGTGCGTCTCGGAGGGAGCAGTGGGGTGCTCCCCGCCTGGCGTGTGGGCGTGTTTTTTTGGGTTTTTTTGGTGTGTTTTTTGTAGGTGTGTGTGTCCGCTTTTGCAAAATGGCAAGAACGTTGGAACCTGTAGAGAAGTATTTATCCTGCTGCTGCTGGGCTCAGCGATTGAGCATCCACCCAGGCACCTGGATGCCACCTGTTCGATTCCCAGTCAGGGCACATGCCTGGTGCGATTCCTGGCGAAGCAGGAATTTTAGGGGGATTTAGGCAGGCTCAGGGATTTTTTTTAAGAATTGGGGGTCCATGGAAAAAAACACAGGGAGAAGGTACATTTCCAACACACAAGGAAGCCAGGTGCAGTCACATCTCCATAAGACAAGGAGGCGGCAACAGGTCTATTTACATAAGACAAAGGAACTGGGAGTACACCCAGTGGATATTTACAAAATAAAGAGAAGGAAGCCCTTCATCCCAAAGGGGAGGAAAGCCCAAAGGGAATAGGAAAACAATAAGGAAGGGGGGAGGGGAGAGCCTCACATGTCCCATGTGATGTTCAACCTTTGAGCCCAGGAGTTACTATAGTAACCAGTCCAAGGGAATAGTGACCAATCAGAGCGGATATCGGGGCACCAGGACCTGCAGCCTTTAAAAGCCATGGAAACAGGTCTTCAGTGGGACCCTTTCCCCCGACCCATGTGGGCGTCTGTCCTTGTCCTTCAAAAATTCTCTAGTTTTGCTCTACCACTTTCTGTCCAAGGATTCATTCTTCGATTCCCTCGGACGAAGAATCCGAGTTCCAGTCCAAAAATTCGGTATCACTGGATTGCGGGCTCGATCCCCAGTAGGGTGCTGCAGGGTGCAGCTGATGGATAATGTTCCTCTCTCATCCATGTTTCTATCTCTGTCCCTCTTTCTTCCTCTCTCTCTAAAAATCAATAAAAACATATTTTTTAAAAAGTCCCCCTTTCCTCCCTCCCTCCCTCCCTCTTCCTCTGAGGAA
This sequence comes from Myotis davidii, assembly GCF_000327345.1. Classification (NCBI taxonomy): domain Eukaryota; kingdom Metazoa; phylum Chordata; class Mammalia; order Chiroptera; family Vespertilionidae; genus Myotis; species Myotis davidii. Next base: position 110,263 of record NW_006290022.1, on the reverse strand, counting down.
GGGAGAGGGAGAGAGTCACACATCAGCTGCCTTCTGCACGCCCCCTACTGGGGATGGAGCCCACAACCCAGGCATGTGCTCTGACCGGAATCGAACCATGACCTCTCCGTGCACAGGAAGGCGCTCAGCCAACTGAGCCACACTGGCCAAGGAGCTGC
>NW_006290022.1:108181-109260 GCF_000327345.1 Myotis davidii | reverse complement strand
AACCCTTGGGGGATATCCTCCTGACGGCTTAAGCCCGCTCCCCATGGACATTCCCTGAGGGGTCCTTAGCACTGCTGTGAATCTGGGAGAGGCTCCCACCACTGCCACTGTACCCCCCAGTCAGGAGCCCGGCTTCTGGCTGAGCAGTGTTCCTCCTGTGGGAGCACACTGACCTAGTGTGATGCTCCTGCCCTGAGCATCTGCCCCCTGGTGGTCAGTGGACACATCATAGCGACCATTCGGTCTATTTGTATATTACCCTTTTATTCTATAGGATGACGCATTCAGGTAACATATTCCACCCATAACACACTGTGATATACGGATATTTTCGCCATCCATCCACCACCACAGCCCGTAAGATGGATGGGAAGCGATTCATGTAATTTAGATAGCTTGTTTTATGTCCTATCATTTAAAGTAAGACGAGTACAGTCTTGGATCCACACGCCTAGGGAAATTCAAAGTGAGAATATCTCCCTCCTATAGCGAAGCGCTCCTGGGATTATGCGTCAGAGGTGTGTGGAGCTATTGATTGGCAAGGAAGCACCCTACCATAGAGGTCTCGGCCAGAGGAGCCCAGATGCGTTTCAAATGCAAACAACCGTGCCCAGATGGTATAGCTCAGTGGTGAGCGTCGACCTATGAACCAGGAGGTCACGGCTGGATTCCCGGTCAGGGCACAAGCCCGGGTTGCGGGCTCCATCCCCAGTGTGGGGCGCACAGAAGGCAGCCAGTCAATTATTCTATTGTCATTGATGTTTCTATCTCTGTCTCCCTCTCCCTTCCTCTCTGAAATCAATAAAAATATATATATTAACAAAAGAAATTAAGTTCTATTAAAGAAATAGAGCTTTTACACACACACACACACACAGAAAACAAATATGAACACCCCACATGTCTTCTGAATTGGGGGTTAGGATGGACAGTCGAGTTGCTCTCCCAGCGACGGACACTAGGTGGCAGCAGAAGTCCACGCAGCGCATGAAATCTGCTCATTCTCGGGAGCCACACCCAGGAGACGAATGTAGTGCGTGAATGTGTAGTTTTGAATAAACTTTCCTAAATGCTCACTG
>NW_006290022.1:101781-108087 GCF_000327345.1 Myotis davidii | reverse complement strand
CAAGGGCATGTACCTCGGTTGCCCAGGCCCTGGTCAGGGAGTGTGCAGGAGGCAAGTCATCAACGTATTTCTCTCACATCAATGTTTCTCTCTGTCTTTCCCTCTCTCTTCCACTCTCCCTAAAAATCAATGGAAAAATATCCTAGTGTGAGGATTAAAAAAAGAAAAAAACCGACTCGGGGGAAAAATTGAATGAAGAGATGTGAGCATGGGAACATGGGCCTTTCAGATTCTTTACATGTTCCGGCCTGGATTGATTTTTTTCTTTTCTTTCTTTTAAAAAAAAAATATATTTTATTGATTTTTTACAGAGAGGAAGGGAGAGAGAGAGAGAATAAGAAACATCGATGAGAGAGAAACATTGATCAGCTGCCTCCTTGCACACTCCCACTGGGGACGTGTCCACAACCAAGGTACATGCCCTTGACCGGAATCGAACCCGGAGCCCTTCAGTCCCCAGGCTGACACTCTGTCCACTGAGCCAAACGGCTAGAGCTGGGAACAGTCTTGTGAAACAGATGGCAAACAGTAAACTCAACTACAGTATTATGCAACTGGTAGTCAGGCATTGAAGCCAAGGGCATCTGAGCCCAGACGGGGAGCTTTTACCTGCGTGGTTACACTGGGTGTGTTTTGTATGGACGGCGTAAGATCAATTCACAGTAGAGACGGACAGAGAAGTTCAAGTTGTGGCACCTTATCTGTAAATCTGATCCGGACTCATGTTTTGTGTTTGACAGGAATCATTGGCGACTGGAAAAATCACTTCACAGTGGCCCAGAGCGAAGCCTTCGATAAAGTCTACCAGGAGAAGATGGCCGGGCTCCCCCCAGGCCTCTTCCCGTGGGAATAAGGGCCTCACGTGTCTGAATCGGGGTGCAAAGGCTGAATTTCCTGAGGTTCTTGTGTACCCAACAAAGCAAACTCTACATGATGAATGATATTTAGGAAATAGGTGGGTCCAGGTAGAACCCCAAGAGATGTGATTTCTAGAACCCCATTATTGATTGACCCGTCCTTGCCTTAACCCAACAAGGCCTACAGTCCATTCCACACTGAATTGACTCTAACCATGTTCCTTTTCTGCTGCCATGCCAGCTTCCCAAAGTGAATCTTTTGTCATATTTCAAACATACAGAACAAACAGTATTTTTTTTAAACAAATGGCAATTCTATCCACGTTAAAAAATAAAATTTAAAGCACACCCTCCTCCCGTGATCAAATGCCCAGACTGCTCCTGCCCTGCCCACCCTCCCTACCCCTCAACCCCCTTCAATACCTGTCACTTTCCAGCCACCAAGATCTTAGAAGCTAAGCAAAGAAGGGAATCCACTGAGGAGAGTCTGTAAAGTTACAGCTTAAAGAGAATTCCGTTCAAGATGGCGGAGTAGGTGAAAGCTGTGCTCACCTCCTCCAATGACCACATCAAAATGACCTCAACCTATGAACCAGGAGGTCACGGTTCCATTCCCGGTCAGGACACATGCCCGGGTTGCGGGCTCAATCCCTGGTGTGGGGCGTGCAGGAGGCAGCCAATCAATGATTCTCTCTCATCACTGAGGTTTCTATCCCTCTCCCTCTCCCTTCCTCTCTTAGCTCAATAAAAATACATTCTAAAAAGTTGGGCCACGTCCCATTTGCATATAGTCCTTTCCCTGGACCTTAAGAGAGCCTAAAAGTCCTAAAGGACATTAGAGGCCCTACTGGCTAAAAACACTTACAAATAGTTGCTCTTTATTTTCTACTGGTGTCTCAATTCTAGAATAGCATTTATATTACTCTTTTTAGGAGAGAGGTGTGGCCTCAGATGGAAAGACAGACAGAAAGAATTACAAAGAAGTTAGTGATTGTTTTGGGTAATGTGACAAAACAAAGAGAATTATCAATTTTCTTCTTTGTTTGAAAATATAGCTTAGTTTAGTAATTGATTTTCAAGAGAGAGAAAGTGAAAGAGAAAGGGAGAGAGAGAGAGAGAGAGAGAGAGAGAGTGTGTAGGTATAGGGAGGCCTGGTACTCATTCTTCAGTATCTGCCATGGGCATAGCTGTGGCCATTACTCTCACACAGGGAGCATGTGCTTTGGCTACAGTGTCAGGATCTTGGCTATAATCTCCTAAAAAGCAAACATGCCCGAAGCATTTCCTTGATTTTCATGCACAAAAGAAACATTTCGTACAGTTGGGTTGTCCTACGCTGGAGAGGGCAGAAGACAGCCTTTGAACTAAGAGCTCAATCTTTTTGTCAGTTTAGTGACAAAGTTTGGGGCTTTCTACCCTTCAGTGGACATATAAAGGTTGTGCAATGAAAGAGAGATTTGGAGTCCAGTCATGACAACATCCAATAAGCCCGTAAAATCCCCTTAATTTTCTTTCATCACGGGGTGAGGGAAAGGACTAAATATTTCTCTTTCGTTCAGAATCCAATCGAGAAACCTTAATTACAGATGATCTGACCCAAGTATTGAACTACTTTTTTGAAGCCAATTGTAATTTTTCTTTAGACACTTCATGTCACCCTCCAGCTAATGGAGACAATAAATAAAGGTTTCTCCCTGGTTGGGTAGCCCAGTTGGTTAGAACACAGTCCCAATACGCCAAGGTTGCGGGTTCAATCCCCAGTCAGGGGATATACAAGAATCAACCAATGAATGCATAGGTAAGTGTAACAACGAAACAATCTCTCTCTCTCTCTCTATCTCTCTCTCTCAAATCAATAAACAAACAAACAAACAAACAAACAAATGCTTTCTGCTGAAGAAACTTCCTCAGAAGAGGGAAGAGTAACAATTCACCCGCACATTGTGTTCGGGTAGAATCACTAGAAAACACAAGATCTTGAATGTCTACCTTCAAAATCTCAAAAAGTTAGTCTCTCCCTATATTCGTGTGGCATAACAGTCCAGGTATATTGCTGTTGATTCCAAGTTAAAGGCACACAACAACGGACTCTGAGAGGCCCTGGCCAGGTAGCTCACTTGGTTAGAGCATCATCCCGATATGCCGAGGTTGTAAGCTGGTCAAGCGGAATGAAGTTAACTAGAAGAGGACGTTCTGCCAGGAAAAGGCGGGAGCCTTCAAGCGGGCCACGTCAGAACAAAGTCTTGCAAGCGAGACTTATTGTTCAGAGGCAGAACTTTCCTTGAGGTGATAAATAGTCCATGAGGGCATGGAACGTTCAAGGGAGGGTGCACTGCTGCAGGTGGAAAGGGTCTTTGTATAACATAGGAAATTAATAGTGTAATGTATAACTTAGCTCTGATGATCTCATAAGCATGCTTGTTAATCACTGTCACTTGCTGTACTCCATTGTCATTTGCTGTTCTCCCCAAATAAAAGCCATGAGGGCTTTGGAGGCATTGCTACTAGCCTGAGCGAGCGGTAGCCCTCTGCTTCTCTAAACTCATCCTGCACGCCGAGATCACCTCAGCGTCACCGTTCACAAACAACGTCAATAAAGGTTGAGCGGTTTTGATCCTCGGTCAGGGCACATACAAGTATCAACCAATGAATGTAGAGATAAGTGGAACAACAAAGCAGTGTTGGGAGAAAGATAAATATCACTCATTTGTGGAATACAATGTCCTCTTTGCAGAAGTGTCTATTCAGGTCTTGTGCCCATTTTTGAATTGAGTTGGTTGCCTTCCTTTTGTTGAGTTGTATGAGTGCTTCGTATATTTTGGAAATTAACCCTTTATCAGATGTATCATTGGGAAATATGTTCTCCCATACACTGGGCTCCTTTTTCACTTGGATGCTGGTTTCCTTTGCTGTGCAGAAGCTTTTTATTTTGACGTCACCCCTTCTGTTTACTTTTTCCTTTGTTTCTCTTGACCTAAGACAGTGGTTGGCAAACTGCGGCTCGCGAGCCACCTGCGGCTCTTTGGCCCCTTGAGTGTGGCTCTTCCAACAAAATACAGACTTCTGCGCATGGGCCACGAAATTTCAATGGCACTGTATATGCACGCCCGCATGTGGTATTTTGTGGAAGAGCCACAATCAAGGGGCCAAAGAGCCGCATGTGGCTCACGAGCCGTTTGCTGACCACTGACCTAGGAGATGTATCAGCAAAAATTCTGCGACACGAGATGTCTGATATTGGGCTCACTATGTTTTCCTCTAGGATTTTTAAGTTTTTTATCCATTTTGAGTTCATTCTTATGTATGGTGTAAGTTGGTGGTCTAGTTTCATTTTTTTTTTTTGCATGTGTCTGTCCAGTTTACCCAACACCATTTGTTGAAGAGACTGTCTTTACTCCATTGTATGTTTTTGGCCCCATTGTCAAATATTAACCCACCGTAATAGTGTGGGTCAATGTCTGGGGTCTCTGTTCTGATCCATTGGTCTATATGCCTGTTCTTGTGCCAGTACCAGGCTGTTTTGATTACAGTGGCTTTGCAGTAGTTTGATTCCAGTATTGTGATCCATCCAACTTTGCTCTTTTTCTTAAGGTTGCTGCAGCTATTCAGAGTCGTTTTTTTTGGCTCCATATACATTTTTTAAGTATTTGTTCTAATACTGTGAAGTATGCCATTGGTATTTTAATAGGGATTGCATTGAATCTACAGATTGCTTTGGGTAGTATGGACAATTTAATGATGGTAATTCTTCCAATCTTCCTCTATTTCTTTTTCCAATGTCCTATAGTTTTCTGAGAATAGGTCTTTTACCACTTTGGATAAGTTTATTGCTAGGTATCTTATTTTGTTGTTGTTATTGCAATGGTAAATGGGAGTGTTTTTTTTTTTTTAGTTGTAAATGAAATTTTTCATTTCTCCTAATATTAATAGTTAACAAAAGGAATGTCCCCCTTTTTTCCTCAGAGCAACCCTATTCTGTTTTGTTTTTTTTAATTGATGAGAGAGAGGGGGGGGGTGCACAGGACAGGAATTGGCTGAACGTGGCCACCCCTGCCTTGACTTTTCCAAACAAGTCTGAGCCCCCAGGTGTTTACTGGAATCTTTATGCTTAGTCTTCAGACATCCTTGCTTAAAGGACACTATAGACGCATGTGTCTTTTCAAGGATGCTTACCCTGCTGATAGTGTCTAAAAGTTCATTTTAGTTCAAGCTGTTGTTACAATAAAAGCCTGAGGAGGCAGGTAAATGGGGCTGTTTGGTTCTTCTAACCAAACAGTCCCTTAGCCCTCTCTTTCACAGAAATGTGTCAGAGTAATCATTTATCCGTCGCTCAAGGTTGCTGGTCAGCCCCAGTCGAAGGGGGTGGGGAGTGGGAGAGAGAGAGAGAGAGGTCAGTTTGCTGTTCCACTTACTTATGCATTCACTGGTTGCTTCTTGTATGTGCCTTAACCAGGGATCAAATCTAGAACCTTGTAATATTAGGACAATGTTCTAACCATGTGAGCTACCCAGACAGGGCTACAATTCTATAATACATCATGTGTATATTGTATGTGTGCTCACCACCCAAAGTCAAGTCTCCTTCCATCACCATTTATGCCCCCTTTCTCCTCTTCTAACTCCTCCCACCTTCCTATCCCTCCAGTAATCACCGTACTGTTGTCTGTGTCTATGAATTTTGTTTTTTTTGCTTGGTCCCTTCACTTTTTTCATCCAGTCCCCTAACCCACTCCTCTCTGACCGCTGTCAGTCTGTTCTCTGTATCTATGAGTCTGTTTCTATTTTGTTTGTTAGCTTTTAGACCTTTTCAATTCCTTCTTTCTTATGCTGAAAAAACAAAAATAGTGCTGGAGGTCAGGGGTGGCCAGTCATGGACTGCCATCCAGCCTCCGCCTCTGACACCACAGGTTGGGCAGTTCCTAGGTGGGGCCCTGTGTCCAGCTCTGGGCCAGGGGAACACACATCCACAGGCAAAAGTGAGCGCCACATTGGGCGCCAAAACTGCTACTGAACTACAGGGGTCCATTTGCCTGCACACATCAAAGCCCAATACGATGAATAGGAATTTGCAGCAAAGAAGTAAGGGTCTATTTTAAGGAAGTGCCTCACGCCCAGTCACAGGCGAGCTGGTGGTTAAAGACCTGGCTCCCTGATGGCTCCCGGAAGATGGGTTCTGTAGGGGGAAAATCATGAATCATGGTGACTAAGGGAGTCACAATCATGGTCAGCACAGTGGTCTCTACTGATTGGTTAGGGCTAGGGTGGAGGTAGTTGGTCATTGCTTCTGTCCCTGATGTCAGCCATAGTGTCACTTAGTCTTGTTTTACCACTTTTCTGGGCCTGAAGCTGAAATACAAGGGCAGCCTCAGTATCTCTAGTTTCACTGAAACTCTGTCTCTGTGTCTCTGTGGTCAACAGACCCGAGGCTTTTGTTCCCAAGATTATTTGA
>NW_006290022.1:101194-101417 GCF_000327345.1 Myotis davidii | reverse complement strand
CGCTGCTCTAGAGACACCTGAGTTACAGTATTCTTTTTTCCCCATTTCTTAAGGATCATAAAAGTGGAAATAACCACTAAATTATGGTTATTTCCAAACTAGTTGCAATGTTTTGCAGCAACCAGTCCACCATATTGTATCTCAATTATATCTGGATAAACCTGGGGGGAGAGGGGGAGAAAGAAATAAAGGGGCCCCCCAGTCACACAGCACGTGGACAGCA
>NW_006290022.1:99326-101143 GCF_000327345.1 Myotis davidii | reverse complement strand
GCTCCTCATTCATTCCTAGGACTCCCTGTGGCTGCCCTGAGGTCAGGGTGTCAGCTGGGGTGGGGAGGTGTTGGCAGGGGTGGGGCAGACCAATGAATGGACAACCCTAAGAGTGTGAGACGTGCTGTGACGAGGACAAGTACAGGACCCCAGGGGACCATGCTCAAGTAAGCCTTCACAAGGCAGATGAGTGGAGACAGGGCAGGGGTCATCCGAGGGACAGTGCCTGGACAAGTGCTGTGCAACCTAAATAGACAGTGAGAGAGAGAGATTGGGTGAAGGTGGGTGAAAAGCTACATCTCTCTGTCCATGTCCCATAGCCCAGAACATCGGATGCCAGGGAGGCTGGGAAGTGTAGTCTTGACTCTCGGTGGCCACGGACCAGCTCATAGCGAGGGTCTCACCTCTGTGCTGGAAAGAGCCTGGGTAAAGGGGGTGGGGGGCGGACAGCTGGTCTAATGCATCTGATAATAATAACCAAGCAGCAGGGATAACAAAACAACCAAATGCCATTTGCTGAGCACACGCGACTCAGCAGAAATTCTGCCAACACTTGACCCATAGTTCTCTCACTGAGACGTTTTGGCAGCCCAGAGATGTGCTGCCCTGTCTTACACATGGGTACAGTGAGTCGCAATGTTGCTCTCTGAGCCTCCCTCCCCTCATCTGACTCGTGAAGGCACCACTGTGTACACACTATGTGTACTTGTGAGAATCTGAGGAAATAACACCCCATGCTCTCAACACACAGTAGGACCTCAGGAGATGACCTGCTTTTTTGAAAGCTGCTGGACGGTGGGAAGTACTCGCACACCCTCTAGTGGTCGAACAGCACAGCATGGTGCCACCTGGCGGCCACATCCTGCAATTGCTCCTCAGAGCACTGAAGGATGTTGCTTCTTGGTGGAGTTCTCAAACTCAGCTCAGGTGAGGGTTGGACAGGTGACCATGAGGAAGGCTGGTTTCGAGACCTAGAGAGCCATGTGGTTGTGACAGATTGGGGAGCCATCCCAGGTCTTTAGCAAAGTGCTGCCACGTGGTTAGTTTTTTGTTTTCGCTTTTTAATCCCAATTTTTGTGAATTGTGTCTCTGTTTTTAGTAATGGGCACTAATCACAATTGTTTTGCAAGTACTTTGTTGGCCAAACACATCTGGAGGCTGCCTAGAGCCCGTAGCCCACCATTATCCTATATAACAAAAGCCTAATATGCAAAACAACCGAATGGCGGAATGAGTGGTGGAATGACCAGTCACTATGACATGCACTGACCACTAGGTGCCAGACACTTAACACAGGAGCTGCCCCCAGGCCAGCCAAGGCGGGTGCCAGTGAGAGGGGGGGGATCCCCGATTGCCCCGCAGATTGGCCCTGATCACCGGCCAGGTCTAGGGACACTACCCGTGTACAAATTTTGTGCACTAGGCATCTAGTAGTGTCATAATATATTTTAAAAATCTTTCCTTTTTTTTGTGGTATCTGTCTCAGTGAACTTTACGTATCACCTTGACTGGATAAAGAGGTGCCCAGATAGTTGGTTAAGCTCATGGACATACAATTATATTTTGAACTCTTCCTTGCTTTCAGCGTTTCACACAGTTTTGTTTCTGCTCCAGATCTCGAATCCACCATGGTTCTCTGAGTGAAGAATGAAGGTTTTAAATAAAAATTTCTTTTAGGCATTTAAGCATGCAGATCAGCAGTTCCTACTAAGGGACTGTAGCTCTGGATATTTATCTATCTGAAGAAACCCAAAACACTAAATTGCAAAGACAATATGCACCCATATATTCATTGCAGCATTATTTACAACTACAGG
>NW_006290022.1:78965-80132 GCF_000327345.1 Myotis davidii | reverse complement strand
TGTTTCTCTCTGAGCCTCCCTCCCCTCATCTGACTCGTGAAGGCACCACTGTGTACACACTATGTGTACTTGTGAGAATCTGAGGAAATAACACCCCATGCTCTCAACACACAGTAGGACCTCAGGAGATGACCTGCTTTTTTGAAAGCTGCTGGACGGTGGGAAGTACTCGCACACCCTCTAGTGGTCGAACAGCACAGCATGGTGCCACCTGGCGGCCACATCCTGCAATTGCTCCTCAGAGCACTGAAGGATGTTGCTTCTTGGTGGAGTTCTCAAACTCAGCTCAGGTGAGGGTTGGACAGGTGACCATGAGGAAGGCTGGTTTCGAGACCTAGAGAGCCATGTGGTTGTGACAGATTGGGGAGCCATCCCAGGTCTTTAGCAAAGTGCTGCCACGTGGTTAGTTTTTTGTTTTCGCTTTTTAATCCCAATTTTTGTGAATTGTGTCTCTGTTTTTAGTAATGGGCACTAATCACAATTGTTTTGCAAGTACTTTGTTGGCCAAACACATCTGGTGAGCCCGTGGCCCACCATTATCCTATATAACAAAAGCCTAATATGCAAAACAACCGAACGGTGGAATGGCCGGTGGAATGACCAATCACTATGACATGCACTGACCACTAGGTGCCAGACACTTAACACAGGAGCTGCCCCCAGGCCAGCCAAGGCGGGTGCCAGTGAGAGGGGGGGGATCCCCGATTGCCCCGCAGATTGGCCCTGATCACCGGCCAGGTCTAGGGACACTACCCGTGTACAAATTTTGTGCACTAGGCATCTAGTAGTGTCATAATATATTTTAAAAATCTTTCCTTTTTTTTGTGGTATCTGTCTCAGTGAACTTTACGTATCAACTTGACTGGATAAAGAGGTGCCCAGATGGTTAAGCTCATGGACATACAATTATATTTTGAACTCTTCCTTGCTTTCAGTGTTTCACACAGTTTTGTTTCTGCTCCAAATCTTGAATCCACCATGGTTCTCTGAGTGAAAAATGAAGGTTTTAAATAAAAATTTCTTTTAGGCATTTAAGCATGCAGATCAGCAGTTCCTACTAAGGAACTGTAGCTCTGGATATTTATCTATCTGAAGAAACCCAAAACACTAAATTGCAAAGACAATATGCACCCATATATTCATTGCAGCATTATTTACAACTACAGG
>NW_006290022.1:67010-78924 GCF_000327345.1 Myotis davidii | reverse complement strand
CCCCTGCTGGCCCCGTCGCCCCTAACTGCCATCCCCTGCTGGCCCCGTCGCCCCCAACTATCTTCCTCTGCTGACCTGATTGCCCACAACTATCTTTCCCTGCCGGCCATTTTGTGGCAGCCATCTCGTGACTACATGGGGGTGGCTATCTTCTAACTGCCCTCCCCTGCTGGCCTGGCCGCCCCCAACTGTCCTTCCTTGTTGGCCATTTTGTGGCGCCCATCTTGTGACCACATGGGGGTGGCCATGTTAGACCACATGGGGCGGCCATCTTGTGCAAGGGTGTGACGGTCAATTTGCATATTACCGCTTTATTATATACGATAGCCAAAATATGGAAGCACCTAAGTGTCCATCAACAGATGAATGGATAAAGCAGGGTGCATACACAGACAATGGAATATTAGTCGGCCATAAAAAGTAATGCAATCTTGCCATCTGCAACACCTGGATGGGCCTGGAGGGCGTCGAAGTGTCCATCAACAGATGAATGGATAAAGAAGGGTGCATACATATACAATGGAATATTGGTCGGCCATAAAAAGTAATGAAATCTTGCCATCTGCAACAACCTGGGTGGGCCTGGAGGGCGTCACTGAGAGAAATAAGTCAGATTGAGAAAGACAAATGCCAGGTGATTTCACTTGTGGAATTTTAAAAATAAACAAGCAGATCAGAAACAGACTCATAGGTACAGAGGACGCTTTGACGGTTTCCGGATGGGAGAAAGTTGGGGGGGATGGATGAAAACAGTGAAGGGATTAAAAAGTACAAATGGGCTGTCACAGAAAAGCCATGGGATATAAAGCACACATAGGGAATATAGTCATTAGTCCTATATATTAAAAGCCTAATATGCTAAGTGTCTGGTCGTCCAGTCGTCTGCTCAACCAATCAAAGCATAATATGCTAATGATATGCCAAGGCCCCTTGACCACTCACTATGACGTGCCCTGACCACCAGGAGCGGATGCTCTGACCAGCAGGTTAGCTTACTGCTGCTCTATCCACCGAGCCAAACCAGTTTCGGCAAGAGAGAGCCCGTTTTAGCCTGATCCCGCAGGCCAGGCCGAGGGACCCCACTGGTGCATGAATTCATGCACTGTGTCCCTAGTGTATTCAATGATATTGTAATAACTATGTATGGTGTCAGATAGATACTAGATTTATCAAGATGATCACTTTGTAAGTTATATAAATGATTAATTGTGATGCTGAATACCTGAATCTAATATAATAGTTCATGTCAACTATAATTGAAAAATTAAAAAATTATATTAAAAAGAAAAGAAAGTGAGATAAAGTATGAAAAGCACAGAGTATACTAATTAGCACTGAGTGAGTCAGCAATAAATGTGAAGGAGAGAGGACTTACATATGTACTGTAAGAGGGGAGGGAGATTATTTTATATGAAATGGACTTACTAATTACACCAAAAGGAACATTTTATTTAAGAAATTTTTTTTAAATTCTAAACTTAGAGGAATTATAGTAAAATTTTAAATTCATTTTTTTGGCTTAATCTATTAAGCTGGATAAATTATACAGCCCCTCTGATATACATAGGATTAAAGCTATTGGGTTTCCAGCTGACATGCATTTGGGCTCAGGCAGTATTGGCCGACCCACCTGAGTCTCAGCCGCCAAGAATACTAGTATATAACTCTTGAAAGGAGAAAAATTGGGTAAGGAAATAAGTATCAGCTCATTTCATGTTAGAAAAATATTTAACTGTTCTACCAATTTCATCATTCATGAACATTAGTCAAGTGTGAGCATGGCTTTCATGTTTTTAAAACAGGCCAAATAGAACATGAATCTAACTCATTTCTACCAATAAAATCACCATTTTAATGGGTTCTCAACATACTCTCCAATTGGATGTGTTCTCAACCGAGTAGATAATTAGCTATGGAACCTGAGATTTAAAAAATCCAGAGAAAGAAGATAATTATGTGGCAGGGGAAAAGGATCAAGTTTATGTTCTCGGAAATTGTTTTCAAGTGAAAAAAAAAAATCACCCCCACTTCTTTGTTCTTTATTTGTGTGTGTGTTTTTTGCTTGTTTTTGTTTTAATCCTCACCTGAGGATATTTTTTTCATTGATTTTTAAAGAGAGTAGAAGAGAGAGGGAAAGACAGAGAGAAATATCGATGTGAGAGAAACACATCCATTGGTTGCCTTCTGCAGGAGCCCTGACCAGGGTCCTGGCTGAGGAGTAGCCGGCAACCGAGGTACGTGCCCTTGACTGGAATCGAACCTGGGACCCTTTGGTCGCAGGCCAACACTCTAGCCACTGAGCCAAACCGGCTAGGGTTCTATTTGTTTTTAAACCTCTGGGTTCTGCTCTCTTGCAATTCATCACCGAATTCTCAGAACATATTCTGAGTTAATGATTATTCAAGCTGACCCTTTGTTTCGTAGCTGTTATTCAAGAAGTGTTCCCTGGCTCAGAACAGGAAAGCAAAGCGGCCGTCTCTTTGCTGATATCAGAACACGCAGATCAAGCTTAGAAGGCTGTTGTTTGGAATGGCGACAGATTACTTGTGGATTGAAGGGATCCCTTTCCACACAACTACTATTAGAGACCTGAGGTCATTGCAGAATGAATTCGTGGTGAGGGATGAAGATGTCATCACACTGTCCTACCCAAAGTCAGGTAAGGAAGCAGGTTCAGAAACTGAGGAGGTGGGGAACTGGGTTACCAGTTAAGGATCATAATTCGCTATCTGGGGTGGGAGGATTCTCATGACTGACTCAGCAGGAGTCTTGCTACACGTGGCCGAGCAATAATGGGCACAGAAAGCCAACGTCTATATCTGGTCAAGAAAACAGCTCGGAGGAGTCTGACTAAAGTTTGGTCCCAAGGAGAGACTTTGTCAGCGTTGAGGAGAGAACAGAACAGGCTGGGTTACATGTGGTCCATATTTGAGAGACACCGAGGGCTAGTCAAGAACCTAATAAAACATCATGGAGAGTAGGGACCAGGAGTCGCAGGAGGTGAGAATGAATGTGTTTCAATGGAAAATTAACATGGAACCTGAAATTCATACTAAGGAATAAGGAAATTGTCCAAAGGTAATGGAATTCTATGAAAAACATTTAAACAGCAGAGAGACGAGAGCACATGAGCAAAGAGCACTAGGTGTTCCCGATGATGAAATTTTAAGAGCAAAGGATACGTAGGGGGCAGTGGATCAGATTAAATTTGACAAGAGTATATCAGTATGTGGCTCAATGGAAAACTATATTGAGGACTAGGATAGTGACAGAGAAATGAGAACCAAGCAAAATTTAAGCAGTGGGTTCACAGGGCTGTATTAATTGTTAGAATTAGGCAGCATTTCTGAATCATGGCACCATAGATACTTGGGCTGGGGTACTACATTTTGGGGGTATGAAGACATTACCGTTTTGACTAAGGAATGTTAACTATAAATAATGTAACTACTAAGAAAGTGTAACCAAAACCCGGATTCAGCTGCCTGGTGCCGCAAAAGCCAAACTCCTGAGACAGGGTGCTGGTGAAAAAGGAAAGGGGTTTATTCGAGTGCCAGCACCTCAAGAAGATGGGGAACTCTTGTCCAAAGCCCATCTCCCCACCTCAGTTCAGGCAGAGAGGTTTTCACAAGGAGGGAGAGGGAAAGCAAAACAAAGACATCAAGAGGAGGAGGTTGTAAAGTTCTCTACATGCGGGCCAGCACAGTGCATTCCTATAAGGAACTTGACCCTGGTCAGGTGATGGAATGGTATGCATCATCCTGCTCTTCATCATCCTGTTACATACGGTTGCAGGTCAGCAAATCTCCCGGATCTGGGATGAGTGAAAGTTGGCATCTGTATCTTCTGAAGTTAGTTCCTAGGATTCTTATACAAACACTAGAGGCCCGGTGCACGAATTCATGCACCAGTGGGGTCCCTCGGCCTGGCCTGCGGGATTAGGCCAAAACTGGCTCTCCAACATCCCCTGAGAGGTGCTGGATCGCCAGAGGGCACAGGCCAGGCTGAGGGACCCCACCGGTGCACAGTCAGGACTGGGGAGAGACGCAGGCCAGGCTGAGGGACCCCACCGGTGCACAATCAGGACTGGGGAGAGACGCATGGGTTGGCCAGCTGGGAAGGGACCACAGGAGGGCTCCAGGGCGTGTCCAGCCTGACTTGCTCAGTCCTGATCAGCCAGACCCCAGCAGCAAGCTAACCTACCAGTTGGAGTGTCTGCCCCCTAGTGGTCAGTGAATGTCATAGTCACTGGTTGACTGGTTGACTGTCTGCCCCCTGGTGGTCAGTGCACACCATAGCGAGCAGTTGAGTAGCCTTAGCATAGCATTAGCATATTACGCTTTGATTGGTTGACTGTACGACCAGACACTTAGCATATTAGGCTTTTATTATATAGGATGCTGCTTAGGTACAAACTACATATTAGTCGGAGTACAGAAACAATTCAAAAGAATGGTGGGGTGGGTCACAATTCCCCACTGTTACAGAGGGGCATTTGTGCAGTGGTTCGACAGTATAGTTAGTGTGTGAGCTTCACAGATATTTGGGCAAGACAATGCTTTCTCCTGTTGACCGGGCCAGGACCCATACACATAAAGCAAGTCTAAGGGGGCAGATGTAGCTGGGCAAGACAATGCTTTCTCCTGTTGACCGGGTCAGGACCCATACGCATAAAGCAAGTCTAAGAGGGCAGATGTAGCCCTCAGTGGAGCCAGGTTTGGCTCAGTGGATAGAGCGTTGGCCTGACTGGGGATTGAGCCTGCAACCTGGGCATGTGCCCTTGACCGGAATTGAAACTGGGACCCTTCAGTCCTCAGGCCAATGCTCTATCCACCGTGCCAAACCAGCTAGGGCAGATGTTTCTCTCTCTTCCTTTCCATTCCTCTCTGAACTCAATAAAATATATATATATATTTTTAAAAAGAACGAAGGATCAATCAAATGTGACTAAAAGGAAAACAAGATGAGAAATAAATGATCAGTTGGATGCATGGACATGGGCGTCCTTACTGAAGTAACACCATCTTTCAGATGGCACGGTGGGGTCAAAAGTCCTTTGAAGGAGGTAACGCTCTGTTCTTCCTTATCCAGGAACCAACTGGATAAAGGAGATCATCAATCTGATCCACACCAGGGGAGACCCCAGCTGGGTGCGGTCTGTGGTCAGCTGGGAACGGTCCCCTTGGATAGAGACCCCTGAGGGGCTTGAACTGATCAAGAAGCAGAAAGACCCGCGCTCCTACGCCTCCCACCTCCCCATGCAACTCTTCCCCAAGTCACTCTTCACGTCCAAGGCCAAGGTGAGCTCCTAATGTAACGCCACTTTCATACTCAGGCCCGGTGCACAAATTCATGCACCGGTGGGGTCCCTCAGCCTGGCCAGTGGGGATAAGGCCAAAAACGGCTCTCCGACATCCCCCGAGGGGTCCCGGATTGCAAGAGGGCGCAGGCCAGGCCGAGGGGGACCCCACCGATGATGAACCAGGCCAGGCCGAGGGACCCCACCGATGCACGAACGGGACCGGGGAGGGACCGAGGGAGGGCCCCAGGGCGTGTCTGGCCCGTCTCGCCCAGTCCCGATCAGCCGGACCCCAGCAGCAAGCTAACCTACCGGTCGGAGTGTCTGCTCCTTCCTTGGAGCCTAAGTAAATGCCTGTCATGTGGTGGGTTCTCCATGAATTCAGTGAAGTAGAGAAGATGAACTTCTAGCCAAACACATCAATGGGAGTGGGGTTTTTCTCCATTGGCCCAAATCCCGAGCAGGGGAAATGGGTACACTTATTCTTGTTATTTTGTTGTTGTTTTTTTCATTTAAGGTTATTTACATCATGAGAAATCCCAGAGATGTGATTATTTCCGGTTATCATTTCCACAAGACATTGAAAATTACCAAAAATCCAAATTCATTTGAAGAATATTTTGAATGGTTCCTTCGAGGAAATGGTGAGTCGGACTCAAAATGAGGTGGGGTTCCCGCCCTTCGCCTTCAGGTCTCACTGTCTCATGGTTGATACAACCGCCGACAATATGATATCGGTGTCATGAAACCTTTAACCCGGATTCTTGGCATCTTGGCATACAGTGTATGGCATCTCGTTATTCACAGAAAAAAACACACACAAAAAAAAACAAAAAACAAAGACATCGACTTCAAACTAGGTGGAATTTAAGTTTAGCTCTTTTATTCCCTAAAGAAATTCTCCTCAAAATTCAAAATCATTTTATCGCAGGTAGGTCTGGAACTCATCTTATAGTCTCCTATAGAGCACGCAGGCTAGAGAGCTCAGCCATCCATGCTACAGTTGTAAAATTCTAGTTTTTAAAATATATTTTTTATTGATTTCATAGAGGAAGGGAGAGGGAGAGAGAGAGAGAGATAGAAACATCAATGATGAGAGAGATACGTTGACGGGCTGCCTTCTGCATGCCCCCTAATGGGGATTGAGCCTGCAACCCAGGCATATTCCCTGACCGGAATCGAACCATGACTTCCTGATTCACAGTTTGAGGCTCAGCCACTGAGTTAGAATGGCTGAGCTAGAATTCTATTTCTTATGCAAACAAGAGGAAGAGAACTTCCAGCACTTGAGTCACTTGCTCATAAAATAAAATAAAAAAATAAGAAAGAGTAAAAAGGGAAAGCAAAGACACGCTGAAGAGCAACATCATTCAATAAAAATAGGAGAAAAAGAAAATTCCTAAGGCGTGGGTAACACCAGCAGCGTTGCCCAGGCAACGAAGCGCAGAATCATCAATGAGTCACCTCTCTCCTGGCTTCTCTTGCAGTGCCATATGGCTCATGGTTTGACCACATTGGCGGCTGGCTGCAGATGAGAGGAAAACAGAATTTCCTATTGATCTCATATGAGGAGCTGCATCAGGTAACTCTTGACCCCCAAAATGTCACTCTCCCCAACCCCATTTCTTAGCTGTCTTCCTCCCCTCTATTCTTCAATGTTTCCCTTCGACGCTTTCAATCAGAGCTGATCCCAGAAACGTGACCAATGAGGGTCATTGCCTTTTCTTTCTTTCTTTCTTTCTTTTTTTTAAAAATTAACCTCCAGTTGGCACATGTTCTTCCTCAGCTTTTCTAATTTATGTATTTTTTAAAAATATATATATTTTATTGATTTTTTACAGAGAGGAAGGGAGAGAGACAGAAAGTTAGAAACATCGATGAGAAACATCGATCAGCTGCCTCCTGCACACCCCCCACTGGGTATGTGCCCGCAACCAAGGTACATGCCATTGACCAGAATCAAACCTGAGACCCTTCAGTCCGCAGGCCGACGCTCTATCCACTGAGCCAAACCGGCTTCGGCCTAATTTATGTATTTTTACAACATTTAATGCATGCACCAAGGGAGTGCTCAACAACATCTATACTGTATGTACAGTGGGTTGTCAACGATTCTACGGCAAAACTCTGGGAACTGCCGGCTGCTGTGGCTCAGTGGTTGAGCATCGACCTATGAACCAGGAGGTCGCAGTTCGATTCCGGGTCGGGGCCATGCCCGGTGGTGCGGGATCATGCAGGAGGCAGCCGATCCATGATTCTCTCTCATCATTGATGTTTCTATCTCTCTATACCTTTGCCTTCTGCTCTGAAATCAATAAAAATCTTTTTTTTTTTAAATCTGGGAACCCAGGAGCACTGTCAGTTGAGGATAAAGTGACAGGTGAGGCTTGACTGCGTTACAACGGGTGCAGGAAGGAGTTCCATGTTCCAGATGGACTGACAAGAAGGGATTCCCGTACAAATTCATTACATCAATATTCATCGGAAGTGTCGGTTGGCATGAGAGGCAGGGGGCTCACCGGGATTTCACGCTGTATTTCTCTCTAAGGAGCATCTGCTCATAACCCTCTCATCACTCACGCACCCCTGTTGTACTTTAATTTCATGTTTTCTCTGTTGTGGTTCTCCTTCTAGGACCTCAGAGCCAGTGTAGAGAAGGTCAGCCAATTCTTGGGCACGAAGCTAAGCTCAGAAGAACTGGACTCGGTCCTCAAGAATGTAACCTTCCAGGCCATGAAAGACAATAAAATGAGCAATTTCTCTCTACTCTCCGATATCTATATGGATCAGAGAAAAGCATGTTTTCTGAGAAAAGGTGAGAGGGGTTCTAACTTTAAGATGTGGATGAAACGGACAGTGAACGCTTCCCAGCTTCTACTGATGCCCTAAGACATGGGATGAGGAAAATATTTCAATGTACACAGATCACATAAGCAGGACCTGACTTTATATAAGCTGAAGGGGGGATTTGGGGCATTTATTAGGTTGCGGGGAAAACTCAGCACCAAGAAGGCCTGCTGATCAGCCACACATTTCTTGTGTATTATCTGGTCCCGCCCATTTCCCCCTCATGTAGATGACACTCCTATCTACATATATAAAAGCCTAAGTGACCATCTGATCATTTGACTGTCCGACCGGTAGCTATGACGCACACTGACCACCAGGGGGCAGACGCTCAATGCAGGAGCTGCTGAGCTGTGGTGACTTGGCAGCTGCAGTTCTCAGGTTACACACCCAAAACCAGAGAGGAGGGAGCCCGATTCCGGGTGCATCACCTGAGAACCACGCTCTCGCCATCCGGGACCCCTCGGGGGATGTGAGAGAGCCGGTGTGGCCCAATCCCCACAGGCCAGGCTGAGGGACCCCACTGGTGCATGAATCCGTGCACCAGGCCTCTAGTTTTCTATAAAGAGTTTCCACGCACAGTGCTAGTATGAACCCCCCATAGGTAGAGTGACAATCTCCTCACATATATGGACAATGGGAATATCTATTCCACCAGAAGAAGCCTGACCATAGGACCTTTGTGGAGAGAAACAGGACAGAAAAGACCTGTGACTTAGCTCCAGCTGAGACCCCTGTGATAAAGACCAGACACGCCCACGACACTCGAGGAAAGAGGGTGTGCACTGCACAGACTGGATTTTACGGTCGAGTGGTGGGGAGTGTTGTTGGGTGCTACGCCAGCCACAGGTGGAGACTTAAAGGAAAGAAGATTGATTCAGGAGTCACAATCTATAGCAAGAACATCAGCCCGGCCGGTGCGGCTCAATGGTTGAGCGTTAATCTATGATCTCCTAGGAGGTCATGGTTCGGTTCTCGGTCAGGCCACATGTCCAGGTTGCGGGCTCGATTCTCAGTGGGGGGCATGCAGGAGAGACCTTATTTCTGAATCTGATCGGACTCATGTTTTCGTGTTTGACAGGAATCACTGGCGACTGGAAAAACCAGCTCACAGTGGCCCAGAGCGAAGCCTTCGATAAAGTCTACCAGGAGAAGATGGCCGGGCTCCCCCCAGGCCTCTTCCCGTGGGAATGATGGCCTCACGTGTCTGAATCGGGTGCAAACGCTGAATTTCCTGAGGTTCTTTGTGAACGGACTGCTCATACAATCTGTCATACACTTATGAACACCAACCATGTTCCTTATTAACCTTAAGCCAGTGGTTCTCAACCTTCTGGCCCTTTAATACAGTTCCTCATGTTGTGACCCAACCATAAAATTATTTTCGTTGCTACTTCATAACTGTCATGTTGCTACTGTTATGAATCCTAATGTAAATATCTGATATGCAGGATGGTCTTAGGCGACCCCTGTGAAAGGGTCGTTCAACCGCCACCCCACGGGGTGAACACCCCCACCGTGAAGGAGGCTCGTCTACCAAGCACACCGGGAGTGTGGACTTTGGAAGGGGTGTGCGTGTGCCATCACAGCATTACGACATGCAGTGTTTCCTCCACGCAGACCTGGCCCGGACAAGCCAACAACCACAGGAGCATGGCCAGCAGTAAAAACTAAAATTTGCCCTGACCGGTGTGGCTCAGTGGATAGAGCGTCGGCCTGTGGACTGAAGGGTCCCGGGTTCGATTCCGGCCAAGGGCATGTACCTTGGTTGCAGACACATATCCAGTAGGGCAGTGGTTCTCAACCTTCTGGCCCTTTAAGCACAGTTCCTCATGTTGTGACCTCCAACCATAAAATTATTTTCGGTGCGACTTCATCACTGTCATGTTGCTGCTGTTATGAATCGTCATGTAAATATCTGATACGCAGGATGGTCTTAGGCGACCCCTGTGAAAGGGTCGTTTGACCGCCAAAGGGGTCGCGACCCACAGGTTGAGAACCGCTGCAGTAGGGGGTGTGCAGGAGGCAGCTGACAGATGTTTCTCTCTCATTGCTGTTTCTAACTCTCTATCCCTCTCCCTTCCTCTCTGTAAAAAAATCAATAAAATATAGTAAATAATAAAATAAAATAAAATAAAATAGGGCCGCCCTGGCCAGTGTGGCTCAGCGGGTGGGGGCATCGTCTGGCGCACAGAAGGGTCGAGGGTTCGATTCCCGTTCAGGGCACAAACCCGGTCGGGGCGTGTACGGGAGGCAGTCGATCGCTGCTCCTCTCTCACATTGATGTCTCTCTCTCTCTCTCTCTCTCTGTCACAGCCCCATCGCTCTCTGGGGCTCACACCCAGCCTCCCGCACTGTCACCTGTCCCACCTGCACCTGAGCTGAGTCCGAGGACCACCCATCCAGAAGCAACACAGCTTCAGAGCTCGGAGGAGCCATGGCAGGAGGGTGGCCCCAAACTTGCGCTGTCCGACCACTAGAGGGCGCGCGAGCACCACCGTCCAGCAGCTCTCAGAAACGCAGGTCCTCTATTGAGGTCCTACTGTGTGCTGGGAGCAGGGAGTGTTACCACCTCAGGTCCTCACAAGCACCTTCCACGCGGCAGACCAGGAGGGCGGCTCAGAGAGCGGCGCTGTGACTCAGTGTCCCCGTTTACAACACCGGGCAGCGCATCCCCGAGCTGCCAGAAGGTCTCAGTGAGAAAACAATGGGCCACATGTTGGCAGAATTTCTGCTGCGTCATCATCGTGTGTGCTCAGCAAATGGCATTTGGTTGTTTATTTTTAAAAATATATATTTTATTGATTTTTTTACAGAGCGGAAGGGAGAGGGATAGAGAGAAACATGGATGAGAGAGAAACATCGGTCAGTTACCTCCTGCAAACCCCCTACTGGGGATGTGCCCACAACCAAGGTACAAGCCCTTGACTGGAATCGAACCTGGGACCCTTCAGTCTGCAGGCTGACGCTCTATCCACTGAGCCAAACCAGCCAGGGCTAGTTGTTTATTTTATTTATTATTTTATTTTATTTTATTAATTTCAGAGAGGAAGGGAGAGGAAGCGAGAGATGGAAACATCAATGATGAGAGAGAATCATGGATTGGCTGCCTCCCGCAAGCCCCCCCATTGGGGATGGAACCTGCAACCCGGGCATGTGCCCTGACCAGGATTGGAACCCTGACCTCCTGGCCCATAGGTCTACGCTCAACCACCGAGCCACACAGGCTGGGCTGTTTCATCCCTTTATAAGGGCGCCAATCCCATCATGGTGGTGGGGGGGCGGGGCTCCCCATGACCTCATTCAAACCCAATCACCTCCCAAAGGCTCCACCTCCACATGCCATCACATTGGGGATTGGGGCATCAACAAATGAACTTGGGGGGACACGAACTTTCAGTCCTAGAACCCAATGCCGGCAGCTGGAAGAGGCTAGTGGAGTGTTCCCCACTGTTCATTTCCGGGAAGTCGTGACCCCACGGTTAGTTTGTGGGGAGGGGTTCGAGACTGAATGAAGCCTTAAGAAGGGGACGAGCAAAGAACCCCCCCTCTTTAGCATCGAGGAGTGAAAAGCATTAACCAACGTTACAGCCTCCCTGATCAGCCCCAGACTCTTAAAGAGGCTGGTAAACGTTAGCTGTTCCCCCATACACTTACTCCATTGAGCAGCGGTTCTCAACCTGTGGGTCGCGACCCCTTTGGCGGTCCAACGACCCTTTCACAGGGGTCGCCTAAGACCATCCTGCATATCAGATATTTACATGACAA
>NW_006290022.1:64304-65663 GCF_000327345.1 Myotis davidii | reverse complement strand
AAGTCGTGACCCCACGGTTAGTTTGTGGGGAGGGGTTCGAGACTGAATGAAGCCTTAAGAAGGGGACGAGCAAAGAACCCCCCCTCTTTAGCATCGAGGAGTGAAAAGCATTAACCAACGTTACAGCCTCCCTGATCAGCCCCAGACTCTTAAAGAGGCTGGTAAACGTTAGCTGTTCCCCCATACACTTACTCCATTGAGCAGCGGTTCTCAACCTGTGGGTCGCGACCCCTTTGGCGGTCCAACGACCCTTTCACAGGGGTTGCCTAAGACCATCCTGCATATCAGATATTTACATTACGATTCATAACAGTAGCAACATGACAGTTATGAAGTAGCAACGAAAATAATTTTATGGTTGGGTCACAACACGAGGAACTGTATTTAAAGGGCCAGAAGGTTGAGAACCACTGCTCTAGAGAAAGCCTGAAAGAGAACTGAAAAAACAACAACAACAACAACAAAACATCATCACTACGGACCAGATCAGGCAGCTCCACACACCGAACCCAGGACGCGGGAGAGGCACGTGTCCCAATCCCCAAACATAAATACAGAGGCTGGGTCCTGGCCAATTTGGCTCAGTGGGCAGAGCGATTTGGCTCAGTGGGCAGAGCGTCGGTCCAAGAACTGAAGGGTCCCAGGTTTGATTCCGGCCAAGGGCACAGGCACAGGTTGCTGGCTCGATCCCCAGTAGGGGGCCTGCGGGAGGCAGCCGATCAATGATTCTCAATCATCATTGATGTTTCTATCTCTCTCTTCCTCTCCCTTCTTCTCTGAAATCAATAACAATATATTTTTTAAAAATAATAAAAATAAATAAATACAGACGCCGGCATCGGAGTGGTCGCTGGGTACTGGGCCCTGTCTGTCCTAAGGCTCCTTAAACTTCCTAACAGGGGTCCGAGTCAGCTCCTATCTCCATCCTCATTTCAGATGGGCAAACTGAGGCACGGGACGTGCATACCTTGCCCGGGCTCCCAGAACTAGCACAGGAGGAGCCCCAAGGATCATGTCACAAAAGGGGAAACTGAGGCCCAGAGAGGGTGAACGGGTACCTACCAGTTCACCCTTCCCCGGAGGCCTGGAGGAGCGGGCGCAGCTAGGACTCAACAAGCCCTTTCAATGTGCTCTGCTCGACCCCGCGGGGGGTGGCTGTGACGTCACAAGCAAACGAGAAGGGTCTGTTACCACGGAGACTGGGAATCCATTTGGAAACCGGGGCGGGAGAACTGGGGGGTCGCACTCACCTCCGGGGCACTTCGGAGGCCGCACTTCTGGCCTCGGGAACCGGGAACCAGGCCCCGAGCGACTCCGGGCGCGCAGACCCGGCCTCCCCGCTGCGCCACCTGCGAAAAC
>NW_006290022.1:62411-64239 GCF_000327345.1 Myotis davidii | reverse complement strand
CTCCACCTGCGCCCCCGACCTGTTCTTTACGGAGGCGGAGTGGCCTCTCCGCCAATCGGAGTCCTTCTTCCGGCCTGGCCCCGCCTCGTTCGTCAGGCTTCCGGCGTCTCGCCGTCTCCAAGGCAACCCTCGCACTGAGGGCCCGCGCAAGCGTGGCCCAACGACTTCTGGGTGTTGTAGTCTCAAAGGGGCAGAGAAACCGGAGACGCACTTTTTATAAAAAAAGAGATTGTAACCTAAACGCCTACTTCCAGTGATGACTCCGTGCCTAGGAAGTGCTTGCAGATGCTGTCGACACCTGTTATTTGCTGGGGAAGCCGAAAAGGAGGAGGAGGGAGGTTGCCACAGAGGCTTCTGGGAATTGTAGTTCAGCGCGTTGAGGTCGGGCCGGGAGCTGGAGACCCCACCCCAGATCCAGAAGTGACCACCGAGCGACAGGGCCTCTGATGGGAGTGAGAAATGTCCCCGACCCCGACGTCCCCGCTTTATTTATATTTTCCATGTCCTGCTCCGGCGGCGGAATCGTTTGCGGGTCTTGTGGTCGGTTGGGGAGCGGGAGGGAGGCCTCAAGGTCGAAGTTTCTGAGCGTGAATGGTCACTATGGTAACACCTTTCGCTTGCTCTCTGCCCCTTGCGTGGTGACATCACACGCTGGCCCTGGGAGGAGGAGGGGGGCCAGGTGTGGGAGGAGCCAGTGGTGGGTGGAGAGGGGTTCCAGTAAGCTGCCCTTGTGGGGATAGAACTGTAGGGCGAAGTGGATCACTTCATAAATCATATAAATGGACCTATGTGATGCTTCCGACAATAACGATGTAAAAAAATAAAAAAACACATAAATGTCTAACCCTATGTTGTACACCTAAAACTAATCCTATATAATAAAAGCCTAATATGCTAAGTGTCCAGTCAACTGGTTGGCTGTTCAACCAATCAAAGTGTAATATGCTAATGCTATGCTAAGGTTGCTCAACTGCTCGCTATGACGTGCACTGACCACCAGGGGGCAGGCGCTCCGACTGGTAGGTTAGTTTGCTACCAGGGTTCCATCAATTGAGATTGAGCAAGACAGGCCGGACATGTCCTGGAGCCCTCTCACCGTCTCTCCCCAGCTGGCCAACCTTCAAGCCCCTCCCCGGCCCCGATCGTGCCCTGGTGGGGTCCCTTGGCCTGGCCTGAGCCCTTTTGCAATCTGGGACCCCTCAGGGGATGTCCACCTGCTGGCTTGGGACCGCTCCCTGGGGGGATCGGGCCTAAGCTAGCAGTCAGACATCCCTCCGCAGCCCAGGTACATGACCTTGGCCGGAATCGAACCTGGGGCCCTTCAGTCCGCAGGCCAACGCTCTATCCACCGAGCCAAACCGGTTTTGGCAAGGAGGGAACTTTATTTAATATTAAAGTTGGGGAGGGGACTGGAGGGGAGGTCGGCTTCACTTGGTGATGGTGTTCGCATTCGTGCTCTTGCCGCTGCCGCTGAGCACGATGTACGATGTCTTCTGGGCCTTTCGCTTTTCCTGGAGCAAAGCCACAGTGCCCAGGGGGGTGTCGCTGGAGTTCACCTTCTTCAGGAGCGCCTCCTGGTCCAACTTCTTCATCCTCCGCTCTGTCTTCACCTTGCCCGAGCCTTTCCTGTGGAAGCGGTGGGACAGCTGTCGGAAAGCCTCCTTGGGTGTGAGTATTCGGCCCGTCTCATCCACATACTCGATCTTTTTTTTTTTTAAAAAAAATGTATCACTGATTTTTTTACAGAGAAGAAGGGAGAGGGATAGAGAGTCAGAAACATCGATCAGCTGCCTCCTGCACATCTCCTACTGGGGATGTGCCCACAACA
>NW_006290022.1:59580-62388 GCF_000327345.1 Myotis davidii | reverse complement strand
CATCTTCTATTGGGGATGTGCCCGCCACCCAAGTACATGCCCTTGACCGGAATCGAACCTGGGACCCTTCAGTCCGCAGGCCGACGCTCTATCCACTGAGCCACACCGGTTTCGGCAGCTTGGTCTTTTTAAAGGTCACCCTCTCCTCTGGCGTCAGGTACTCGGAGGCGAGCCGGGCCCAGCCGCGCTCAGGGACTGAGCTTGGTGCGCATCTCGGTGCGCATCTCTTCCAGCTCCAGTCCCAAACGGAATGAGCGCGGCCGCTCGCCCTCCAGCTCTCGTCCTACCTGGCCAGCACAGAGCGGGGTTTTGCTGCGCGGGCTCTTCCACACTCTCATCCTCTGCACAGGGCAGGCAGTCGGGCTTTTTCTCCCGCAGCTCCACGTTTTTCTCCGCCCGCGCCGTCTCCAGCAGGTTCACGTCCACCAACCAGCACGCCTTCCTCCTCCCGCAGCACGCCTTTGTCCTTCAGGGTGAGGACCACGGCCTGCCCTTCTCGGAGGGAGTCCATGGCATGCTCCACGGTGAGGCCCTGCAGGTCCTGGGCACTGGACTGGTCCCTCCGCCCCCGCCCGAGCTCCTCCTCCACCGGCGTGCTGACAGCAACCCCGTGGTCCACCTCCTCCAGCAGCTCGGTCCTCTTCTCTGCCAAGTCCTCCTCCTGCAGCTGCGGGCTCCTCTCGACCCAGGCTGCGGCAGCCTCTGGCCAGGGGTCCTCCTCCCCCAGCTTCCCCAGCTTCTGGGTCAGGAGGCGCTTTTCTTTGGCAGCTGCCAGCTTTTCTCGTAGCTCCTCTCCTTGTCGCAAGACCATGGGGTTGATGACATGGGCTGCCGCGGGCTCCTCCTTGGTGCCCGCCTCCTTCTCCACGGCATTACTTCCAGGGGTTTCAGCCCCAAATTTGCCAGGATTGTGTGATATACATGGTTCCTGGCACCCCTGCCACCCCACACGTATTAATTCTCCATGTTGGGTGAATGGAATAAATGAACGTCCCGCCATTTCAACAAGTGTACATTTTATTGTGGAAACAGCGGGGAAGGGTTGAAGAGGGTCTGGAAGGAGGGTTATGGAGGAAACCCCTGCCAGTGCTCACTCAGCTACTCTCTCATCCCATCTCCGTGTGGCCCTCAGAGACGCCTTCCCACCGTGCCTCTGGGCAGACAGGTGTTATTCCTCAAAGGAACCAATTCGTTACCCTCCACATTTGCAGTCCAGGGCACAGAGAGGTTTCTTGGGAGGTGAGACTACCTGGGAGATGGAGGACCTATAAAGGTTGAGCTGAGATGGAGCAGGGTTGCTAGAAAGCACAGCAGGGGTCGTTTCTAAAAAAGGAAGAAAAAGAAAAGAAATGTATTTGTGTATCAATTTGCATACTAGACCACTCTCCTCACTCACTATGCTCCACTCACTCTGTCCCTCCAACCTACAGGGTTTTCCACCACCTGAGACACACTTCCATAGATCTCAGTCAAGAATGACTCCTCCCAATTACTCAGTACAAATATCTCCTCTTCAGAGAAGGGTTCTTCTAATCAAGCAGTAGAAAGAAGGTGCCCTCTCCAGTTCCTCTGTGTCACAGCACCCTGTCGGGCCTTCCCAGGAAACTCATGTTGTTTAGTTTGCCCCCTGCCCTCCCACTAGAGGGAGACCTTCATAGGCTCAAGGACCTCCTCTGTTACAGCCCCACTGTACCCCCAACATGGCATACTGGAGCACACAGGGTTGGTGCAGGGAGTGAATACATAAAGTTTTCTCTGGGCACTGGAGTCTCAGGGACAGATTAAGTAGACTCTTGCTCACAGTCTGGTGCAGGGGTCCACTAACAACAACAACAAAGCTTAAGGGTGACTCTAGCTTCCACCCCTTTTATAGTTTTTTTAAATTGTGGTAAAATCCACAAAAAATAAAATTTATCGTTTTAACTAATCCAGGATTTGTCAGAGAGTAGTTGCCCAATAAAAATTTATTGAGGGAGTTCCTCAATAACTGAAACAGAGAATTATAAAACAACCCAGCAATTCCACTCCAACGTATGTGCCCAAAAGAATTGGAAACAGGTGTTGAAACAAAACATGTATACAAATGGTCACAGCAGCACTATTCACAACAGTCAAAAGGTGGAAAACAATACAAATGTCCGTCAACTGATGAATGGATAAATGAAATGTGGTATATCCATTCAATGGAATACTATTCAGCCATGCAAAAGAATGGCGTACTGATACATGCTACAACCTGGATGAACCTTGAAGACAGTATCTTAAGTGAGACACAAAAGGCCACATAGTGTATGAAAAAGAGAGAGAGAGAGAGAGAGAGAGAGAGAGAGAGAGAGGATTAGTGGTAACTGGCTCAGAGGTGTAAAGACTAGATTAGTGGGTAGAGAGACTGCTTATGGGAACAGAGTTCCCTTGGGGATGATAAGAATTTTCCGGAGCTAGATAGTGGCGATAGTGGCACAACACTGTGAATGCACTAAATATCATGAATGGTAAACTTTATGTCCTGCATATTTTACCAAAACTGAAAAAGTAAGCAATGTAAAATTCATAACTTAATTCCTCCAGCTCTCCAAATCCTATCGTTTGTGATGCTCTTCATGGGCCATGTCAGGCAGTGTCCTTCCTTCCTTCCTCCCTCCCTTCCTTCCCTGCCCACCTCTCTCTCCTTCTTTCCTCTTGCAATATCCCCTGGTCTTGCTGATCTACTTAGCCACACCTCTCACTGCTCCAAACAGTCCCACCCCACCTTCCAGCATCTTCAGCAAAATGGTAAATGCTTGGTTCTTTCTTTAAAATATATTTTTA
>NW_006290022.1:54477-56977 GCF_000327345.1 Myotis davidii | reverse complement strand
TGCCTCATGGCCTTTGCACATGCTGTTCTGCCTGGAACACCCTTAGCCCAGTCATACACATGACTGGCTCCCTCATTTCCTTCAAGGATTTCCTGAAATGTCACTTTCCCTGATCACCCTTTAAAAACGTATCAACCTCTCCCACAATGCATTTCCCTCTGCCTTCCCCTATTAACTTCATAGAACTTTTGAGTGTCCGACAGACTTAACCTCCTTCCTTGTGTTTTTCGTTCTCCTCTCATTAGTTCCTTCTGGGCACATATTTTTGTCTGTTCTATTCCCTGCTATATCTCAATACGTAGAATGGGACTTAGGGTAGCTAATATCTATTAGTATTTGTTGTCAGATGAAGGAAGTGTTAAACATGCATGATGCTAATGATAATGATGATGACAGAGAATAAAGGCTCTTCCAACATTTTTTTAAAAAGCTAGTATCTCTCTACTGTGTACGGGACCAAAACCAGTAGTGAGGCCAAAGAGCAGTCACCACTTACCATTTAACACTTGGAGGCTCAGCAAACCTATGGAAGACAACATACAAATGACATACAACATGCACATTGAATTGCATAAGGCAGCATGATAAGTGCCCCCAGACCAACAGATTCAACAAGCTCATCCCTAGCTACCTCTCACCTTTTCTCATTGCCCCTCCCTGAGGACATTCACTCCTATTGTATTATAACCATCCATCTGCCTCCCCTATCACAAGTCCGTCTTCCGCATTAGACTATGAGTTCATGTAGACATATGAGAACATCAGACTCATCTTTTTGGTTCCCACCACCCTCCATGGTCCTGGCACATACTAAGTATTAAAGGATATCCTTGCCAGACAAGATTTCCACCAAAACCCCAGGTCATGGATGGAGTGCGATACTCACCTAGAATCTCTGATGTCGTCCGTCCAGAAGGAAGTATGGTCGAGGAGGCAAGACCATGGTCAGGTTGGCAAAGTCCAGATTGTTGAGTTTAAGGGGCCATGAGAGATGAGACCACAAGTAGAGAGGAAAAATCACCAAGATCAGAAGGCTGGAGATCAGGACCAATGAGAGAAGAACCAAGATGGGTGGTGGTGGGCAGTTAGGACTTATGGCAGGGAACTGGGCCAGGGGAGCTGACCAAAATCTCATTGTGTGGGTCCGAGGGGGATCTAATGGCTTAAAGGACTTGCACAGAATCAGGGTTATGTTGGGAAGTTAGCCACCACCTCTCCATGTACTCAGTGGCACCATGTTGTAGGCACCTACATACTTCAGATGGATAACGCCTACTATTAGGACGTGGTTTTTTTACAATATATTTTTAAAATTTATTTCAGAGAGGAAAAGAGAGGGATAGAGAGAGAGAAACATCAATGATGAGAGAGAATCATTGATCAGCTACCTAATGCACACCCCACACTAGAGATCGAGCCCACAATCCGACCCTTGAGCAGACCTAAGAAAGTGAACATGGGCCTGGCCGGCATGGTTCAGTGGCTGAGCATCAACCTACGAACCAGGAGGTCCTGGTTCGATTCCCAAGTCAGGGCACATGTCTGGGTTGCTGGCTCAATCCCCAGTGTGGGGCATGAGGGAGGCAGTCAATCAATGACTCATTAATGTTTCTGTCTCTCCCTCCCCCTTCCTCTCTGAAATCAATAAAAAATATATTTAAAAAATATTAAAAATTAAAAGAAAGTGAACACGGCAAAAGAGGGAGGGGCAGGGACATAGAATAAGAGTCTTACGTTTCAATACTGTTGAGATGTGAGCACCAAGGAGGAGAAAATCCAGAAGGAATTGTTGGCACCGACAGAAACAAGGGCAAGAACATGAGAAAGGTGTTAATGGCTCCTTCCTAACCCATCCCACTCCGTTGGTTCTCAAAAGAGACCCCCCCCCCGCCCCCCGCATAGGAGGGAAGTGAGAGCACAAGAGTCTTACGTTTCAATACTGTTGAGATGTGAGCACCAAGGAGGAGAAAATCCAGAAGGAATTGTTGGCACCGACAGAAACAAGGGCAAGAACATGAGAAAGGTGTTAATGGCTCCTTCCTAACCCATCCCACTCCGTTGGTTCTCAAAAGAGACCCCCCCCCCGCCCCCCGCATAGGAGGGAAGTGAGAGCACTGCCTGGATTTCATCCAATGTGAGTGACTTTAGATGCTTCTACTATACTTGTCCCCTTGGGAGACACATTTACCCAGGTGGCCAGAACCCCCAGGGACTCGGAGTTCTTGGGGATTCATCCCCCAGAGATTAGGACGATTATCAGAAGATTCCCCTTGAACCATTTTTGTCTCATTTCTCTCCTTTGGGGTCAGGATGGGAGAAAAGCTTGAGGGAAGAGTTGCACCTCTTGGGTCTCCTTATGCAGTAGCCCTCTCAACAAATACGTGCAACTCAACACGTCTCTGTATTCTAGGGCAGTGGCCTTTGGCTTCTGAGAATCCAATGAAGTCTGGGAACCATATATGTGCTCACCTACCCCATCATGCTTACTGCCACGGAGCCT
>NW_006290022.1:51577-53564 GCF_000327345.1 Myotis davidii | reverse complement strand
AGTTTGTTCCATGTAGAAGAACCCAAAGAATAGCTTTTCTCTCCTGCTTTCTTTCCTTCCCAGCATCCATGGTACCCAAGAAATAACTTACCTTTCACTGAAGGGGGCAGCAGAACCAGAAGTCAGAGAGTCCATATGGAAAAGAGTGAATGAGAAAGTAAGATCAACATGAACACCCCCCCCCCAAGTCCATTCCATTATTCCTTCACTAAATAGTCTTAAAATTATTAAGTTTTTATTGTGGGCCAATTATAGACTCACAAGATATTGCAAAACTAGCACAGATGGGTCCTGTGTACCTATTGTCCAGCTTCCCCCCAACACCCATGGTGACGTCTTAAATAACCATAGTACTTTTTCAAAGCCAGTGAATTAACCTAGCCGGTTTGGATCAGTGGGTAGAGCGTCCGTCTGTGAACTGAAAGGTCCCAGGTTCAATTCTGGTCAAGGGCACATGCCTGGGTGGTGGTCTCGATCCCCAGTGGGGGACTTGCAGGAGGCAGCCGGTCCATGATTCTCTCTCATCATGGATGTTTCTATCTCTCTCTCCCTCTTCCTTCCTCTCTGAAATCAATAAAAATATATTTAAAACACACACACAAATATATATATACATATTTAAAAGCCTAATACCATTCACTGGGCTATAGACCTTACTTACTCAAATTTCACATTTTTTCCCAAGTACTCTTTTTTTGTACTGTATTAAATATTTATCTCATGCCCTAACTGGTTTGGCTCAGTAGATAGAGCATTTTTGCCCCTGACCCAAGGCCATGTCTAAATGCACCAAAGTTGTGTGTTCAGTCTTCAGTTAGGGCACATACAAAAATAGACCTCTGAGCCCGGCTGGCATGGCTCAGTGGTTGAGCATCGACCTATGAACCCAGGAGGTCAAGATTCAGTTCCAGTTGCAGGCTGGATCCTCAGTAGGGGGCGTGCAGGAAACAGCCATTCAATGATTTTCCCTCATCATAATGTTTCTATCTCTTCTTTTCCTTTCCTCTTTGAAATCAATATGTATATATTAGAGACTCAATGCGGGGCGGTGGGGGGAGCCACTCTCCACCGGCTCTCCCGCTCTGCTCTCCGCCCCGCCGAGGGAGCTACGTCCCCCCCAAGCCGCCGGCTCTCCCACTCTGCTCTCAGCCCGGCGTCTGTGTATGCAAATTAACCCGCCATCTTCGTCAGGTTTATTTGCATACTCATGATTGGCTGGTGAGCTTAGCAGAGGGATGATCAATTTACATGTTTCTCTTTTATTAAATAGGATATTTGTAAATTAAACCTACTTAACCTAAGATACCACAACTGAAACCTGAGATAATTAAAACAGGCTAAACCTCATAATAACAGGTTTAGTTCCTGAGAAACAAATAAGAGAGATCAACAATTACTGAGTCAACTAGTTTTAAAGCAGCACTTCAAATACTTACCATACCTAACTTCTTTTTATGTCAAACCTGTGAGATAAGTTTCCCTACTTTAAATCTGAAGAAGCTGCCTGGCTTTTGTGGCTCAGTGTTTGAGCATCTACCTGTGAACCAGGAGGTCACAGTTTGATTCCCAGTCAGGGCACATGCCTGGGTTGTGGGCTCAATCTCCAGCATGGGGCATGCAGGAGGTGGCCAATTGGTAGTTCTCTCTCATCATTGATATTTCTGTCTCTCTCTCCCTCTACCTTCCTCTCTGAAATCAATAAACATATATTTGAGAAAAAAAAAGACCAATGAATGCATAAATAAGTGGAACAAATTTTCTCTCCCTCCTTCACTCCCTTCCTTTTTTTAAAAATCAATAATCAATAAAAATGATTTTAAAAAATTGCCAGGGCCCTTCCCCCAATATTTTTAAAGGAGTTTCCAGGCCCAGAGAGGGATCCAAGAAGGAAATTTCAAGGACACAAACGTGGGACTGTCCCAATACTTACTTTCTTCTTCTGTCCTATCTGGAGGTGAGAATGCAGGCAGCCAGGTTCCAGTGAGGA
>NW_006290022.1:47617-48854 GCF_000327345.1 Myotis davidii | reverse complement strand
TGGGTGTGCAGGAGGCAGCTGATTGATGTTTCTCTCTCATCGATGTTTCTAACTCTCTATCCCTCTCCCTTCCTCTCTGTAAAAAATCAATAAGTTATAAAAAAAAATTTAAAAAATATTTATCTCACAGTCATAGGGAGGCTATCTTAAAATAATATGGACATCCTTATCTTGCTTTAATAAATGAAAGAAGGGAGATTTACACAGTCACTGGAGGTGTTTCATTGAGAAGATCCAATTAATGACCCCAAACAGGTGGGTACCATTGAATCACCACCTCTCCATTTCGAAGGGAGAGTGCAGGACTTGAGATAGAAGATTGGATATTAACCTTATTTGCCCATTCCATCCCCATGCTGGAGCTGACTCACACACAAAAAATGGTTAAGTGTTTACAAATTGTTCAATCCAGCTGTGAAACCATTACTAGCTTGAAATCAGCCAGAGTTAAAGTATTGACACCACAGAAATTGGCAATCACTTCACATCAGGGCTCCCTTCTCAACCCATCCCCCACAGCTCCATTCAGGGATGGAATCTGTTTGCACTGATAAGCAGCTAACAGAAGAGCCCTAAATTGAGGACAGGTGGGGCGTGTGTTCCTGGGTGCACCTGTATATACTGTTGGGCACCTATCAGGGGGGGCAAAGGTTGCTGACCTGTTGGGGGTGCCAGAGAAGGCATCTTGGAGACTTTGTTTCTGGGTCTGAAACCTGAAAGATGAGGAGGGGTTAGCCAGGTGAAGACATTTAGAAGGAGAGAGAGAAAAGTAGCTTAGGCAGAGAGAACAGCGTAGGCATGGTGTTGGGGGGAAGGGTTTTGTGCAGGGCTTTGGTGGGTCGAGAGAGACCCTCCATGAGGCCCACGGTAGAAGATGATGTGGTGCAAGAGAGCTAGAGGATGCGGAGCCGTGCAGGTAATGTGAAAGAACTCAGACTCGTTCTCAAGAAAAATGGGATCCTGGTTGGGTAGTTCAGTTGGTTAGAGCGCTGTCTCAACACGCCAAGGTTGCAGGTTCAATCCCTGGTCAGGGCACTGACAAGAATCAACCAATGAATGCATAAATAAGTAGAACAAGAAATTGATGTTTCTCTCTCTCTCTCTCTCTCTCTCTCTCTCTCTCTCTCTCTCTCTCCTGTCAAATAAATAGAAAAATGGTGCGGTTCAGTTGGTTGGAGCATTGTTCCGTGCATCAGAAGGTCACTGGTCAGGGCACATGACCAGGTTGTGGGCTCCA
>NW_006290022.1:28626-29227 GCF_000327345.1 Myotis davidii | reverse complement strand
AATTCACTTTTAAAAGGGCTTAGAAACAAACAATGATCATTTAAAATGTATACTTTATATCACGAATTTGATGTAATATTGATTAAAATGCAGTCCAAAATACACAGCTAAAAGTGCTTGAAAAGGAGGCTAATAGGACACATGGGTTATATAATGTAACCTTCTAAAAGTACTTAGAATGGTGCCTGGCCTTATTAGTAAACACTATATAAGTGTTTGATAAAAAAATGAATTTGATAAAAAGTATACATTTATTTATTATTGAATATCTACCATATGGCAGACACTGAGCAAAGTGTTAGGGATAAATAATGAGCCAAAAAAGAGTAGATCCTTGTCTTCAGTGAACTCAGTGTTTAAAAGTTAGACACTCATTCTGGTCAAATAACTCAGTTGGTTAGAGCATCATCCCGATACACCCAGGTTGTGTGTTCAGTCCTCAGTTAGGGCACATACAAAAATAGACCTCTGAGCCCGGCTGGCATGGCTCAGTGGTTGAGCATCGACCTATGAACCTAGGAGGTCGAGATTCAGTTCCAGTTTGGGGCACATGCCTGGTTGTGGGCTCAATCTCCAACATGGGGCATGCAGGAGGTGGCCG
>NW_006290022.1:23899-28532 GCF_000327345.1 Myotis davidii | reverse complement strand
AGTTTCCAGGCCCAGAGAGGGTTCCAAGAAGGTAATTTCAAGGACACAAACGTGGGACTGTCCCAATACTTACTTTCTTCTTCTGTCCTATCTGGAGGTGAGAATGCAGGCAGCCAGGTTCCAGTGGGGATGCAGAGTAAAGAGAAAAATCGGCATTAAGACTGGGATCTTGGACCCCACCCAGGAAGCGTCCCCGGCCAGTCAGAGGAGAGCAGAGGCAGAAATGCTACCGACGACACGACGATGCAGGTAAGCCTCAAACTCCATCAAGAAGTCAGCCTTTCCCTTTAACAAACATCAGCAGGATGGAGGGGCAGGCAAGACCCCTACATTCGGAGAATGTCAGCGAGCCAAGTCTAGTAGGAGAAGCAGCTAACAGAAGAGCCCTAAATTGAGGACAGGTGGGGCGTGTGTTCCTGGGTGCACCTGTGGATACTGTTGGGCACCTAACAGGGGGGGCAAAGGTTGCTGACCTGCTGGGGGTGCCGGGGAAGGCATCTTGGAGACTTTGTTTCTGGGTCTGAAACCTGAAAGATGAGGAGGGGTTAGCCAGGTGAAGACATTTAGAAGGAGAGAGAGAAAAGTAGCTTAGGCAGAGAGAACAGCGTAGGCATGGTGTTGGGGGGAAGGGTTTTGTGCAGGGCTTTGGTGGGTCGAGAGAGACCCTCCATGAGGCCCACGGTAGAAGATGATGTGGTGCAAGAGTCACCAGAGCTAGAGGATGTGGAGCCGTGCAGGTAATGTGAAAGACCTCAGACTCGTTCTCAAGAAAAATGGGGTCCTGGCTGGGTAGTTCAGTTGTTCAGAGCGCTGTCTCAACACGCCAAGGTTGCAGGTTCAATCCCTGGTCAATCAGGGCACGGACAAGAATCAACCAATGAACACATAAATAAGTAGAACAAGAAATAGATGTTTCTCTCTCTCTCTCTCTCTCTCTCCTCTCAAATAAATAGAAAAATGGTGCGGTTCAGTTGGTTGGAGCATTGTTCCATGCATCAGAAGCCTTTCCCTTTAACAAACATCAGCAGGATGGAGGGGCAGGCAAGACCCCTACATTCGGAGAATGTCAGCGAGCCAAGTCTAGTAGGAGAAGCAGCTAACAGAAGAGCCCTAAATTGAGGACAGGTGGGGCGTGTGTTCCTGGGTGCACCTGTGGATACTGTTGGGCACCTAACAGGGGGGGCAAAGGTTGCTGACCTGCTGGGGGTGCCGGGGAAGGCATCTTGGAGACTTTGTTTCTGGGTCTGAAACCTGAAAGATGAGGAGGGGTTAGCCAAGTGAAGACATTTAGAAGGAGAGAGAGAACAGTAGCTTAGGCAGAGAGAATAGCGTAGGCATGGTGTTGGGGGGAAGGGTTTTGTGCAGGGCTTTGGTGGGTCGAGAGAGACCCTCCATGAGGCCCATGGTAGAAGATGATGTGGTGCAAGAGAGCTAGAGGATGCGGAGCCGTGCAGGTAATGTGAAAGAACTCAGACTCGTTCTCAAGAAAAATGGGATCCTGGTTGGGTAGTTCAGTTGGTTAGAGCGCTGTCTCAACACGCCAAGGTTGCAGGTTCAATCCCTGGTCAGGGCACTGACAAGAATCAACCAATGAATGCATAAATAAGTAGAACAAGAAATTGATGTTTCTCTCTCTCTAGAAAAGTAGATGTGGAGAACCCTGGCCGGTGTGCCTAAGTGGATGGAGCATTTGCCCAGGCATGGAAGGGTTGTGGGTCCGATTCCTGGTCAAGGGCATCTGCCTGGGTGGCAGGTACGATCCTCAGCCCCAGTTGGGGTGCATGCAATAGGCAACCAATAGATGCGTTTCTTTCAATCCCTTCTCCCTCTCCCTTTCTCCTCAC
Organism: Myotis davidii; assembly: GCF_000327345.1. Classification (NCBI taxonomy): domain Eukaryota; kingdom Metazoa; phylum Chordata; class Mammalia; order Chiroptera; family Vespertilionidae; genus Myotis; species Myotis davidii. Next base: position 26,688 of record NW_006290022.1, on the reverse strand, counting down.
TCCCTTCCACTCTCTCTAAAAATCAATGGAAAAAATATCCTCGGGTAAGGATTGACAAATCAAAACAAACCAAATCCTCAAAGTGGCAAAATGTGATTGGATACTACCTGAATGGTCCTTCCAAAATAAATAAATAAAAGCTACAGTAAATAAATAAACAATATTCATTTTTAAACAAACAAGGAAAAACTGACTCCATATATCTGCCTTTTCTCAAAGATAAAGTAAACACCAGAAAAAATTGAGTGCTCACACTTACCATCCGTCGACAGTCTGCTCATCATAGCTGAGGAAGAAGAAACACCAAATGACGTGTAAACGCAACAGAAAGAAATATTCCTCATTAGTAGATTTCCCCCAGATCAACAGATTCAACGAACTCTCTTCCCTGGGAAATATAACTATGATGCTCCAGGCGTGTTGTAGGGCTTCCTCAATATTCCCACGGTCCCTTTTCCTAGCCCCATCATGCCTAGCAGGAAGCACTTGCTTCTAATTCAACTTAATTTCCGTTGATTTGTTCCTGTTCTCCACCACTGAGTTCCTAAACAGTGAGTATAGCTGATCCATCTTTGGGTTTCCATCCCCCAAACATGGGTCCCCATCCCCCAAGCATGAGTGTAGGTACATGTATTTGATGCTCAGAAATTCTTGCTCAGCCCAGCCAGCATGGTTCAGTGGTTGAGCATCAACCTATGAACCAGGAGGTCACCGTTCGATGCTGGTCAGGGCACATTCAATAAAAATATATATATATATATTTAAAAAGACATTTTTGTTCAAAATCACCCATCAAATTCACCGTTCAAGGGCACTGTGAACATCATTGATGTCTCTCTCTTCCTCTCCCTTCCTCTCTGAAATCAATAAAAAAATATATTTTTAAAAAAGACATTTTTGTTCAAAATCTTCCATCAAATTCACCATGCAAGGGCACCGTGAACATAGCGAGATATTTACCCAGGATTCCTGATAGCAGCCCATCCAGGACAGGAGTCAGCACGGAGGTCAAGGTTGCAGACGTGGTACAGAATGGTGGGATGGGGATCACCCAGGTGAAGCCATAAGTAGAAAAACCAAAAACAAGATCAGATGCTGGGTGCTGTAAACAGGTTGGGAAATAGAGTCCACAATGGGTCCTGGTGGGTGGTTGGAGACCAGGGTCCAGACCCTGTGGGTTTTTGACAGTCTTTTTGTATTTTATTTCGGGGAGAGTGTACGTGAGCTGGGACATGGTCACGGACCATTCTTCAGTCACACCAGGAAGGAAGGAAGGAAGGCAGAATCCTTCACCAGCTCAGGAAAGAGGTGCCAATTCTACTTCTGTTGACCTCACACCAGCCCTCTCAGGTCAGAGAATTGTTCCCACGTTGCCAATGAAGACAGCAGAAGCCCGTAAAGTCGTGTAATTTGCAAAGACACACAGCTGGTGAGTGGAAGTGCAAGCATTCAAACTCAGATCTCTCCGACTCTATAAAGAATGTACGGCCCGACCGGCGTGGCTCACTGGTTGAGCATCGACCTATGAACCAGGAGGTCATGGTTCAACTCCAGCTCAGAGCACAAAACAAAAACAAACAACAAACAAAAAAGAATGACAATCTAAGATGGGGGCAAAGGTGGGCTCTGAAGACAGAGGGGCCTGAGCCTGTGGGCTTGCTGCCAGATGCTATCTCACTTCCTGACGGGGGTGCTCCTCGCTCCCCAATGTGCAAACCCAGCCATAGCACTGTGGTGCCATTGGTTTGAACTGGCGCCAGGGGAAGAAGGGCCCATGGACGGCCATCGGCCATCGGAAACGTCCCCTGTTGGACAAGGTGTAATCAGGGGAAGAGAGAGAGATGGACCAGGGCTTACCTTTCAGTACTGGACACGCATCCAGCAGGACAGAGGGGCCCGACGGTGGCCGGCGGGGTCATGTTCCCAGCAAAGGTGCAGAGAAAATATGAGATGAATGAAGTCACCCTTTGCCTGCTTTTCAAAAACTAGAGCTGATCCCTAAAAAAGAATGTACGGCCCGACCGGCGTGGCTCAGTGGTTGAGCATCGACCCATGCACCAGGAGGTCATGGTTCAACTCCTGGTCAGAGCACAAAACAAAAACAGACAACAAACAAAAATAGAATGTCCATCTAAGACGGGGGCAGAGGTGGGCTCTGAAGACAGAGGGGCCTGAACCTGTGCGCTTGCTGCCAGATGCCATCTCACTTCCTGACGGGGGGTTCCTCGCTCCCCAATGTGCAAACCCAGCCATAGTGCTGTGGTGCCATTGGTCTGAACTGGCGCCGGGGGAAGAAAGGCCCATGGACGGCCATTGGCCATTGGAAACGTCCCGTTGGACAAGGTGTCATCAGGGGAAGAGAGAGAGATGGACCAGGGCTTACCTTTCAGTACTGGACACGCATCCAGCAGGACAGAGGGGCCCGACGGTGGCCGGCGGGGTCATGTTCCCAGCAAAGGTGCAGAGAAAATATGAGATGAATGAAGTCACCCTTGTGCCTCAGTGCACCCCATAGGCCCCGAGATGGGATGGGGAACCAGGATGAGAAGCTGTGACCCTCTTTATGAGCCCCGGGCCCCTTTGGAGACACACACATCCCAGAAATCAAGGATCCCCCAGAGTGCTCTCCCTCTGGGATCACGGTGATACCCCCACCCTTTGCCCCCCCACCCACCTACCCCAGGTGAGCTTTCCTTGCCTCTCTCTCTTTCTCCTAAGCCCCAAGGGCCCTTCATTGGCCTCTGTAACTTGTTTTCTGAGCCCATTTCTTCTACCAGTCACTTCTACTT
>NW_006290022.1:22124-23801 GCF_000327345.1 Myotis davidii | reverse complement strand
AATCCAATTCCACGGCACTACAGCACTGTGGGAGGAAAACCAGTTTGGCTCAGTGGCTAGAGCGTCAGCTTGTGGACTGAAGGCTCCCTGGTTCGATTCCAGTCAAGGGCACATACCTGGGTTGTGGGCTCGATCCCCAGGGTGAGGTGTGCAGGAGGCAGCCAATCCATGATTCTCTCTCATCATTGATGTTTCTCTCTCTCTCCCCCTCTCCCTTCCTCTCTGAAATCAATAAAATTATGTTTTAAAAAATTTTTATGTTGCTGTGAAAAAAAAAGTTCCTAGATTTATTGAATTTTGAGTCCTGCCTGCGGCTGCCTTGACAGGGCTGGACAGTCCCTACTCTGTAAGTAAACATTCTCCTGTTAAAACAAAATAAAAGAAAGAGAAATCCCAACGGGGAAGAATAAAAAGAAATCCAGAAGATACTAGTTGCCTGCGGCATCCAAATCCTCCCCCCTCCACCTGAGTCTTAGGAGATAGTCAGAAGGATTGTCTCCATACCAACCAATCATCATCTCCGTTTCTCAACTAGACAACCAGGATGGTCGGTAATTGCAAAAGAGGGAGGTTTGTGCACTCTGCACCATATTTTTTCTCATCGAAAACCCACCAACAGAGACACACAATTTAGTTGGTACATTTTAGAGCAGAAGGTCACCCATCCTACTGAAGACCTGGCCAAAGTCGTGAAATCCATATTCCCAGAAAACTACGCAGGCTCGCTCTCTCTCACACCCAACCTCACACGTGACTACAGTGCCTTGTTGACCTCCCATTCCCCTCTTCTTCCCTCCAGGAGGGTTTCCCTTGCCTCTCTCTCTTTCTCCTAAGCCCCAAGGGCCCTTCCTTTGGCCTCTGTAACTTGTTCCCTGAAGTCCATCCAGTTGCCCCGCCCCCACCCCGGGACCTGCAGATTCAGGGTTCAGATCTCATGTTGGATTGAGATGTTCTCTCTGCATCTGCCTGGGTTGCCCGTGTTGGGGAGCGGTTTCCTTCTCTGGGTTGGAGGGCTCCCTATTCGTGTACAGAGGAGGAGACAGGACTTACATTTGACTGGAGGGAACCACAGAACCAGGAGCCAGAGGAGCAACATGGGAAATAAAAGCAACAGAGAGATTAGGGTTACTACTGACATGACCCGCCTCGGTTAGTTTCCACACGCGTTCGTTATTCCTGCATTTACCTGCCTAGCGTTATGGGGGGAGGGGTTTCATGAGAGGCTATTTTTATGTCGTTATCACCACGTAAACCTCCTAGTTATGCCCTGACCCCAAGGCCCAGCCCGTGTACCAGATCCAGGCCCCTCCTTTCCCCAGGATTCCCCGAAGGGTTCTTAATCTGTGAAGGAATCTGAAAGGAGCTGGGTCTCAGAATATGAACTTGGGGTTTCCATGGTTCTTACTTTTTTCTTCGATTGCCACTGGAAGCAGAGGCATTAGCCATCCGGATCCCAACAGGAGCAGGAAGCAGGGGGCAAGGAGAGAAACCAGAATTAGACGCAAATCACTTCAGTGACCAAGGAGATCAGATAGCCCACCCAACATTTGCATCAATAAAGCCACGTGGATTTATCCAATTATCCATCCATCACTTATCTATTGTCTATATATCCATCCAACCATCATCTACCCATCCATCAATCATCTACTCATCATCCACCCATCCCTCCATCCA
>NW_006290022.1:17139-18864 GCF_000327345.1 Myotis davidii | reverse complement strand
TGCTTGTGCCTCAGTGCACCCCATAGGCCCCGAGATGGGATGGGGAACCAGGATGAGAAGCTGTGACCCTCTTTATGAGCCCCGGGCCCCTTTGGAGACACACACATCCCAGAAATCAAGGATCCCCCAGAGTGCTCTCCCTCTGGGATCACGGTGATACCCCCACCCTTTGCCCCCCCACCCACCTACCCCAGGTGAGCTTTCCTTGCCTCTCTCTCTTTCTCCTAAGCCCCAAGGGCCCTTCATTGGCCTCTGTAACTTGTTTTCTGAGCCCATTTCTTCTACCAGTCACTTCTACTTCTGGGACTTTGTAAATCAGGGGTGGCGAACCTTTTGTGTTCTGCCAAGGGCCATTTGGACATGTATTACATCATTTGCGGCCCAGACAAAATCATCAAATTAAAAATTATGCTGCGCCCCGATGGTGTGGCTCAATGGTTGAGCGTTGACCTATAAACCAAAAGGTCACAGTTCGATTCCCAGTCAGAGCACATGCCCGGGTTGCAGGCTCCATCCCCAGTGTGAGGTGTGCAGGAGGCAGCCAATCCATGATTCTCTCTCATCATTGATGTTTCTCTCTCTCTCCCCCTCTCCCTTCCTCTCTGAAATCAATAAAATTATGTTTTAAAAAATTTTTATGTCACCCATCCTACTGAAGACCTGGCCAAAGTCGTGAAATCCATATTCCCAGAAAACTACGCAGGCTCGCTCTCTCTCACACCCAACCTCACACGTGACTACAGTGCCTTGTTGACCTCCCATTCCCCTCTTCTTCCCTCCAGGAGGGTTTCCCTTGCCTCTCTCTCTTTCTCCTAAGCCCCAAGGGCCCTTCCTTTGGCCTCTGTAACTTGTTCCCTGAAGTCCATCCAGTTGCCCCGCCCCCACCCCGGGACCTGCAGATTCAGGGTTCAGATCTCATGTTGGATTGAGATGTTCTCTCTGCATCTGCCTGGGTTGCCCGTGTTGGGGAGCGGTTTCCTTCTCTGGGTTGGAGGGCTCCCTATTCGTGTACAGAGGAGGAGACAGGACTTACATTTGACTGGAGGGAACCACAGAACCAGGAGCCAGAGGAGCAACATGGGAAATAAAAGCAACAGAGAGATTAGGGTTACTACTGACATGACCCGCCTCGGTTAGTTTCCACACGCGTTCTGGATTTATCCAATTATCCATCCATCACTTATCTATTGTCTATATATCCATCCAACCATCATCTACCCATCCATCAATCATCTACTCATCATCCACCCATCCATGCATCCACCATCCATTCATCATCTATCCATCTATCCATCATCCAGCTACTCATCAATCATCCGTCTATCCATCCATCTATCCATGCATCCATCCATCTACCCATCAATCATCTACTCATCATCCATCCATCCATCCACCATCCATTCATCATCTATCCATCTATCCATCATCCAGCTACTCATCAATCATCCGTCTATCCATCCATCTATCCATGCATCCATCCATCCACCCATCAATCATCTATTCATCATCCATCCATCCATCCATTTATCCATCCATCCATCCATCCACCATTTATGCATCCATCCCATCCTCCATCCATCTCTCATCCATGAATCCTCCATCCATTTGTCATCCATCCATCTATCAACCATCCATCCATCCATCCACCCACCCATCCATCCACCCATCCATCTGTCCATCCATCCATTCATCTATCCATCCATCCATCCATCCATCCATCATTAC
>NW_006290022.1:10363-13001 GCF_000327345.1 Myotis davidii | reverse complement strand
CTTCTTCCCTCCAGGAGGGTTTCCCTTGCCTCTCTCTCTGTCTCCTAAGCCCCAAGGGCCCTTCCTTTGGCCTCTGTAACTTGTTCCCTGAAGTCCATCCAGTTGCCCCGCCCCCACCCCGGGACCTGCAGATTCAGGGTTCAGATCTCATGTTGGATTGAGATGTTCTCTCTGCATCTGCCTGGGTTGCCCGTGTTGGGGAGCGGTTTCCTTCTCTGGGTTGGAGGGCTCCCTATTCGTGTACAGAGGAGGAGACAGGACTTACATTTGACTGGAGGGAACCACAGAACCAGGAGCCAGAGGAGCAACATGGGAAATAAAAGCAACAGAGAGATTAGGGTTACTACTGACATGACCCGCCTCGGTTAGTTTCCACACGCGTTCGTTATTCCTGCATTTACCTGCCTAGCGTTATGGGGGGAGGGGTTTCATGAGAGGCTATTTTTATGTCGTTATCACCACGTAAACCTCCTAGTTATGCCCTGACCCCAAGGCCCAGCCCGTGTACCAGATCCAGGCCCCTCCTTTCCCCAGGATTCCCCGAAGGGTTCTTAATCTGTGAAGGAATCTGAAAGGAGCTGGGTCTCAGAATATGAACTTGGGGTTTCCATGGTTCTTACTTTTTTCTTCGATTGCCACTGGAAGCAGAGGCATTAGCCATCCGGATCCCAACAGGAGCAGGAAGCAGGGGGCAAGGAGAGAAACCAGAATTAGACGCAAATCACTTCAGTGACCAAGGAGATCAGATAGCCCACCCAACATTTGCATCAATAAAGCCACGTGGATTTATCCAATTATCCATCCATCACTTATCTATTGTCTATATATCCATCCAACCATCATCTACCCATCCATCAATCATCTACTCATCATCCACCCATCCATCCATCCACCATCCATTCATCATCTATCCATCTATCCATCATCCAGCTACTCATCAATCATCCATCTATACATCCATCCATCCATCCACCCATCAATCATCCACTCATCATCCATCCATCCATCCATCCACCATCCATTCATCATCTATCCATCTATCCATCATCCAGCTACTCATCAATCATCCATCTATACATCCATCCATCCATCCACCCATCAATCATCCACTCATCATCCATCCATCCATCCATCCACCATCCATTCATCATCTATTCATCTATCCATCATCTAGCTACTCATCAATCATCCATCTATCCATCCATCTATCCATGCATCCATCCATCCACCCATCAATCATCTATTCATCATCCATCCATCCATCCATTTATCCATCCATCCATCCATCCACCATTTATGCATCCATCCCATCCTCCATCCATCTCTCATCCATGAATCCTCCATCCATTTGTCATCCATCCATCTATCAACCATCCATCCATCCATCCACCCACCCATCCATCCACCTCCATCTGTCCATCCATCCATCCATCCATCTATCCTCCATCCAATCAACCATTCATCTATCCATCCATCCATCCATCCATCCATCCATCCATCCATCCATCCATCCATCCATCATTCACCTATCATCCAACCATGGAAGGACTCAGCACCTTCCTGCCCCCAGACCTTTGCACCCAGAACGGTCTCCCCTAACTCTTTACCTGACTCGCCCCTACTCATCGGCGACGTCGCGCCTCAAATGTGACCTATCCAGAGAGGCCTCTGAATCACCACAGGAAGCTGTTTATCTGTGTGACATGAGAATTCCACGACAATTCTCATGTCTGTCTTTTTTGCCCACGGCCTTCCTGGCTTCAGCACACGGAACAAACCAGGAACCCAGCAGACATGTGTGGAGCGAATGACGAAATAGGAACTCAGCTCTGTGGTGAGACTGCAGAGCTGTTCGTGTTGGGAGGGGCTGGGGTCTGACTAGAACTCTGTACCCTAATAACATTAGCTCCCGGGCACAACACAACATAAGGTCACCAAGGACATCAGCCCAGCCTGCAGACTGGAGGGTCGGTGATGCTCACTGGTCCCCGAGGACGGTGAGGCTGTGTGGGCAACGTAACCCCGCCAGTCACCGCATCCACGATAAAACCCAGACGCAGACACGAGACTGTCCGTCTGCAATGGCAGGGACCCCCGGTACCCAGCACTCACTGCCCCCCATTTCCTCCAAGGAAAAGGGAGAGGAGAGAAAGATAAACACCACATGATCTCACTCACTTGTGGAATATAATGAACAACATAAACTGATGAACCAAAATAGAGCCAGAGGGAAAAAATATTTTAGAATATCATAGAAGTAATCCTGTTATCTGCAGATTTTTAATATTTCCTCAACTTTTGTTGATATTATACTATGTAAGTACAGTTCTGGTAATACTATTTAAAGTCTTTTTTTGAGATATTGTTTATTACATGTAATGTTATAATATTTAAAATCATTAAAAAATAATCCTATATAATAAAAGCCCAGCGACCTATTACGGTGGAAAGACCACAACCACTGGTTGACCAGTTGCTATTACGCACACTGACCACGGGGCGGCAGATGCTCAAAGCAGGAGCTGCCCCCTGGCCGCAGGCCTAGATAGCTGTTGGGGCCTGCCGGCCAACTTCCCGGTCCCTCCTCCTGGCTGGCAGACGCTGATCAGGTGGCGGCAGGTGCAGCACCTTTTCCAGC
>NW_006290022.1:7367-9611 GCF_000327345.1 Myotis davidii | reverse complement strand
CAGGGCTGAGGGCACCCCTGCCTGTTCCAGAGCGGCTGGGGGTCCCGGCCTGCACTTGTTGGGTGCTTTGGTCCATCTGGGCATGTGCCTGATTTTATGCAATATATATATATTGTCATTCATTTCAGAGAGGAAGGGAGAGGGAGGGAGAGACAGAAACACCCATGCTGAGAGAGAATCGTTGATCGGCTGCCTCCTGCACGCACAACTCGGGCATGTGCCCTGACCAGGAATCGAACTGTGACCTCCTGGTTCATAAGTCAATGCTCAATCACTGAGCCACGCCAGCCGGGCAGCTGTTGCTTCTTTTATCTCAAGTTTTTCCTTCCTTCACTGGCCCCAGCTCTAATAAATGTACACTCAACATAAAAAATGAAAAGAGAGAGCCCTAGCTGCTTTTGCTCAGTGGTTAGAGCATCAGTCTGTGGACTAAAGGGACCCGGGTTCAATTCCGGTCAAGGGCACATGCCTGGGTTGCAAGCTCGATCCCCACCGAGTAGGGAGCGTGCAGGAGGCAGCCAATCAATGATTCTCTCTCATTATTGATCTTTCTGTCTCCTTCTCCATTCCTCTCTGAAATCAATAAAAATACATTTAAAAATAAATAAATAAAAATAAAAGGAGAGAGAAGAATAAAGCAATGTGTATGCCATGACAAGAATGAACCTTGGCCACTTGATGCCCAGTGAAAGCAGCCAGTCACAGAAGATGACATGGTGTCTGATTCCATTTACATAAAACGTCCACAGGAGATGAATCCATGCGGACAGAGTGTGGACTAGTGCTGGCCGGGGGCAGGGTGTGCGGGGAGGGGACCACTGGTGTCTCCTTTGGGGGCGATGAAAATGGTTGAGAGCCCTGGTTGGTACCACTCAGTGGGTAGAGCGGCAGCCTGCGGACCAAAGGGTCCCGGGTTGGATTCCAGTCAAGGGCACATACCTGGGTTGCAGGCTCCTCCCTGGCCTGGGCCCTGGTCGGGTCTCCTGCAGGAGGCAAACAATTGATGTGTTTCTCTCACATTGATGTTTCTCTGTCTTTCTCTCTCTCTTCTACTCTCTCTATAAATCAGCCTCTGTCTTTCTCTCTCTCTTCCACTCTCTCTATAAATCAGAGGGAAAATATTCTGGGGTGAGGATTAACAAAACAAAAAGAAAAGGAAAGAAAAGAAAAGAAAAGGTTTGAGAACCAGGGACAGGGGTGGGTTGAACAACATTGTGAATGCATCAAATACCACTGAACTGTACACTTTTTAAAAAAATATATTTTATTGATTTTTTTACAGAGAGGAAGGAAGAGGGATAGAGAGAAACATCGATGAGAGAGAAGCATTGATCAGCTGCCTCCTGCACATCCCCTACTGGGGATGTGCCCACAACCCAGGTACATGCCCTTACCGGAATTGTGAACTTCGGTGTGTGGGCCAACGCTCGACCCTCCGGTCCGCAGGCCGATGCTCTATCCACGGAGCCAACCCAGTTAGGGCTGAACTGTACACTTTTAAGTGGATGATTTCATGTTAGGTGACTATTACCTCAATTTTAAAAACGTTTAAGTGTGGAAAAATATATGAAAGTCTCTGAGAATAACACTGAAATAGCAACCTGTGTTTTGTGGGTTGTTTTTAAACTCCAAGCATAGCAACTACCTATAAAACGAATCCCATTGAACACTTTACCCAGCAGCCACCAGGCCGATGCTCTATCCACGGAGCCAACCCAGTTAGGGCTGAACTGTACACTTTTAAGTGGATGATTTCATGTTAGGTGACTATTACCTCAATTTTAAAAACGTTTAAGTGTGGAAAAATATATGAAAGTCTCTGAGAATAACACTGAAATAGCAACCTGTGTTTTGTGTGTGTTTTTTCAAACTCCAAGCACAGCAACTACCTATAAAACGAATCACATTGAACATTTTACCCAGCAGCCACCGACCTGAGCAGGTGTGACCTGCCTGGCCCCCACCACGCTCCTCTGACCTGGGCAGTCCTGCTTCCAGCTCCCACCTCCCAGGGCACGTCACGCCCCTGGCCAGGAGCTGGAATCCAACCACCCATTTCCTGGGCTCTGGTTGGTCAGTTCCTTCACACGCTTCCTCCGTAGGCCCTTTGGGGTTCCTTGTCCCCCCAACTGACCAGAGGAGGGAGCAAGGAATTTAAGGGATGTGCCCACCATCAATGATTCTCTCTCATCAGTGATGTTTCTATCTCTCTCTCCCTCTCCCTTCCTCTCTGAGATCAATAAA
>NW_006290022.1:4878-7339 GCF_000327345.1 Myotis davidii | reverse complement strand
AGGATGTCACCATTTGATTTCTGGTCAGGGCACATGCCAAGGTTGTGGGCTTGTTCCCCAGTAGGATGTGTGCAGGAGGCAGCTGATCAATGATTCTCTCTCATCATTGATGTTTGTATCTCCCTCTCCTTTCCTCTCTGAAATCAATAAAAAATATATATCTATATATATAAAAGCCCGAGCGACTGTTTGATCGGTAGCTATGACGTGTACTGACCACCAGGAGGCAGACGCTCAATGCACAGGCATGGAAACATGGAACAGACTGATGAATCTCAGAGGGAAGGGGGGAGGGTGGAAAGAGATTAACCAAAGATCTTATATGCATACTAGAGGCCCAGTGCACGGATTTGTGCACTAGTGGGGTCCCTCGGCCTGGCCTGTGGGGATCGGGCTGAAACTGGCAGTCTGATACCCCCTGAGGGGTCCTGTATTGCCAGAGGGCATAGGTCAGGCTGAGGGATCCCACTGGTGCACAATTCGGGCCTCTAGTATTTATATATTAAGGGATTTACCCAGAAGGGTGGTGCAACATCCCTTTTGAGAATGAGCCAGGAACCCTGATTTCTCTGTCTCCTCAGCGCCCACCCAGGCCTAGAACTTGGTGGGCACTCAGTGTCTACTGCGGGGTGTCTACGTAGCCCAAAGGAGGCGCACAGAGAAACTGGAGGTGATCATCTGCCCGAGACCCCATCACTCCCGAGAGCTGGCACCAAGGGGCTGTGAGTGCACATTCCTGAAACTGGAGGGAGGCCCCCCGTGCCTCTCAGTCTAACAGGATCAGGCCGCCTGGCAGGAAGGCCAGTGTGGGAGGTGGCCAGTTCCTCGGCCCGGCGAGGACAGATGGTGGGCGTCCGGCGTCGGCACATCAGTGACCTGTCTGGTACTGGAGGGACTCCCTGCCCATGTTCCAGGAGCAAGTGGCCCATATCCGCCCATGACTTCTCCTGGGATGAGGAGTTCTGCCTCAGACGCGTGTCCAGCTGCCTGGCCCTGGGAGGCAGCAGGAGCGCAGATTCTCAATGCTTCGCACATGTTTGCTCTCCACTCGCATCCCCCTCACTTGGCCCGGCCAAGCCCCCCATTTCCGGGGCCCCCCTTTCCCTGCCCTCACTCCTTCCCCTGGTTCTGAACCTTAGGACCCTTCAGGGATGATGGCCAGAGCAGGTGTCCCCCTCCAGACAGGTCTCCAGGGACCTCCCATAGACCTTCTCACTTGGTCCCCTCCCCCTTTAGACCTGCTCCCCCTTGTGGGTGTCCCTTCGGGGAACCCCCAGAGCCACCTGTTCAATGTTCTTTGCGTCCATGTGCAGCAGAGGCACCACGACATTGGCCCTTCACTCCATCTAAATGTTTCTCTGACTTTTCTCTTTCTCCGGCCACTGCCTAACTCCAGGAAAAGTCATGGCATTGTGGGGTGTTCTGGGTCATGGCAGTGCCCACCCCCTGGTCCGTGTACCGGGGCCTTTCTCCCCAGACTCCCAGATTGCTTTTCATTTTTTATTGATTCCAGAGAGAGGGAGGGAGAGAGAGAGAGAGAGAGAGAGAGAGAGAGAGAGAGAGAGAGAGACATTGATCAACTAGTGGCCTGGTACACAAAATTCAGGCACATTAAAAGGGAATTAATTAGAGAAAATATTTTAATATTGCTATTTGCCCTTTCTCTATAACAGAAGTGTCAGAGATGAAAGAAAATTAGTAAAATGTATATGAAAATCTCCCTCCTGTCAGAGTCTGGGGCGTACCGAGGGACCCAGAGTCAAGTCCCCACCTACCCACCCCCGTATTGAAATCACGCAAGACCCAGACCCAGCTGGCACCACCCCCATCAAGCCCTGCAGGGCGGGGGGTGCACCCTCAAGTCCCCCAGCCCAGCACCAGGTGGGGGGCACTGCCTCAGGTCCCCTAGCCTGGGCTCAGGTCCCCCGGTGCGAGGGCGTGACAACCATTTACATATTAGCTCTTTATTGTATAGGATTGCCTCCCAAATGTGCCCTGACTGGGGATCAAACCCACAACCTGGGTATGTGCCCTGACTTGGGGTCCAACCTGCCGGGGATCGGTGCACAGGATGATGCTCCAACCAACTGAGCCACCTGGCCAGGCGCCAGGCTGGTGTGGGGTTTGTTGTTGTTGTTGTTGTTGTTGCTAATCCTCACCCAAGGATATTTTTCCCCCATTGATTTTTAGAGAGAGTAGAAGGGAGTGTGGAAGAGAGAGAGAAACTTCAGTGTGAGAGAGGCACATTGGCTGGTTGCCTCCTGCACACGGCCTACTGGGCATTGAGCCACGTAACCATTATATCCTTTGGACCTGGGAGCCCACAGGCCTGGGCTGGAGAAAACAGCACTTTCTGGGCTTGGCCGAGGTCAAGGGCACCGGAAAGTGTGTGGAACAATGGCTGTTGTCTTTAAAGGGTTCGTCCCTTTCCCGTGTGGTAGCAGCCGCTTCCTGCAGCCCC
>NW_006290022.1:0-1295 GCF_000327345.1 Myotis davidii | reverse complement strand
CAGGTTCTGGTCTCTCTCCTGAATGTGTGTGTGTGAGGGATGACTCTCTCTCATCATTGATGTTTCTTTCTCTCCCTCTCCCTTCCTCTCTGAAATCAATAAAAAAATATATTTTAAAAATATTAAAAATTAAAAAGAAAGTAAACATGGCAAAAGAGGGAGGGGCAGGACATAGAATAAGAGTCTTACGTTTCAATACTGTTGAGATGTGAGCACCAAGGAGGAGAAAATCCAGAAGGAATTGTTGGCACCAACAGAAATAAGGGCAAGAGAATGAGAAAAGTGTTAATGGCTCCTTCCTAGCCCATCCCACCCCGTTGGTTCTCAAAAGAGACCCCCGCATAGGAGGGAAGTGAGAGCATTGCCTGGATTTCATCCAATGTGAGTGACTTTAGATGCTTCTACTATACTTGTCCCCTTGGGAGACACATTCACCCAGGTTAGCCTGAATCCCCAGGGACTCGGAGTTCTTGGGGATTCATCCCCCAGAGATTAGGACAATTATCAGAAGATTCCCCTTGAACCATTTTTATCTCATTTCTCTCCTGCGGGGTCAGGAGGGGAGAAGAGCTTGAGGGAAGAGTTGCACCTCTTGGGTTTCCTTATGCAGTAGCCCTCTCAACAAATACGTGCAACTCAACACGTCTCTGTATTCTAGGGCAGTGGCCTTTGGCTTCTGAGAATCCAGTGAAGTCTGGGAACCATATATGTGCTCACCTACCCCATCATGCCTACTGCCACGGAGCTTCCCGCATCCCTCACATACACTCATGACTTTCAGTGCAATCTTGGGGGGCGGGCATGTGGACCCCCACAGCTCATCCTGCACCTCCTTCGGAAATTGGGACAGAAGGAGACCTCCCTTCGCAGAGGGTCTCTCTTGCAATGTGGCTCTTCCATGTAGAAGAACCCAAAGAGTAGCTTTTCTCTCCTGCTTTCTTTCCTTCCCAGCATCCACGGTACCCAAGAAATAACTTACCTTTCACTGAAGGGGGCAGCAGAACCAGAAGTCAGAGAGTCCATATGGAAAAGAGTGAGTGAGAAAGTAAGATCAACATGTCCATTCCATTATTCCTTCACTAAATAGTCTTAAAATTATTAAGTGTTTACTGTGGACCAATTATAGACTCACAAGATATTGCAAAAATAGCACAGATGGGTCCTGTGTACCCATTGTCCAGCTTCCCCCCAACCCCCATGGTGACGTCTTACATGACCATAGTACTTTATCAAAGCCAGTAAATTGACCTAGCCGGTTTGACTCAGTGGGTAGAGCGTCCGTCTGTGAACTGAAA
>NW_006290021.1:125846-126472 GCF_000327345.1 Myotis davidii | reverse complement strand
GGGCGGTTGAGGTAGCAGCTGCTCTTCAGTTGGTTGCAGCTCCTCTGGTGGGTGCTGTTCACAGCTTTTGTGGCTCTTCTGGCTTGTGGGGGGAGATTTCACGTACAGCTGCTGTTCCTCAGCAGAGGTTGTGGTGCTCAGGAGGCTGCTGTTGCTTGGATCTTCTGCGTTGACTTAAAGGCACAAAATACAACACAACTAGGCACTAAGTACCAGGCACTAAACACAAATATATTCACGATATTAATAACCCCAAATAAAGGTGACCACCCGAATTAAGAGAATTAGGGGATAAGGAAGAAGGAAGAGAAAAAGATAAAAGAGAAAAAAGAAAACAAAAGTAAGGACCAAAAAAAGGAGTGCAAAAATGAAATTGGAAAAAAGGAGGGGGGGGAATAAAATAGAGAAAATTACAGAAAAATAAAAGAGTGAAAAGAGAGAATGAAGTGGAAGAGGGGAAGAGACTTTTTATATGAGTAGAAAACTCCTATAGAACTGCCACTAATCCCAACAAATTCCAGCAACAGCTCCCTGGAGATGAATGCAAACTAGAAACAACCAATAATATAATGATGAAAATAGAATTTTGAACACTAATCCCAAAATAAAATAAAGAGAAAATAAAA
>NW_006290021.1:118721-125803 GCF_000327345.1 Myotis davidii | reverse complement strand
AATCCCAAAATAAAATAAAGAGCAAATAAAATGGCACTTTAAAAGATGGTAAAATGGTAGCAGTAATAATACTGGTTAAAAATAAGAGGGTAGTAATTAAAAGGGTAAAATCAGATAATTAAAAAAGAAGAAAAAAAAGAAAATAAAAATTGGTTTCTTAGTTAAAAGGTGAAAAAATAAAAAAAAATTTGCAGTAGTGAAGGTCCTTCAGTTCTTCTATTCTTCAGTCTGGCTTGCCTTAGTCCTGGCCGGTATTCAGGAGAGTGTTGAATTTCCCTGCGATACAGTGTTTCTCTGTGTTGTAAGCCACAGTCCTTATTTTAAAGCAGGCCGTATTTGTTTCCCAGATTGCCTTATTTTGTGTTTAGCAAAGAGTCAGTTTGTGGCTCAGCCTCTGGGTGGCAGTGTTCTGGGGTTGGCCTCTGAGGCTATATGGCTTCTCTATTTCACTTAAAACTGATTTGGGGAGGCCAACTATCCAGAGTTGGTTCCTTGATAGTTACCCACTCTGTGTTGTTGCTGGGATTGAAAATCCCTCTATAGGCCAGATCCTGTTAACTCCCAGGGACTGATCAGATTATTTTAATCCTTGATCTCATTCAGGGTGGAATATGGGTGTGGCTGTGCTCCTTGCCTGGGGGCTGGAGGGAGGAGTCTCACTCTCCGGAGAGAATGGCTGTCCCAGTCCTGGGCCCCAGCACTCAATTTGCTGCCTCCTCTCCCGGCCCCCCCTCTCTCCTCAGTCTCTCCCCAGATTCCACTGGTCTGCACTCTCTCCCTCTCTTCAGCACAGGTGAGTGTCTGTATCCGAAATGTCCCATGAACAGGATTCAGTGAAAACAAACGAACAAACGCCGGCCACGGAAACGGGGAAGGCTTGGTTTCTGTAAGCTCTTCACTTACCGGCACTGCATGGTCTGGTCATCTCTTCATGCTGCCCCCTTTAGGCTCAGTCCTCCGTGATCACAGAATCCAGCTCTCAAATCCCCGGGCAGCACCAGGAATCCTGGGGATCTCCTTTCCCCAGTCAAGGGCTGTGCCTGTCCCAAGGGACACAGCTGTCTGCCACGTGGTCTCCCTCCGACCCTCTGGGCTCAGAGGTCTGGCAAACTTTCCTGCCCAAATCCCTGTTTTGTGTTTTTTTTTTTACCTTTCCAGGGGAGTTCTGCCCTTCCCGGCTGCAAACTGTCTCACCAGCTGAGCAATTTCGCCAATTCGGGGTGGGTGTTATTAGTTTCAGCTGCTCACTCCATTTGCTCCGGGACACGACCTGGGACGCGTTTGCCTATATCGCCGCCATCTTCCCAAGTATTTGTAACTTTTGTTGGTTTCTAGTTGTAAGATTAATTTAGAATATGAGCCCCTGACCTAATAACAAACCAATAATATCTCAAGAGGTATGGGTATCCCAACAGATTTCTGGTCCAATAGCCAAAGACCAACATGGACTTGTGGCATCACCCTCTGTCATAGAATGAAATAGGCAGATGAGTTTCTGAGAACTGTCACTCAAAAGGCAAATGTGGATCAGAGGTGGCCTGGGAAGCCTATTGGAGGACCTATAAGTCACTTCTTTGGTTGGGACCCATTTATCAATAGAGGCCCGTTTGGTAACCTTATAGATGGGTACCATTGTAATGTCTACTTGGGGAATGTAAAAGTACCAGTAGCTGAATAGTCCCACCAATTGCTGGGTATCCTTTGTGGTACAGAGGGGAAAAGCTTGGATCCTTGTGCCTTTCAGTACAAGATATCCTTTTCCATGTTGCCTCCAGCTATTCACTTGGGTACTAGGTCCTTATACCTTATTTATCTTAATGGCCTAGCTGTGTTGCCACATTGTAGGTCACTGAAGCATATGTCTTTATTATGTTGTGCTCTTCGCTAGGTCCAGTGAGAGATGTTATCAATAGAATGGAAGGTTGGTGCTCAATCTTGGAGCAGGGCTCTTTTCAGGTAATAGGCATGTGGAAGCATATTAAAAAAGATGGCAGCCAGCAGGTTGGCAGTGAGGGAGAGAGTGTGAGTGAGTGAGGGAGCGAAAGGAGAGTGTGTGATATGTGTGTGTGTGTGTGTGTGTGTGTGTGTGTATGTAAGTGGGGGAAAGTTAGATCTTATAGGAATCTCAAGGGCTGGTAGACCAGGTGCAAGTGCTCCAGGGGCAGTTGGCTCTGATACAGAAACCATGCCACCTTGAAGGGGAGAGCTACTGTGATTAGGAGCATAGCATTGCCACCACCGAGACTGGCTTCAGACACCATCCCACACCCTACAGCCACTCTGGCTAAAGATTTGCTACCTTATCTGCAGATCCACAACCACTGGGACTCCAGCCTCACTGGTCACAGGCTCCTGTGAGCCCTGGAGTGCTCTCCACAACCACCAACCCACCAGTTCAGCCACAGGTCCCATGCATCCTGGCACCTGGGCTCTCCTGTAAGTACCAGAGTGCATGGCCCTCCTGCCAAGCCCACCACTTCAGCCACAGGCCCTGCAAAACTCAGCACATGGGTCCTAAGGTGAGTCTCAGAATGTGCAACACTCATGTGAAGCCTGCAGCTTCAGGTACAGGCCCTGTGCAACTTGGTGACTGGACCCTTCAATGAGAACAAAAATTGGGAGAAAAAGAAACAATCCCCAAAGAAAAGAAGGAATCACCAGAAAATGACCTAATGAAATAGATGCATGCAATATGTTAGAAAAATAATTCAGAGTAAGGGAAAGACAGTTCCTAAACAAGCTGGATGAGAAAATCAACAACTTATGTAAGAATCAAGAGTAAATAAAAAATTATATAGCTACAATAAAAAAACACAATGGAAGGTTTCAACAGTAGACTAGAAGAAGCAGAAGACCAAATTAGTAAATTAGAAGACAGGGCTGAAAAACACACCCAATCTGAACAGCAATTAGAAAAAAAAAAGAAAGCAGGAGGAGAGCCCAAGAGAGCTTTGGGACAACATGATGTAACATACATATAATATAGGTGCCAGAAGGACAAGAAGAGGAACAAGGATTAGGAAATCTACTTGAAGAAATAATGACAGAAAACTTCCCTGATATGGGGAAGAAAAATGTCATACAAGCACAGAAAGTACCAAACAAGATGAACCCCAGAAGACGCACACCAAGACATCTCTTAATTATAATGGCAAACGTTAATGAAAAATAGAGAATCTTAAAGGCTGAAAGTGAGAGACAGAGAGTTACCTACAAAGGATATCTAATTAGATTATCAAAAGATTTCTCAATAGAAACACATCAGGCCAGAAGAGTATGGAATGAATTATACAAAGTGATGCAAAGCAAAGGACTGAATCCAAGAATACTCAATCCAGCAAGGCTATGATTCAAAATTGAAGGTGCAATCAGTAGATTTTCAGACAAAAAAAGGCTAAGGGAGTTCATCACCACCAAGCCAGCAATGCAAGAAATGCTAAAGGAATTGGTGTAAAAAGAAGAAATAGAAAAGGAAGAAGAAACACAGACATAAAGAATAAAAATGACTACAAACAAATACCTGCAAATAATAACCTTAAATGTAAATGGACTAAATGCTCCAATCAAAAAATATAGAGTGGGTGAATGGATTAGAAAACATGACCCATATGTAAGCTGTCTAGAAGAGACCCACCTCAGAACAAGTGACACACAGACTGAAAGTGAAGGAATGAAAAATATTTTTCAGGTAAATGGAAATGAAAAAAAGCTGGGGTGGCAATACTTATAACTGACAAAATAGATCTCAAAGTGAAGGCCATAAAAAGAGATAACGAAGGTCACTTCATAATACTACAAAAGGATATAACTCTGGTAAACATATATGCACCCAATGCAGGAGCAACCAAATACATAAAAATACTATTGGAAGATATCATGGGATCAACAACAATACTGTCATAGTAGGGAATTTTATTACCCTATATCATCACTGGATAAATCCTCCAGACAAAAAATCAACAAAGAAACAGCAATCCTAAACAAATCACTAGATCAGATGGAATTAATTGACATATTCAGAATATTTTACCCTGAGCTATGGAATATACATTCTTCTCAAGTGCACATGGGACATTTTCAAAGATATACTACATATTGAGTCATAGGCAAAGGTTCTCCAAATGCAAGAAGATTGAAATCATATCAAGCATCTTCTCAGATCCCAATGCATAATATCAGAAATGAACTACAATAAAACAATAAAAAATTCAAACACTTAAAGTGATTGGATTATCAAAGAAGAAATTAACAACAGCCTGGAAACAAATGACAATGAAAACACAACAATCATAAATCTATGGGACACAGTGAAAGTGGTTCTGAGGGGAAAGTTCATACCTCAACAAACAAGAAAAACTGGTAATAAATTACCTAATGCCACAATTTAACAAAATTAGAAAGGGAGCAGCAAGAAAAGATCAGAGTGAGCAGCAGGAAGAAAATAATAACGATTAGAATGGAAAAAAATGACATAGAGATCAAAAAACAAACAAACAAAAACACACCACAATAGAGATCAATAAAACCAAGGCCTGGTTCTTTGAAAGGATAAACAAGAATGATGAACCTCTAGCCAGGCTCACCAAGAAGCAGAGAGAGAAGACCCAAATAAAAAATCATAAATAAAAGAGACAAAATAACAACAGACCCCACAGAAATACAAAGGATTGTTAAAAAATACTTTGAACAACTATCTCTATTCCCACAAACTGGTCAACATAGAAGAAATGGACATATTCCTAGAAAAATACAACCTTCCAAAACTCAATCAGGACCAAACAAAAAAATCTGAATAGACCTATAACTATAGTGGACATTGAAGCAGTAAACAAACTAACAAAACAAACAAATAAAAATTCCAGTAAACAAAAGCCCTGGGCCAGATGGCTTCACAGAGGAGTTTTACCAAACATTCAAAGAACTAAAATATATCCTTCTCAGGCTATTCCAAAAAATTCAATAGGAATGCGCACTTCCAACCTCTTTCTATGAAGTTAGCATTATCCTAATCCCAAAACCAGATAAAGACACTACAAAGAGAGAATTACAGACCAATATCTCTGATGAGCATAGATGCTAAAATCCTCAACAAAATTCTAGCAAATCGGATTCAGCATTACATTAGAAAAATCATACACCATGACCAAGTGGGATTTATTCCTGGGATGGAAGGCTGGTAAAATATCCAAACCAGTAAACGTGATCTATCACATAAACAAATTGAGAGCTAAAAATCACATAATCATATCAATTGATGTAAAAAAAGCATTTGACAAAATCCAACACCCTTTTTTCATAAAAATTCTCAGCAAAGTGGGAATAGAGTGATCACACCTCAACATAATAAAAGCCATATATGACAAAACTACAGCCAACACCATACTTAATGGGCAAAAACTAAAAATATTTCCCCTAAAGCAGTGGTTCTCAACCTGTGGGTCGTGACCCCTTTGGCGGTCAAAAGACCATTTCACAAGGGTCACTAAGACCATCCTGCATATCAGATATTTACATTATGATTCATAACAGTAGCAACATTACAGTTATGAAGTAGCAACGAAAATAATTTCATGCTTGGGTCACAACATGAGGAACTGTATTTAAAGGGCCATAAGGTTGAGAACCACTGTTAAAGACAGGAACAAGACAGGGATGCCCACTTGCACCACTCCTGTTTGACATAGTGCTGGAAGTGGTGGCCATAGCGATCAGACAGGAAGAAATAAAAGGCATCCAAATTGAAAAAGAACATGTAAAACTGTCATTATTCACAGATAGCAAGATATTATACATAGAAAATCCTAAAGACTACATCAAAAAACTACTAGACTTAATAAATGAATTTGGCAATGTAGCAGGATACAAAATTAACACCGAGAAATTTATGGCCTTTTTATACACCAATAATGAATTCACAGAAAGAGAAACTAAAAAATCCCTTGTACCATTGCAACAAAAAAATTAAGATACCTAGTGTTGGGGTTCTTGTCCCAGCATCAAGAAGGGTTCAGGAATCTGGAGAAGGCTGTGTGTAGCTGTTAAATAAGAGTCTGGAGATGAGAAATAATTTTGAAAGGCATTGGGGGTCAGAGGAGCTTAGCTAAAGGAGCCAAGATCCAAGATCTTAAGTCTAAGGTATTAGATTCTCTCTGTCTCCAGGACCCCATGCTTTTTATTAACACAACTTGTTCTGAGGCGAGGGAGAGATATACAGTTCAAAGGGTCAAGGTTTATTGCAGAATCCATTGTCAGAATGGAGGAATTAGCCTACAGCTGTTCAGGTGTTTGGCCAGTAGGAGGCAATAACATGTAGATTAAAATGCCTTTTAGCTGTCTGGCAGCCACAGTTTCCTATTCAGGTTTGGGGAAATGTCTTCAGCCATTCCCAACAGGTGACTACATGTGTGTAGTCACCAAGTCTCATCAACGTTTTGATGAAACTCTTGAAATTATGACATGCTGGAATTGGTCTCAGGCATTTAGGAATAAATGTAACTAAGGAGATAAAAGACCTGTACTCAGAAAACTAGAGGACATCGAAAAAAGAGATAGAGGTGACATAAACAAATGGAAATATATAAGAGGTTCATGGGTTGGTAGACTCTAGATCATTATAATGTCCATACTACCCAAAGCAATCTATAGATTCAATGCATTTCCCATTAAAATACCAACAGCATATTTCAGAGACCTAGAACAAACTCTCCAAAAATTCATATGGAATAAAAAAGACCCCAAATCGCCACAGCAAACTTGAGAAAGAACAACAAAATTGGAGGGATCAAAATACCAGATATCAAGCTATATTACAAAGCCACTCTTCTCAAAATTGCCTGTTACAGGCACAAGAACAGACATATAGACTAGTAATGGTGAACCTATGACACCTCTGACATGCAAACTCATTTCTTTGGTTGATTTTTCTTTGCTAAATGGCATTTAAATATATAAAATAAATATCAAAAATATAAGTCTTTCTTTTACTATGGTTGCAAATATCAAAAAATTTCTATATGTGACATGGCACCAGAGTTAAGTTAGGGTTTTTCAAAATGCTGACACGCCGAGCTCAAAAGGTTGAC
>NW_006290021.1:104960-118398 GCF_000327345.1 Myotis davidii | reverse complement strand
AGAAACACTGCCTTTATACTTATTCAAAGTGTACATACTTTTTTGGGGGACACACTATATACGTGAAAGTTGCTAAAAGAGTATATCTTAGATGTGCTCACCACAAAAAAGAAATGTTAACTAGAATCTAATCTCCAAAATTTATAGGGAACTCATACATCTTAATAAAAGGAAGATATATAATCCTATCAAAAAAATGGGCAAAGGACCTAAATAGATTCTTCTCAAAAGTGAACATACAGAAGGCCAAGAGATGTATGAAAGCATGCTCAGTCACTAATCATCTGAGAGATGGAAATCAAAATGACAATGAGGTACCATCTCACACCTATCAGAATGGCTATCATCAACAAGTCAACAAATGACAAGTGCTGGCGAGGATGCAGAGAAAAAAGAATCCTGGTGCACTGCTGATGGGAATGCAGACTAGTGCAGCCACTGTGGAGAACAGTATGGAACTATGGGCCATAGTTCCATCAAATGGAACTCCCATTTGACCCACTAATCCCACTTCTATGAATATATCCCAAGAAAACAGAAAGACTAATCAGAAAGAATATATGCACCGCTATGTTTATAGCAGCAGAATTTACAATAGCTAATATTTGGAAACAGCCTAAGTGCCCATCAGCAGATGAGTGAATTAAAAACCCATGGTACATCTACCCAATGGAATGCTAAGCTGCTGTAAAAAAAGAAAGAACTCTTTCCATTTGCAACAGCATGGATGGAACTGGAGAGCATTATGCTCAGTGAAATAAGCCAGTCAGAATAAGATAAATATCACATGATCTCACTCGTTTGTGGAATATAATCAACATAAACTGATGAATAAATTAGATCCAGTGACAGGGAAGCATAGAACAGACTCTCAAACTTCAGAGGGAAGATGGGGAAGAGGGTTGGTAAGATATCAACCAAGAGATTTGTATACATCATATAAGCATAACCAAAGGACACAGACACTAGGGGGGTGAGGGCATGTGCTGGAGGGTGGGTGGCAAAAGGAGACATATGTAATACTTTAAACAATAAAGAAGTTTTAAAAAGATATGTTGCAACTTATTCCATATAAGGCAAACTCATCCTCATTATCTTTGTGAGCAGGGATCCTAAAAGAAGCATTCCTAATATCAATTGCTGCATACCCACTTCACTCATATTGAGCAATGAACCTCTGTGAAGGTCACAATACTGAGTAAAGCCAGTGTCCAGAGCTGTACATGGCACTGAGCCAACTATAACCAATTGAAACTCTGTTACCCAAGGCCTTCTATACAGACTGAAAGCATTTATGAATAGAGAAATAATGTAATGGAGAACTTTGTTTGGTTAAGCTCAGCAATAAGGGCAAATATTTATTTTTCTCCCCAAGGTTGTAATTTTTGGATGGCAAAGGTGCTATGGTAGTCTAGTAGGTTTATAGTATTCCACATGCTATAAGTGACCCTAACATGAAGCAGTTCCCACCAAAGCATCAGGGCTTAAGGATGAAAGCAAATGAGGTGCACATAGAAAATACATCTATACCAACAATATATTTAGTAATGGGAACCATAGCAATTTAGATTTTTCATGGACTTTAGAGCCATACCAATATTTGGAGTTGAGTAAGGGTCCCATTTTGTGAGTTCACACTTAAAACCAACCAGTTACATTATCTGTGTCCCATTTATTCTTGTGTCAGTGGTTATGGAGCTCACATCCATATGTGTGCCAGTGTCCAAAAGGCCCAGATGCAGTAATCACCCATCTCCCCACTGAACTGTGACCTTGACATATATCCTCATGTCCCAAGTAGGGTGCTAGGGATTTTGATCTGACCCTATTTCTTGTTTATATTTGAAGCTGAGAAGTCACTCATTCATCTCAACATTCACTTGGAAGTGTAGAAGAAAGAGCACTGGTATTTGTCATAAATGTCATCACCATTTGGCCTTTATTTGGGCTGTGTGTTGTGTGACCTATAGACCACTACCTGGCCATGAATTATTTCATGGAGGGTTCATCAATATCCTCTTGAATCCCATTGTTGAGTAACTAGATGCAGAAATTTACTTGTGAAAGCACTTAACTAGATTGTCCATCCAGTCAGAGTGGATTCCTGATTATGCCATATTTAAGTCGCTCTGTTTAGTGGTCAAACATTGTTATTTAGCAGTAGCAGGGTTTTTGTTTGTTTTGTTTTTTGCACGTTTTCTTTTTTTTCTTTCTGTAATGTGTCAGTTAAGATTTGGATTGTCTTGTAAACCAACTGACTTCACCTTATAAGGAGGTTTAATTGAGTTAAGAAACCACTAGAGATAGCACAATGACACTAGAAATCTGAGCTGGTTCATAATCTCATTGTCCCCTGTTATCACTCCTGATTGTTGAACCAAAGCACCATCAGATTGATTCATTGGGCATCTTTCAGGTGGCTATACAGGTGGTCTAAACAACTTTTTCAGTGTCAGGAAACTCATCATAGGTGGACCCAACCTGAGAAAGGAACTGAATAGGGAGAGGGGATCAAGTGTTCACATCATTGCCCTCCCTGCTTCCTTGTCTTCTTGTGCAAAGTGGCCTCTGTTAGAGCACTCTGTATGAGGGGGGTCTGTTGTGATGCATTCCCTCAGTAAGTTTCACAATTTACCTTTTTAATGATGAAAACAAACTACCCGTCTAAATGGCCTTTTCAGGTCACTGGAAAAGCTGTCTTGAGGGCTCTGCATAATTTTCATTAAAAATTAGTCACAAACCCAGCCAGTGTGCCTCAGTGGTTGAGCAACGACCCATGAACCAGGAGATCATGGTTTGATTCCTGTCAAGGCACATGCCCAGGTTGCAGGATTGATCCCCAGTAGGGAGTGTGCAGGAGGCAGCCAATCAATGATTTTTATCATTGATGTTTCTATCTCTCTCTCCCTCTCTCTTACTTTATCTGAAATCAATAAAAATAGAATAAATAAATGAATAGTCACAAAATTTCACTGAGTCATAGGCTGTCCATCAGTAACAAGGACATGCTTAGCACTACAATAGTCATTGAATGCAATTCACTGAGCTCAGTCTTATATGATTGGTTAGAAACTACTTTATTTTCTAGTTTATCTTTTATGTGTTTCACTTTATAAAGGTAATTATCTTAACTTTTATTTTCTTTTATAAAAGGTAACATCAAAGATATCCTATCAATTTTTTATTCCACTAAACATTATGCCCTAGAAATTCTTCCAAGTCAATTTGATGGGATCTTTTTCATTCCTTTTACAGTCGTTTATGTCATATTATAGACAATATTTAATATTACTACAATTTATAATATATACTTTAGTTTATTAACCCAATCTGCAACATTTACACATATATGTGTTTTTTTAATATTTTGCAAATACAAATATTCTGTAATGAATAATCATCTGCAAATAAATTTTCATTAGTAGGTCTATGACTATGTTTCAACTTAAAATATTACAAAAACTAAGAGATTAAAATGAAACATCTATGAAGTCTATGAATATTAAACAAATAACAAGATAGTGTCAATATACATCCATCAAAATTCTCCTTACCATTTACAAGTCAGATCTAACATTATGTTAATTTACTTACAACTTTTTTTTAAAATGAGAGAATATGCTGCTGTACATTTGTCAATAATTTAAAAGCATGGAATTCACAGTATATCTCTTTTTTATTTATTGAACTGAATGTCTCTCTTTATATAGCTCATGGTAAATTACCAGGTGAAAATTCTGTGCTTGGGCATCAAGGCGCAATGTCAAAAACCCAACTGCAAGTAAAGAAACACAGAACTTCTAAAGGGGAAACACTCAATAGTAAGTATAATTATAGGTAACTTTAAATTATTTAAAGCTCATCAGAAGATAATTTTCTCTGATTCATGAATATGTATTTAAGCATATGTTTTATAGAAATCTTATACTTTGATTTGAAGTGTGAATAACCTAAAATAACTATAGTACAAAGGCAAAAGAATTAATATACTTTGGTTCATATTTCTGATATCATGGTTATTTCATGGACAACTACTCAGTATCTATCAAAGCCTTATGAAAGGCTAGTAAATATCTCTTTTTAAAAATGTTTTATTCATTTCAGAGAGAGAGAGAGAGAGAGAGAGAGAGAGAGAGAGAGAGAGAGAGAGAGAGAGAAAGACATCAATAATAAGAGAGAATCACTGATTGGCTGCCTCCCACACACCCCACACTGGGGACGGAACCTGCAATCCAGGCATGTGTCTTGACCAGTAATAGAACCGTTACCTTCTAGTTCCCATGCTGGCCAGGTTAGTAAATATCTCTTAAAGGGTGTGTACCTTTCAGGTGACTCCTGGAGATATAAGTTTGAAAGCCTAAAGGGGTGCCTCTGACCTGTGTGAGTGGCCTTCTGCTATAACATCTAATAGTGAACAGAGATGTTGCTGAGTTCTGTAACTCAAAGAGTAAATAAATATTAGAAAGGTGTTGGGGAAGGGAAGTTTGGTGGTCTCTTGGAGAGCCTCCAGGCATCATCTTGGCTATGGCCCACTTAAAGAAAGCAGCCTTTCTAGTTACCCTTTAGATAGGTGCCATCATGGACTATACATGGGGACTATGAGAGTGTAAGTCACTGAATTGTTCCAACAATCACTGGGTCTTCTTTTCATTTGTTGAAGGGGAGGGCTAACACTTGGCTCTCTTCTCTGGAATGTTATGTCATGTTTTGTACAGACCATACTCAACAATTTCATTAAGGTATCAGGTAACTGTACCTTTTCTGTAATAATGGACCCACTGAGTTGCCATATGTGGGTCTGCAGAGAATCCAGTTTTCATGCCCATGTTGTGCCACTAAAACAATGTCATCAATAGAGTGGACGTTTATTGTTCTCTCTGATAGTGGACTTTTTCATATCCTGTCCTTTGCATTGGTGACACATATTCAGAAAATTTTAGAAGTATAGTAGTTTTGTATGGTAATCCAATGCACAAAGGATTATACTAATCATAATCATCCACAATAAAGGAATGCTGAAAAGAGCATTCATGATAGAAGATGCATACCAAGTTCCCTCAAGTTTGCACAATACCTTGTATTACCATCACATCAGATATCATAGGTGTAAGGGCTGTACTACAACACTGAGCTGCTTATATCAATTGACTGTGTATCCTATGTCATGGGCAGAGTTTGATTGAGTTAATGAATGGTTAAAGTTTCATGGAGAACTTTCATTTCATTAAACTCAGCAATTAGAGCAGCTCTTTTTTCCCTCACAGGCAGTGTTTTAGAAGACAAAAGGCATTGGGTGCTAGTAATTGGACAAGTTCATGGTCTTCCACATGTCAGCTGAAATGACTCTAATTGTAGCAATTCCCCCAGGGCTGAGGAGTTAATACATAGCAGTGATTTGCATTGACAATTAATCTATTCCAATAATACTAATACATGTACTAGTGGGACCATAACAATGGAGTTCATAATGATCTAAAGAAGCATACCTATAGTTAGATCTGAGTAAGAATCCTTTTGGTAATGGCCTCAGACCAAATGGGACACTTACCTAGATCCTGTACCCTTACCCAGTTGAAAATTATGTTTTCCCCTCATTCTGGAGTCAGGAGTTATGGCAATCACAGGCACATAGCAGCAGTATCCAAAAGGTTCAAGAAATTGTATTCTTTTAAAATATATATATTTTTATTTATTTCAGAGAGGAAAGGGAGAGGAAGAGAGAGAGAAACATCAATGATGAGAGAGAATCTGCACACCACCCACTGGGGATTGAGCCTGCAATCCCTGCATATGCCCTGACTGGGAATCCAACTGTGACCTCCTGGTTCATAGATTGACGTTCAACCATTGAGCCATGCAGTCTGGGCAAGAAATTGTATATTTTTTTCTGGGGGGAGGGGGTAATTCCAGTAGGTCATTAATGCAAGAAGTTCATGCAAAGGTTGGTGAACCTTGAGGCTTCAGCAGGGCTGAAGATACATATTATTGCCTGCTGAAGGCATTTCCCCAAACCTGAAAATCTACATGTTATTACCTGCTGCTGGCCAAACAGCTAAACAGCCAAAGGTAGTTCCCCCAACCTGATACTTTATTGCTTACCAAACTTTACCTTTGATATGTGTGTTTGCTTTGCGTTAGGGCAAAAATGTGTGAATAAGAAGCCCTATGTCCGGAGATTCAGAGAGAACTTGGTCATTAGCATTAAGCCTTCCCTAGTTCCCCCATGTATTCCAAATTTATATTTATAGTTTCTTTCTTAATTTACTTGCAACCCTTCTCCAGATTCCTGAATGCTTGTAGATGCTGAGAAACACTCTGGCAATTTTTTACCTCCCCATTAAACTCTAATTTTAGCATAGGCTCTCATGTTCCCACCAAGGACCACAAAACCTGGTCTAACCCATATTCTTATATATTTTTGAAGTCAGAGAGTTATTGTTAAAGACTGTGAGTACTCAGATCCAGGGGAAAGAGCTGAGCAATAGAACACACACTAGTCATACGGGTCTTCACCATGTGGGCCCTAGATTGGCTACCTTTTGGGCATCCTTTAGCCCACTACTAGTCCATGAGTTCCTTGGTAGAAAAACACTGGGGCACTTAGGTAAATGTGTTTTGGCAGGGCTATGCAGAGGCAGTCAACTTGCTTCTTTGGTACCCCATTATTGGATCTCTACCCATAGATTTTTTTTTTTCTAGAAGGCTTTGCCTACATTGTCCAGGAATAGATGACTGGTTATAACATTTACCTTGTTTTCACTGTTTATCAATTGCTATCTTAACCATGTCTGATAATTTGTCAGTTAATATTCAACCTGTGTAGTACCCAATGACTTGACCTTATGAGGAGGTTTTTTTAAAAAAACACACATATATTTTTATCGATTTCAGAGAGGAAGGGAAAAAGAGAGACAGACAGAAACATTAATGATGAGAAAGAATCATTTATTAGCGGCCTCCTGCACATACCCCCACCCCCTTGGGATTGAGCCTGAAACTCAGGCATGTACCTTGACTAGGATCAAACCATGACCTCATGGTTCATAGGTCAACGCTCAGCCACTGAGCCATGCCAGCTGGGTTTAAGGAGGTTTAATTGAGCTTAATATCCAGCAAGGTTGGCATGAATGAATTGGTTTAAAATTTCATCATGTACTGTCCTCATTCCATCAGTGGACTACCAGTGTGGCTCGAAGGGACACTGTCTCTAATGAAATGGTGGTACAAACACATTGGAGTGTCAGGGAACTCATCACTGGTGGGCCATCCTGTAAGAGCCAAAAGAGTAGTAAGTACCCAGCTGAGGAAGTAGAGAGTCTCAGATGTTTGCTTTTATTACCACCACCACCCCGTCCCCCCACCACACACGTTTTTCCACCTCTTTGGCTAATAGGCCACTGTCAAAATTTTCTGAAAAAGTGGTTCTGTAGTGACAAGTCCAACAATATGCCTTTATCATTCACTAAGCTTAACAAGATCAAGGAAGGCAAACTACCTGTCTTTAAGATCTCATTTGCTTCTGGGCAAAGTGATCCTATGGCTCTCATTCTTTTTCATGAAAACACAAACCTCAATAATTTACTGTGTTAGAGGCTGACTATAAGTTCCAGGAGTATGGTCAGAACTAACAATAGCTATTGGCATGCAGGACCTCCAATGACTTTAGGTCCCATTGCTGGTGGATCATAAGTAGCCAGAAATTGGTTCTCTAACTTTCTCAGGCTTCCTTTGATGAATCTCTAATTTGACCCAGCAAGTATCTTGGCCAGTGAATCAAGCTCTAAAGAAAAGGAACTTTGTTTCTCCCCAGAACTGAAAACTTTGTTCTATCTAATAAAGAAGGAATATGCTAATTAACCTTCATGCTGTTGTAAAGATGGTAGCACCCACAGCCAATAAGGAGGGAATATGCTAATTGACAGCCACGCCCTCAAAGATGGTGGCACCCACAGCCACAAGATGGCCGACAGGGGAGGGCAGTTGTGGGCAATCAGGCCAGCAGGGGAGCAGTTAGGTGTCGATCAGGCTTGCAGGCAGAAGCAGTTAAAGACAATCAGGCAAGGGTGATCAGGCTGGCAGGCAGAAGCAATTAGGGACAATCAGGCAGGCAGGTGAGTGGTTGGGAGCCAGCAGTCCCAGATTGTTGAAGGGATGTCCGACTGATGGTTTAGGCCTGATCCCACAGGGGTCCCAGATTGGAGAGGGTGCAGACTGGGCTGAGGGACACTCTTTACCCAGTGCACAAATTTTGTGTACCAGGCCTCTAATCTACCCTAATTAAAGACAAATATGCTAATTGACTGTACCTTTGCTACGCCCAAGCCATGCCCATCAGCCAATCAGAGCTACTCTATGCAAATTAACCCAACCAAGATGGCGGCTGACAGCCACCGAGCTGGAGCAAGCAGGAGGCTTGGTTGCCTTGGTGATGGAGGAAGCCAAGCTTCCTACCTGCCCTGGCTGGCTGTGGCCTCCGTGAAAGGCAAGAAAGTTTCAATTATAGAAGCTAAATAAATCCCAGATACCTGCTTCCAGCCAACCTCCACTGGGAGCTTGGGTGGCTGGGGGCTGTGGCCAGCCTGCAAGCAGTCATCAGTCCCTCACCCAGGCTGACCAGGCACCCCAGCGGGGACCCACACCCTGAAAGGGCTTTGCCAGCCTGCAAACAGCCGTCAGCCCCTCACCCAGGATGGCCACACCCTCATGGTGTGAGGGTCCCTGCTGGGGGGGTTGGTCAGCCTGCAAACAGCTATTAGCCTCTCACCCAGGGTGGCCAGGGACCCCAGCATGACCCTCCACCCTAAAGGGGGTGTGGCCACCCTGAAAACGGCCATCAGCCCCTCACCAAGGCTGGCCAGGCACCCCAGCAGGGACCCCTACTCTAACGGCCTATGGCCAGCCTGCAAACAGCCATCAGCCCCTCACCAAGGCTGGCCAGGCACACCCAGCAGGGACCCCTACTCTGAACGGCCTATGGCCAGCCTGCAAACAGCCGTCAGCCCCTCACCCAGGATGGCCACACCCTCATGGGTTGAGGGTCTTCGCTAGGAGGCTTGGCCAGCCTGCAAACAGCCATCAGCCCCTCACCTAGGCTGACCAGACACCACACCAGGACCCCCACAGTGATCCGGCAACTGGGAATCACTGGTCACTATGGCAGTGATTCAGGGCAAACCAGCCAGCACCGACCCATGCACCATGCCTCTATACTATATAATAAAAGGGTAATATGCAACCTGACCCTAACAACAGAGCAACTGGGAATCACTGGTCACTATGACACATACTGACCACCAGGTGGCAGACCCTCAATGCAGGAGCTGCTCCCTGGTGGTCAGTGCGCTCCCAACAGGGGGAGCTCTGCTCAGCCACAAGCCAGGCTGATGGCTGCCAGTACAGCGGTGTTGGCAGGAGCCTCTCCCGTCTCCTCAGCAGCACTAAGGATGTCCAACTGCAGCTTAGGCCTGCTCCCCGCTGGCAAGTGGACATACCCTGAGCACTCCCGGGCTGCCAGAAGGATGTCTGACAGCCAGTTTAGGCCCAATCCCCTGGGAGCAGGCCTAAGCCAGCAGGTGGTCATCCCCCAAGGGGTCCCAGACTGCGAGAGGGCACAGGCCAGGCTGAGGGACCCTCCCAAGTGCACAAACTTTTGTGCACTGTCCTCGAGTCTATATATATAAAAGCCTAAGCACTACCCCCTGGTGGTCAGTGTGCTCCCACAGCCAACCTCCCACAGCTGGCTAACCTTCCATGGTCCCGTCCCCCTGGCTGGCCAACCTCCTGTGGCCCTGCCTACTGGTTGGCCAACCTCCCAGGGCCCTGCCCCATGGCTGGCCACCTCCCTCAGCCCCAATCGGCCCCCGATCACTGGCCAGGCCGAGGGACCCCACCCATGCACGAATCCATGCACTGGGCCTCTAGTAAACAATAAAATAACATTCTCCTAGAGCACCCTGCATGGTCCATTGCACTGTCCAAAACACATTGACCTAACTGCCAATGTGTTCCAGGTGACTTTCTGATGCTAATGATCCTGGCACACCCCAGCAAAATGGAATGAAATGTATAGGAGGACCCCCTAAAGAAAAGGGCCCTGTTATTTTATGGTTTTACACATTCTTTGTCCTTGGGAGGGATTAATGGGAGGGTGAGCAGTAGAAAAGTCCTAAATGTGAGTTGGAAAAAAGTTTCTTTAAGCCACCCTCCTTCTCATGAGTTGGTTTAGACAGAGGCAGTGCCTGAACATCGCAGTGTCTCAGTCAAATGCTACTCTCACCATAAGAAGACCTCCAGTTGAAAGTGACAGGCTAAGAATACAGTATGGGTAAGAGCATGGTGTGGGACAGGGCAGAAGGCTGAGTTAATGACTGCATCTATCTCCAGTGACTATAGTGCACTGGTTGTGCATCAAGTCTCTTTAAGTCTCTTATGGTTTGAGAAGCTTCCTTCCCCACTGGTAACTGCCAGGTAATCCTATCTAATAATTAGACAAATAGGGTAATTGACTGTACCTTCACTATGCCTCCCACTGGTTAATCAGCAGGATATGTAAATTAACCGCCAACAAAGATGATGGTTAATTTGCATACATGGGCGCCCTGTGGCTATCCACTATTGGAGCCTGAAATCATCCCACACTAACCCCCTGACAGCCTGGTCATACGCAGCCATCTTGTGAAGGCATGAGGGCTAATTGGCATATTACCTCTTTATTATATAGAATGATCTTTCTATTCCTACCTTGCTGAGAGTTTTTATCAAGAAAGGGTGTTGGATTTTGTCCAGTGCTTTTTCTGCATCAATGAATATGATTATATCCCTCACTATCCCCCTGCCAGCTTGGTCATTGGCAGCCATCTTGTGAGGGCATGAGGGTTAATTTGCATTTTGTCAAATGCTTTTTCTTTTTTTTATTGTTTTATTGCTTAAAGTATTACAAAGAATATTACATATGTCTCCATTTTTTTTCCTGCCCTTGACAATACCCTGGCCTCCCCTACACCCAAGTGTCTTATGTCCATTGGTTATGCTTATAGGATAGCATACAAGTCCTTCGGTTGACTTCTTACCTTCCCCTCCTACCCCCCAACCCTCCCTGGCTTTCCCGCTGTAGTTTGACAGTCTGTTCGAGGCTGCTTTGCCTCTGTATCTATTTTCATGCATAAGTTTTTAATTGTCTTTATTATCCATAAATGAGTGAGATCATGTGGTATTTTTCCTTCATTGACTGGCTTATTTCACTTAGCATAATGCTCTCCAGTTCCATCCATGCAGTTGCAAATGGTAAGAGTTCCGTCCTTTTTAGAGCAGCATAGTATTCCATCGTGTAGATGTACCACAGATATAGATCCTTTGCCCATTTTTTGATTGGACTGTTTATCTTCCTTTTGTTAATTTGTATGAGTTCCCTATAAATTTTGGAGATTAAACCCTTATCGGTGAACGCTTATTGTTTTCTTAGTCTCTTTCTATAACATTGGCAAATATGTTCTCCAATGCAGTGGGCTTTCTTGTTGTTTTGTTGATGGTTTCTTTTGCTGTGCAGAAGCTTTTTATTTTGATGTAGTCCCATTTGTTCATTTTCTCTTTAGTTTCCAATGACTTAGGAGCTGTATTGGTGAAGAAATTGCTTCAGCATATGTCTGAGATTTTGTTGCCTTTGGATTCTTCTAGTATTTTTATGGTTTCCCTTCGTACATTTAAGCACTTTATCCATTTTTAGTTTATTTTTGCGTATGGTGTAAGTTGGTGGTCTAGTTTCATTTTCTTGCATGTATCTGTCCAATTTTCCCAACACCATTTATTGAAGAGACTATCTTGACTACATTGTATGTTCTTGCCTCCTTTGTCAAATATTAATTGAGCATATTGGTTCAGGCCGATTTCTGGGCTCTCTATTCTATTCCATTGATCTCTATGTCTGTTCTTGTGCCAGTACCAGGCAGTTTTGAGAACAGTGGTTTTGTAATACAGCTTGATATCTGGTATTGAGATCCCACCTACTTTGTTCTTTCTCAGGAATGCTGCAGCTATTCTGGGTGTTTTTTTTTATTCTGGTTGAATTTTTGGAGAGTTCGTTCTAGGTCTGTGAAATATGCCATTGGTATTTTAATGGGAAGGGCATTGAATTTATAGATTGCTTTGGGTAGTATGGACATTTTGATGATGTTGATTCTACCAGTCAAGAACATGGTATGTTCTTCCGTCTGTTTATGTTTCCCTCTATCTCTTTTTTCAACGTCCTGTAGTTTTCTGAGTAGAGGTCTTTAACCTCTTTAGTTAAGTTTATTCCTAGGTAGCTTAATTTTTTTGGTGCGATGGTAAATGGGATTGATTTTTAGTCTCTCTTTCTATATGTTCACTATTGGTGTATAGAAATTCCATAGATTTCTTGGCATTAATTTTGTATCCTGATACATTGCCAAATTCATTTATTAAGTCTAATATTTTTTTGAGTATGATGTTGGCTGTGGGTTTGTCAAATATGGCTTTTATTATTTTGAGGTATGATCCTTCTATTCCCACCTTGCTGAGAGTTTTTATCAAAAAATGGGTATTGGATTTTGTCAAATCAATTGATATGACCATGTGGTTTTTTCCTTTCAATTTGTTTATGTGATGTATCACGTTTATTGATTTGTGGATATTGTACCATCCTTGCATCCCTGAGATAAATCCTACTTGGTCATGGTGTATGATCTTTCTGATATATGGCTGGATCCGATTTGCTAGAATTTTGTTGAGGATTTTGGCATCTATGTTCATGAGGGATATTGGCCTGTAATTCTCTTTCATTGTGCTGTCTTTACCTGGATTTGGTATTAGGGTGATGCTGGCTTCATAGAATGAGCTTGGAAGTGTTCCTTCCTCTTGAATTTTTTGTAGTAGTCTGAGGAGGATAGGTTTTAGTTCTTCCTTGAATGTTTGGTAAAACTCCCCTGTGAAGCCGTCTGGTCCTGGGCTTTTGTTTGATGGAAGCTTTTCTATGACTGCTGCAATTTCTTCCATAGTTAATGGCCTATGGAGATTTTTAGATTCTTCCTGATTGAGTTTTGGAATGTTGTACATTTCTAGGAAATTGTCAATTTCATCCAGGTTGTCTAGTTTGTTGGAGTAGAGCTGTCCATAGTATTTTTTAACAAATCATTTGTATTTCTGTGGGGTCTGTTGTTATTTCGCCTCTATCATTTCTGATTTTGTTTATTTGGGTCCTCTCTCTTTGCTTCTTGCTGAGTCTGGTTAGGGGTTTGTCAATCTTGTTTATCCTTTCAAAGAACCAGCTCTTGGTTTCATTGATTTTCTGTATTGTTTTTTTGGTCTCTATGTCATTTATTTCTGCTCTAATCTTTATTATCTCCTTCCTTCTGCTCACTCTGGGGTTTTCTTGTTGCTCTCTTTCTAAATCTTTGAGTTGTAGAGTTAGATGATTTACTACCAT
>NW_006290021.1:99451-104684 GCF_000327345.1 Myotis davidii | reverse complement strand
TTCCCCTACTATGATTGTGTTGATGTCGATCTCCCCCCCCTGATATCTTCCAGGAGTTTTTTTTATGTATTTGCGTGCTCCTGCATTGGGTGCATATATGTTTTTATGGGCTATATCCTCTTGTTGTAGCGATCCCTTCAGTATTATGAAGTGGCCTTCCTTATCTCTTGTTATGGCCTTCACTTTGAGGTCTATTTTGTCAGATATAAGTATTGCTACCCCAGCATTTTTTTCATTTCTATTTGCCTGAAAGATATTTTTCCATCCCTTCACTTTCAGTCTGTGTGAGTCCCTTCTTCTGAAGTGTATCTTTTGTAGACAGCAAATATATGGATCATGTTTTTTTTATCCATCAGCCTCTCTATGTCTTTTGATTGGAGCATTTAGTCCATTTACGTTTAAAGTTATTATTGAAAAGTACTTGCTTGTAGTCATTTCTAATTTTTGTGCCTGTTTCCTTTCTTACCATTTTCTTTCTTCTTTTTACAGCAGTCCTTTTAGCATTTCTTGCATTGCTGGGTTGGTGGTGATAAACTCCCTTAGCATTTTTTGTCTGTGAAGCTTCTTATTTTCCCTTCAATTTTGAATGATAGCCTTGCTGGATAGAGTATTCTTGGATTCAGTCCTTAGCTTTGCATCACTTTGTAATTTTCTGTCCATTCTTTTCTGGCCTGATGTGTTTCTGTTGAGAAATCATTTGATAATCTAATGGGAGATCCCTTGTATGTAACTTTTTGTCTCTCTCTTGCAGCCTTTAAGATTCTCTCTTTGTCCTGAACATTTGCCGTGGTAATTATGATGTGTCTTTGTGTGGGTCTTTTCTGGTTCATCTTGTTTGAGACTCTCTGTGCTTGTGTGACTTTTTTCTTCCCCATATCCAGGGAGCTTTCTGTCATTGTTTCTTCAAATAGATTTTCTAATCCTTGCTGCTCTTCTTGTCCTTCTGGCAGCCCTATTATATGTATGTTACTTCGTTTTGTGTTGTCCCAAAGCTCCCTCAGGCTCTCCTCCTGCTTTTTAATGTTTTTCTCCAGTTGCTATTCAGATTGAGCTTGTTTCTCCACCTTATCTTCTCACTCACTTATTTGGACCTCTGCTTCTTCTAGTCTACTGTTAAAACCTTCCATGTTGTTTTTGATTGTAGCTATATCACTTTTGATTTCTTACTGATTTTTGCATAGATTGCTGTTTTTCTCATCCACCTGGTGTGTGAAGTGTACAACCATTATTTTGAAGTCTTTTTCTGTCATGTTTCATGCTTTTGTTTCACTTATTTCCTTTCTTGGCAACTTGTCATTTTCTTTCCTCTAGGGATTGTGTTGTCTCCCCATCCTGACTATCACCAGAAGTTTCAAACGTCAAGTTGCATGGGCCTTGGTCATGTGCAATGGGTGCTTCGTACCACCCATGTGTCACTGAAGAGCTCTGACTCCAAGACGTGTGGCTTCCATGGGTTGATGGGAACCATGCTCATCCAGAATCAGAGTCATTGGAGTTCGGTGTGGCCTTGTGCAAGCACCAAGAATCAGGGACCCCGCCTGCACTGCTCTGAAACAGAGAACCCACTGGTGTGTGCCAAAATCAGAGTCCCCTAGTGCATGCTAGGAGTCAGAGTTCCCCTGTACCTGTACCAAGAATTGAATACCAGAGTCTCTGTTGCTTGGTTCAGCCTCGCACCAAGAATCAGGGTCCCTGTGTGTGCATGCCCCAAGATTTAGAGTCACTGGCTCTTAGTGTGAATGCACTGCGAATCAGGGATCCCAGGGACTGGTGCTCAATGCTGCCTCTTGCATGGAGAATCAGGGTCCCCAGTCTGCTTGGGGGATAGGGTTGCACAGTAGCACTGTGTCAGCAGGATGTCCACCCCATGCGCTGCGGAAAACAGACTTCCATGTGTGTTTTCCCAGAATTGAAGTCAGGTGGCACTGCCGCCCTGTGTGGGCGTGGGGTTTGGCCACCCAATTGTATTGCGTGGAACTGATTCCCAGTGTCCAAGTGCTCCCAGGCTTAAATTCCTGTAGCAGAGCTGCAGCCCTGTGTGAGGGGCAGATCTAGCAGTTCCTATGGTGCTTCAGCAAGCCTGTGGGGAGGGGGTTGGGCTCTGTGACTCACAAAAATCCAGTTAAGATGTCTGGATTCTTGGTGTGTGTGGGTCTGCAGCTGTGATCACAGGTCTCTGTCCCCAGTGGCTGCAGGGTCCCGGTTTGCATCTGAGACCAGACTGGGTGGTTCTGAGGTCAGGATCCTAGTCTCAAGAAGTTCTGTTTTTCAAGATAATGTGGTCTCTGTGCCCACGCTGGCTGCCCCTGCAGTGTCCATGGTGGCAGTGGGGTTCTGCCATCTAAGACTTGGCATTGGTATATTTAGAATTCATGATTAATCTTGGAAATCTTCAATTCTAGTCCATCCCTTTAGGGCATGTTCTTGCCTTCCTCCAGGTCATGTGTGGATGTCCTTTCTTCCACTGTGTGAATCCTGATTCTGAATTACATACTATATTTAATTATATATTTATGTCTTGTTATGCTTGAAATGTTATTTTAGAATTGCTTAGCACATATATCTAGAAAACAAGCCTACCTAAAATATTTTGTCATTAATTGAAGTATATATGTCACCCGCTTATATTGATGAGTTACTTGCATTAATATCTTTTTTTTAAAAAAGTAGGTTCATTTCTTTAAGTTTGCTTTCAGTTTTAGTTTCTCTTTTGTGATTTAATTTCTCTTTTGAAATATATGAAAATTGAACCTGTGTCCAAAGTAAAAAAAAAATATGCAAAAAGGTACACTTAAAGGAGTACCATTTCTTTCCCAGTTCTCCTCCTTTCAATTTGTAGATAACCAAGTATATTGTTTTCTGATATCTCACTTGTGTAAGGTAAGTATTGCTCCAAGTCTCTCTCTCTCTCTCTCTCTCTCTCTCTCTCTCTCTCTCTCTCTCCATCTCTCTCTCTCTCTCTCCCTCTCTCTCTCTCTCTCCTTTTCCTTCTCTTTCTATCCCTATCATTTTCTTATTTTCCCTTCTTCCTAACCTAAAAGGTGGCATATAAGTATTCCCCTTTTGTTTCTGCCCCCCCCCCCCGACACACTTAATATTATCTCCTGGAAATGCCTTCAATTCAGCTTATAGAGGTCCTTTTCATTCCTTTTACATCTTTATACTCAGCTGTTTGTATCACATTATTTGCCATAATTTACAAGGTTTATGGTATACATATGTGTGTATATATGTTTATAGTATATACAAATTTATGATATATCTAAGTTTGTTTTATATATATATACATATATATGTTTATATATATTAGCTTATTCATCCAGTTTCCCATGCTTGAACAGCTATGTACAATCCTATATAATAAAGAGGTAATATGCAAATTGATCATCATGCCCTCATACAAGATGGCTGCCCCATGTGGTCACAAGATAGCTGCCACAAGATGGCCAGCAGGGGAGGGCAGTTAGGGGCCACCAGGCCAGCAGGAGAGGGCAGTTGGGGGCTACCAGGCCTGCAGGGGAAGGCAATTGGGGTGGCCAGGTCAGCAGGGGAGGGCAGTTGGGGGTGATCGGGCCAGCAGGGGAGCAGTTAGGCATCAATCAGACTGGCAGAGGAGTGTTAGGGGGTGATCAGGCTGGCAGGCAGAAGTGGTTAGGGGCAATCGGGCAGGAAGGCAGGCAGGTAAGCGGTTGGGAGCCAGCAGTCCCGGATTGTGAGAGAGATGTTCAACTCAGGGATATCCCCTGAGGGGTCCCAGATTGGAGAGGGGTGCAGGCCAGGCTGAGGGACCCCACTGACAACCCCCCCCCCCCCCACAGTGCACCGGGACTCTAGTTATGAATAATGCTAGAATTAATAGATTCTACATAGGCATTTTTAAAAATATATACTTTATTGATTTTTTTAAAGAGAGAGGAAGAGAGAGGGAGACATAGAAACAGTGAGAGGGAGAAACATTGATCAGCTACCTCCTGCATGCCTCCTACTGGGGGGACAAGCTTTCAAACTAGGCATGTGCCCTGACCAAGAATCGAACACATGATCTCCTGGTGCGTAGGTTGAAGCTCAACCATTGAGCCACACTGGCCGGGCTATGTATGCATTTTTGTTGGTTGGTCTATGAAGCCTATATAATCTATAAAGTATATTGGAGACCAATATAAATGATATATTGCTGGGGTCCAACCCCAGCAGGTCCAGGGGTTCCCAAAGGTGAGGACGGAGTCGCCGAAGAAGGAATGACATGGAGACAGCGTTCAGTTGATCAGCAGCCTTGCCAGGATCTCTAGCCACAATCTCCAGCCAAGTTCTGTGTCCATGTTCTCTTGCTAGGTTCTCCAGCCACGTTCTCCAGGTTCTCCAGCCAGGTTCGGTCTCCAGTTTACAAGGCTTTTTGAAGTACCTTGCCTATTGATTGGCAAATTCTAGATTTAAGTTTTTTAGTATATTTTTATTGATTTCAGAGAGGAAGGGAGAGGGAGAAATAGAAACATCAATGTTGAGAGAGAATCATTGATCGGCTGCCTCCTGAACTCCCCCTACTGGAGATCAAGCCTGCTGGGGTCCAACCCCAGCAGGTCCAGAGGTCCCCAAAGGTGTGGACGGAGTCGGTGAAGAAGGAATGACACGGAGACAGCGTTCAGTTGATCAGCAGCCTAGCCAGGATCTCCAGCCAGGATCTCCAGCCAAGATCTGGTCTGGATCTCCAGCTAAGTTCTGGTGTTTATTGTCTTGTTACATCTGTATTTATACCAGTTGATTTTAATCCTGTCAATTTCTATTACAAAGGTTAGGGCATTTCTTATCTCCATTCCAGGGAGTAAAGATTATGATTGTTCATAGTTAAAGTGATTAATTACCCACCTGGCAGTTAAGGGGTTTTATTCTCTCCCTAACTTCAGGGGATAATCCCTACCAGGGGAAACAACCTTTCTCAGAGAGGTGACCTTGGTTAAAACACATAGTGCCAAGAAGGTGAGCAAAAATATTAAGAACAGTATGCCATATATGCCAGGTCCCTTGAAACAGCAAGGATGGACCGGCTCCCGGCAATATATGATGCAGAGAAATAACAAGAAAACTTTATTTTTGTTTTACAAGTGTCAAATCAGTATAATTTATTATAATAAGCATAACATTCCATATTGAATTAATTTATTCTTTTTTTAATATATTTTTTATTGATTGAGATATTACATATGTGTCCCTGTCCCCACATCACCCCCCCCCCCCC
>NW_006290021.1:95069-98014 GCF_000327345.1 Myotis davidii | reverse complement strand
GAATTTCACTTCAGCACTGCGCCTCCTCTGAGTCTGGATATGATATTCTCTTTACTCCTAGTTGTAGAATTTCCACTCAGCCAGCCCTCCTGTGGTTCTGGATGTTGTCCCTTCCCTGTTTCAGTCTTAATTTGAATTGGTTGTTCAAGGCAGCAATCTCCGGCGTTAACCTATGCCGCCATCTTCGGTTCCTCTAACAAGAAAACTTTAAGACACATCTATTAAAACTCTTCTCACAAAATAATTGTCAGATCTAACATTATGGCAATTTAGTCATACCTTCATAAAAATGAGAATGTTGCTACATACTTGTTATAAAACTTAAATATAGAGACTTATTAATAGATCTATTTTTCTGTTTAGTAACTAAATATATCTCTTATATAGCTTATGATACAGTACCAGATAATAATCTTATGGTTGAGAATCAAGAATCAATTTCAAAAACCCAAGTGCAAGTAAAAAAACAAAGAACCTCTACAGAGAAAAGACTCCCTAGTAAGTATAATCATTATAGATAACTTTAAATTATTTTAAATTAATTATAACCAAAAATATTTTACTTTGCTTCATGCATCTGTGTTTTTCTATATATTTTATAAAAATTTTAAACTTTGACCTAAAGTATCAATACCCTTAGATAACTAGAGAACAAAAGCTAAAGGATTCATAACTTTTGGTTAATATTTCTGGTTGTCTGCTTGTGTGTCTCCCAAAGCCATTAACAGACCAATAATTTTCTTTCAAAGAGTGTGTACCTTTCAGTCAACTCCAAGAAGTTAGGAGTCAAAAAGCCTGATTTAATTTTCTGTCTTGTGCAGTTGCCTTATTTTAAAGTTTCTACTGGTAAAGAGATGTTGCGGAGACTTGTAACTTAAATGCAGGTCACAGTTGCCTAGGAGAAGAGTATTATGAAGGTCTGTTGGACAACCTTAAGAGCATCCTGTTGGTGGAAATCAACTCAAATAGAAGTCTTTTTGGTAACTTCATAGATACCTGCAGTCAGGATCCCATTGAGGGCAATGTGAGAGTTCCTGTAGCAGAATAATTCCACAAATTTCTAGGCTTCTTTTGTACTTGTTGGACTGACAGGGACAAAAATTTGGCAGTTGTCTCCTCTAGAATAAGACATATTGCCTCTTCCCAGGGATTTCACTTAGGTACAAGGTCCTTGTACCATGTCTGTATTAGTGGCCCACCTGTGTTAATGAATGTAGGTCAACCTAGCATCTATTCCTTCTCATGTACTAGCCTTGCCTGGGCCCACCAGGAGGGTATTATCAATATAGTGAAAGACTAGTGCAGTGTGAGAATATGACTTCTTCCAGCTCCTGGCCTTGTGGAAGGACATGGAAGGTGTATTGGAACCTGTTACACATAAAGCAAACTGATCCTAATCATCTATGTGGACAGGGATACTGAAAAGAGCATTTGCAATATAAATTGCTTCAGAACTCCTTCTCACAGCTTGGGCAAGAACCTCTAGGGCAATCATAGAGGTAACACCAGTGTCCAGGGCTGTACCACAGTGTTAAGTTAGTCTATAGGCACCCAAGACTTTATGCACAGGTCAGCTTAGTTATTGAATTGAATGGAGTTAATAGTCTCATGGAGATCTTTGTAGTAGTTAAACTCAGTAATGATGGCAATAATTTATTTTTCTTCCCCAGGTAGTTGTTTCTGGAGACAATATCTAGGTACTGGGAGTGTGGTAGATTTACAGTCTTCCACATGCCCTACTAAAATGGTCATAACTACAGCAGTGCTCATTAAGGCTTGAGGCTGATTCAAGTTGGAATTTTCATAGGAAATACATCTATACTACATTTATAGTCATGGGGGCTATAAAAATGGAGGTTTATAGTGCCCCAAAGGGACTCACTTACAGTCAGGTCTGGGTAATGGTCAGACAGCATTAACTATTTCTCTTTCATCCTGTTCTTAGTTTGTGGAGAATATAGTCACTAGTAAATTAGTATATAAAGGGCCCAAGTTTTACAACCCCAACCCCCTGTTCCAGTGCCTCTTTGAATTCTGCCTTGGCATGCATCCTCAGATTCCACTGGAGACATAAGGACATTTGCCTAACCCTTATTATTGTTTATTTTTGAAAGCTGAGAATTCTGGGTAGATGTAAACAGTTTTCTGATTTTTCTTAAGATTATTAGGAGGGCAGTAATAAGGGTCATCACCACTTTAATTCTTGTGACGCTATGTGTTGGTCCCCCCATGGCTCACT
Organism: Myotis davidii; assembly: GCF_000327345.1. Classification (NCBI taxonomy): domain Eukaryota; kingdom Metazoa; phylum Chordata; class Mammalia; order Chiroptera; family Vespertilionidae; genus Myotis; species Myotis davidii. Next base: position 95,775 of record NW_006290021.1, on the reverse strand, counting down.
ACCACTCCAGAAGATTCTTCCCCTTGAGAGTCCATTGCTGAGTAACTAGACAATGTTTTCAGTGGCAGGAAACTCATCATGGGTGGGTCAAACATTTTGGAAACCAAATTTCAGCCAGTAGAAGAATTGTCTGAGGTGTTTATAGTGGTTTTCTTTCTCCCTATCCCCTTTCTTGTTTTCCTTGGCCTAACAGGCCGCTGCAAGGAACTTAGACCCAGAGGGTCTGTTATGACACATCCAACAAGGTGCCATTGTCCCTCACTAAATTAATAAGATTACCTCCTTTATGGTGGAGAAACACTACTCAAGTTTCAAGAGTTTCCTCAGGTTGCTGGTAAAGTAAAATCGAGAAATCTGCATTCTTTTCATTCAACATGAAGCTTAAAAACTCACTGTGTCTATCTATCAGCACAAGCCTGTACATCAGTGCCAGATACATGCTTAGAGCTAATAATAGTCACTGGGTACAACTCAGCCAGCAGTGCCAGCAGTGTCATTTAGTGACCAACTAATTTGTTTTCTGGTGATGCAGAAAAAGCATTTGACAAAATTCAACACCCATTTTTGATAAAAACTCTCAGTAAGGCGGGAGTAGAAGGATCATACCTCAACATAATAAAAGCCATATATGACAGGCCCACAACCAACATCATACTCAATGGACAAAAACTAACACCATTTCCCCTAAGAACAGGAACAAGACAGG
>NW_006290021.1:85023-94121 GCF_000327345.1 Myotis davidii | reverse complement strand
CCCCAGCAGGTCCAGGGGTTCCCAAAGGTGTAGACGGAGTCGGCGAAGAAGGAATGACACGGAGACAGCGTTCAGTTGATCAGCAGCCTAGCCAGGATCTCCAGCCAAGTTCTGGTCTGGATCTCCAGAGAAGTTCTGCCTTTTATTGTCTTGTTACATCCGTATTTATACCAGTTGATTTTAATCCTGTCAATTTCTATTACAAAGGTTAGGGCGTTTCTTATCTCCATTCCAGGGAGTAAAGATTATGTAGCTTAAGCGTGATTGTTTGTAGTTAAAGTGATTAATTACCCGCCTGGCACTTAGTTAAGAGGTTTTGTTCCCTCCCTAACTTCAGGGGAAAATCCATACCTGGGGAAACAACCTTTCTTGGAGAGGTGACCTTGGTTAAAACACACAGTGCCAAGAAGGTGAGCATATTAAGAACAGTATGCCATATATGCCAGGTCCCTTGAAACAGCAAGGATGGACCGGCTCCCAGCACATAAAAATTCTAGAAGAATCCAAAGGCAACAAAATCTCAGACATATGCCAAAGCAATTTCTTCACTGATACAGCTCCTACGGCACTTGAAACTACAGAGAAAATGAACAAATCGGACTACATATTTCCTGTGTTTCATCTTATAGAGGTCAATATCTCTCTTCATTTCTTTCTTATTTTCCCTTCTTTTTAAATTAAAAGATAGCATACTAGATATCCTCTATTTCGGGATTTTTTCTTCACTGAACATTCTTTCATAGAAATAACTCCAAATTAGTTTGTAGTTATCTTTTTTACTCATTTTATACCTGTATGTATAGCTGTTTGCATCACATTATATCCCCACAGTTTATATTATCACTAAAGGCCTGATGCATGAAATTCGTTCAAGGGGCTCGGCCCTCACAGCCCCAGCTTCGTCCAGAAGGTTGTCTGGAAGGACGTCTGGATGGTTGTTCAGCTGTCTGGTCTAATTAGCATATTATGCTTTTATTATTATAGAGCATTTACATACCTTAATTTAATCTAAAAAATTACTATGCTTGTACATTTAGGTAGTCATGAGTATTTTGCAATTACAAATATGCTGTAATGAATAACCTCATGCATATGTATTTTTGTTGTTTGGGCTATGAATATGTATTAACTGAAAATATTAAAAAATGGAGTAAACTAGAGACTAACAGAACATTTGCAGATCAGGGATATTAATGATAGAATGAAATACCTTCCACACACACCTATTAAAATTTTTCTCATAGTCTTCACATCAGATCTAGCATTATGGGAATTTATAAAATTTTATGAAAATGAGTGGAGAACCTGTTGTACACTTGTTATAAATTTGAAACCTAGAGATTTCATAATAGATTTTTGTTTAGTTTATTGGTCTAAATGCTTCTCTTTATGTAGCTCAGGATGAAGTACCAGATGAAAATTATATCCTTGAGCATCAAGATTCAATATCTAAATCAGACATTCAAGTGAAGAATCAAAGAACTGATAATGGGGAAGGACTTATTAGTAAGTATAAAAATTAAAGATAACTTCAAAATATTTTAAAATAGACTCATAGATCTTTTTATTTTGTTTCATGAATATGTATTTGAAAATATGTTTTATAGAAGTTTTACACTTCAACTAAAGTGTGAATACCCTAAGATAACTAGAGAAAAAACAACAACAACAGCAAAATCTATATACTTTGGTTGAAATTTCTGGTCTTAAGATCATTTCATGACTATAGGACATGCATTCAATATCCCCCAAGGCCCAATAGCAGGTGAATAGCTATTTCTCTAAAGAAATCTGCCTTTCAGCTGACTCCAGATATTTATGATTGTGGCAGTGGCCCTCTGTCATAGGCTCCAATTGGCAAACAGATGTTTCTGAGATCAGTAAAGCCAACATCAGATGGCCATCAGAAGATCCTAGGGGAAGAGCAGCCTAGGAGGTTTGTTAGAGGGTCTCTAGAGAAACCTCTTGGTTGTGTACTTACTAAAAGGAAGCAGCCTTTCTGATAACTCCATAAGTGGGTATCATCCAGGACTCCACATGGGGAAAATGAGAGTGCAAGTAGTCAAAGAGTTCCACTAATTGCTGGGCCACTTTTTATTTATTAGAATTGAGAGGCCAGAGTTTGGAAGTTTTCTCTTCTGGAAGGAGATGATTTTCCCCTTTGATATCATCCCCAGGAACTGAACTAGGGCACCAGGTAACTGTACCTTGTTTGTACTACTAGCTTAGCCAGAACTGTTCAACAGGGCATCTAGTTTTTTGTTGGGTGGTGTCCTCATATGGGCCCACTTGAATGAAGATTAGACCTTCTTCTGGGAACATGCCATTTATATAGATCATGGCCTACTCATTGATGATAGATAACTGAGCATTTTGGTAGTCATGTGAAAAACATTAGTAGTATATTGCAACTCATTCTGCATAAGGTTAAACTGATTCTGATTATTTTTGTGGATAGGGATGCATATAAAATTCCTTTAGTTTGGAAAATGACCTGTATGACAGTTACAATTTCAGGTACCACCAGGGCCCAGAACTGTTACTATAGCTTTGACCTATCAAGATAAAATAAGTCACTATGCACCCAAGGCCACATGTTAAAAGTCAAATTAGTTATTAAAATGGAAAGTAGTCTCACGGAGAGTTTTTGCTTCATTAAGCTCAGCAATGAGAGCTATTACTTTGTTTTCTCTCTAGGAATTTGTTTTGGGGAAACATGGTGCTAGGCACTGTTGGTTTAGAAGTTTGTAGTCTTCCATATACCCCACTAAAATGGTCCTACATATAGCAATTCCCATTAGGGCTTGGGCTGAATGCCAGTAGTAATGCATATAGAAAATACATCTATACCAATATACATTTAGTACTGGGGGCTATAAAAATGAAGATTCGTGGTGGCCTGACAGAAACTCTTAGTAGTGTTTGATCAAGGGTTGCCTTGATGATGACCTCAAATGAGAAACTAGAGAGCTTTATCTCTTTCTTCTGGGACAGTGGTTCTCAACCTTCTGGCCCTTTAAATATAGTTCCTCATGTTGTGACCCAACCATAAAATTATTTTTGTTGCTACTTCATAACTGTAATGTTGCTATTGTTATGAATAGTAATGTAAATATCTGATATGCAGGATGGTCTTAGGGACCCCTGTGAAAGGGTCATTCAACCACCAAAGGCAGAGGTCTTCAAACTTTTTAAACAGGGGGCAAGTTCACTGTCCCTCAGACCGTTGGAGGGCCGAACTATAGTTTTTAAAAAAAACTATGAACAAATTCCTATGCACACTGCACATATCTTATTTTGAAGTAAAAAACAAAAACAAAATGGGAACAAGTACAATATTTGTATTTGCATGTGGCCTGCGGGCCATAGTTTGAGGACCCCTGGCCAAAGGGGTCACGACCCACAGGTTGAGAACCGCTGCCCTAGGACCTGGTGTTGGAAATTATAGAGATTACAGTCACCTGTGTGCAGGTATCCTAACAGTTCTAGAACTCAATTTATCACCACCCCACTTTGAATTCTTACTTTGGCATACAACTTTAAATCACCAATGGTGATAATAGGGATCTTGACCTAATCCTTAATTTTATTTTTTTCTTTACTGTTGAAAGTATTACATATGTCCACCTTTCCCCCCATTGATCTCTCTCAATATTCCCCCACCCCCATATTGTTTGTGTCCATTGGTTATGCTTATATGAATACAAGTTCTTTGGTTGGTCTCTATCCCTCTCCCTGCAACCACCCTCTCCTGCCTTCCCTTTGAGGTTTGAAGCACAATGCTTCTATTGCTTCAATGTCTCTGGATATATTTTTGTTAATCTGTTTATGTTGTTCATTGTATTCCAAAAATGTGTGAGATCATGTGATACATATCTTTCTCTGACTGGCTTATTTTGCTTAGCATAATGCTCTCCAGCTTCATCCATGCTGTTGCAAATGATGAGTTCTTTCTTTTTTACAGTTGTGTAGAATTCCATTGGGTAGATGTACCACAGCTTTTTTATTTTAGTTTTTAATATGTTTTTATTGATTTCAGAGAGGGAGAGGGAGAGAGATAGAAACATCAATGATGAGAGAGAATTGTCGATCGGCTCGAGCCCCCAATTCAGGTGTGTGTCCTCTACTGGAATTGAACCCAGGACCCTTCAGTTCACAGGCCAATGCTCTATCCCAGTGATGGTGAATCTATGACACACGTGTCAGAGGTGACATGTGAACTCATTTTTTTGGTTGATTTTTCTTTGTTAAATGGCATTTAAATAAAAAAATATCAAAAATATAAGTCTATGGTTGCAAATATCAAAAAATTTCTATATGTGACATGGCACCAGAGTTAAGTTAGGGTTTTTCAAAATGCTGACACGCAGAGCTCAAAAGGATCACCACTCATCTGCTGATGGGCACTTAGGCTGCTTCCAAATCTTAACTATTGTAAATTGTGCTGCTATGAACATAGGGATGCATATATTCTTTCTAATTAGTATTTCTGATTTCTTGGAATATATTCCTAAAAGTGGGATTACTGGGTTGAATGGGAATTCTATTTTTAATTTTTTGATTAAACTTCATACTGTTTTCCGCAGTGGTAGCACCAGTCTGAATTCTCACCAGCAAGTCATGAGGGTTCCTCTTCCTTCACATCTTCACCAGCACTTGTCCTTTGTTGATGATAGCCATTCTGACAGGTTTGAGGTGGTACCTCACTGTCCTTTTAATTTGCATCTCTCAGATGATTAGTGACTTTGGGCATGTTTTCACATGTCTCTTGGCCTTCTGTATGTCTATTTAGGTCATTTGCCCATTTTTGATTGGATTATCTTCCTTTTGTTAAGTTGTATGAGGTCCCTATACATTTTGGAGATTAAACCATTGGCAAATAGTTCTTCCATGCAGTGGGCTCTCTTGTTATTTTGTTGATGGTTTCTTTTGCTGTGCAGAGGCTTTTTATGTTGATGTAGTCCCATTTGTTTATTTTTTCCTTAGTTTCCATTGCCCTAGGGCCTAGGACAGTTATGGTGAACCTTTTGAGCTTGGCGTGTCAGAATTTTGAAAAACCCTAACTCTGGTGCCGTGTCACATATAGAAATTTTTTGATATTTGCAACCATAGTAAAACAAAGAATTATATTTTTGATATTTATTTTAAATATTTAAATGAAATTTAACAAAGAAAAATCAACCAAAAAAATGAGTTCACGTGTCACCTCTGACACGCGTGTCATAGGTTCGCCATCACTGGCCTAGGAGATATATCAGTAAACATATTCCTATGAGAGATGTCTGATATTTTGTTGTCTGTGGATTCTTCTAATTTTATTTATATTTGAGAGCTGAGAGGTCTGGGTAAAATAATGGAGAGTTCTCTGATTTATCTCAATATCACTTGGAGGAGCACAGGGAAAAGCACTTGTATTAGTTATAGGGATGAGCACAATTTGAACTTTATTGGGGATGTAACTTGGGACCCACGACCCTACTTACCTGGCCAGGAGGTCTTTTGTGGGTATTCCATCAATGTCCTCCTTGAGATCCCATTGTTTAATAAGTAAATCTAGAGATTTCTTCAACAAAAATCTTTACTTGATTTTCCAGGATGCCTGCCTGATTACCATTTTAGGTTGCTTTGCTCTTTGTCAAACAGTACTATCTGATTGGCAGCTACTTTTTACTTGCCTGGAAATTTGTCATCTAAGGTATAGACTGTGCTGCAAACCAATGGAAGTCACTTCATAAGGAGGTTTAATTAAGCTTAGTAATCAGTGAAGATGGCCCAAAGTAAACTAGAAATCTGAGTCTGGTTAAAAATCTTATCAATACCATTCTTACTCAATGTGACCCTAGAGATTAAAAGGTGACTTATAGAGCCAGTAGAACCTCTGAATGAGATGAGCCAAACATGTTTTTCAGTGGCAGGGAACTCATAATGAGTTGACCATCCTGTTGGAGTCAAAATAGTACCCAGATAAGGGAGGAGGAGAAGAGATTCAGATGTTCATGTCTTCCATTCTCTTTTTCTTTCAGCCCCTTGGGAAATATGGTCACTGTCAAGTTTTACAGTGGGGTTCTACAATGACAAGCCCTAAAATGTGACCCTTTTCATCACAAGATTACCTTATTCTTCATAAGGACAAAGTACTTAAGTCTCTAAAGTCTCTGAGTTGTTAGGCAAGTCAATCCTCAGGACTCTGCATTCTTTTTTTTTTTTATTAAAGTGCAAGTCTCAATAACTCATTGTACCATATAGGTTGTTCATTAGCTCCAGGGCCTGGTAGAGCTCAAATAGTCATTGGGTACAACTCAGCATTCAGGACCTCCAAGTTTATTTTGGACCCATTAATAGCCACAAATTTTCTTCTCTAGTTTTCTCAGTGCCCATCTGCTGAGTCTCATATGACTCATTGGCGATATTGGTAGGTGAATCAGAGGCTAAAGAGAAATACAGAATTGAAAACCTTATGTAAACTATACAATCACACCATAGCAAGACCATGACATTATTCTGCTGGGGTTGTACATCCTTGCTATTCATCACTGTGAATATTTCTTGTCATTCCCTTCTGGCCTGCAAAATTTCTGTTGAGTAATCAGTTGACAGGCTATATGGATAATCCCTTGTAGGTAACTAACTTCTTTTCTCTTGCTGCTTTTAAGATTGTCTCTGTATCTTTAAACTTTAGAATTTTAATTGTGATGTGTCTTAATGTGGGTCTCTTGGGTTCATCTTGTTTGGGAATTCTTCTGTCATTATTTTTTAAATTAGGTTTTCAATTTCTTGCTCCCACATGGTGCTAGAAGACACCTGGGACAATTTCAAGTGAACCAACATTCCTTACAATATCTTCATGATTTGGGATTCTGTTTTCTCTTCTCTTTGGGTGTTTTTTTTTCCTCCTCATATTCCAAATTGCTGATTTGATTCTTGGCATCTTCTACTCTACTGTTGATACCCTGTAAATTATTCTTCATTTCAGTTAGTGTATCCTTCATTTCTGACTGGTCATTTTTCATGTCTTTGATATTTTCACTAAGGTTCTTGAAATTATCAATAAGTTCCTTGAAGCTCTCATTAAGGTTCTTGAGCATCCTTTTAACCATTGTTTTGAACTCTGTATCTAGTAGTTTAATTGCTTCATTTCATTTAGTTCTTTTTCTGGAGATTTCTTCTGCTTTTTCATTTGTGACATGTTTCATTGTCTCCGCATTTTGGCTGCTTCCCTGTGTTTGTGTATGTATTAGGTAGAGCATCAATGTCTTCTGTAATTGGTAGAGTGGCCTTGTGCAGCAGGTGCCCTGTAGGGTCCATGGCTCAGCCACCCCAATCATCTGACTGTGAGGACTTGCTGTGAATTATCAGAAGAGCTGTTGTGCAGGAGACACCCCTATGGAGCAGGACTTCTTTGGTGCTCACTGAGTCTGCCCCTTGAGTGTGTCACTTATGGGTATGCTAGAGTTGTAATATAGTATAGTTTGAAGCTGTCCACTTGGTGCACTGAGTCTGGGGACTCCCAGGAGGTACAAAGTCAGTACTGCCTGTGTCCTGCCTGGGGGCACCCTTCACAAGCTACAGAGTAATCTGAAGATGGTTGCTACTTGTGTTGGGTTTAGAAGTCCCCAGGAGAGGTCAAGCTGTGAACTTTGGAAAGATGCTATTAATACCAGGCCTGGGCACACTTATCAAGAGGTATGGGACACACTGAGTCCAGATGCTTCTTGTTTGAGAGATTTTAGGAAAGTCTGAAGCCTCAGCCAACACAAGTTCTTCATATGGAAAAGCCACTGCAAGCAACTTGGGTTGGGCTGCAAATTGGGTGGGGCAGGATCTCAGTGAAACACCAAGTGGGGCAAACAGTCTGGGTCAGGTTGATGGAGACTCAGATATGGTGCCTTCCAGTCCACTCTGTGGGAGGGGAGACAGTCTCAGCAGATGAACAATGACCTCTGCCAGTAATTTTGTCTTGGAGAAAACTGCCCCCAAATGCTTTAACTTGGAAGAATTGACCCCCACTTCCTCCCCATATGTCCCTGGGTCCTTTTCAGCTGCTGCTCCATTGCTGGAGCTCAGAGAGAGTGAGTCTGAGCAAGTCTGTGTGCCAGCCCTTTAAGAGGAATTGCCTGGGTCTCCAGAAGCCTTTGTGTCACTCAGCCACAATCACCACTGATTTTCACAACCCAAAGTTCCAGGGACTTCTCTTCCTAGCTCTAGAATTATGAGATGTGGGTCTGGTATGGGGTCCTTTCTCCTCACAGTAGGCCTCCTCAGCCAACATATTCCCCCCAATTAAAAATACACCACATTTGGATGTTGGACCAATCCATTCTGCACCTCTGCCCTTCCTACCAGTCTCAGTGTGGCTTATTCTTTACTTCTCTTTTTGAAGGACTTCCATTCAGCCACACTTCAGGCAGTTCTGATTTATGTTTGTTATGTATTTATTGTAATTTTGATGTGGTTTTTGGAGGATGTGAGTACAGGTGTTTACCTACATCACCTTTGATGCTCAGAATGAGGACTTAGATGTAACCCTCAGCATCCTTAATTAAACTTTCTGCTATTATGACACTTTTAAGGACATGTTATATAGTAACAGACCCCACAAAGTGCCACTGTTCCTCACTAAGTTTTAAGAAGAAGATTACCTGTGGGAGAAAAAAATGGTGTAGGTTTAGATGGACGTGTCGGTGCCTTGTTCTGGAGCAGATAAGGGCAAGCAGCTGAAATGGGTAACATACAGCCTGAATAATCAGAGGAGATTCAGCTGAGAGACAGTCTGCAGCCAGGAAAGACAGAGAACTCCCAGAAGAAGGGAATGGTTAGAGATTGAGGCTGAAACATCTCCTGGTGCGCCGGCTCAGTCATGGAGACCACACCATCTTGAGTGGCTGTTACCGCCATCCAGAGATCGGCTACTAACCCGGAAGCAACAGCTCTCAAACAGCGTGAATACGTGAACTCAGAGGAGCCCTGCTTCTCCCCACAGAAAGCAGATACAAGCAACCTGATTCTCCTGATCACCACATGCTCTGTCTGAGGAACAGCTGCTGTGTGTGAAGCCTCCCTACACCAGCCAGAAGAGCCACAACAGCTGTTAACAGCAC
>NW_006290021.1:83291-84349 GCF_000327345.1 Myotis davidii | reverse complement strand
TTCACAGACAAAAAAATGCTACGGGAGTTTATCACCACCAAGCCAGCAATGCAAGAAATGCTAAAGGGACTGGTGTAAAAAGAAGAAATAAAAAGCTCAGAAAGAAAACAGCCATACACAAAAAAAGAAATGGCTACAAACAAGTACCAATCAATAATAACTTTAAATGTAAATGGATTAAATGCTCGAACCAAAAGACATCAAGTGGCTGAATGGATGAAAAAACATGACCCATAAAACTGCTGTCTGCAAGAGACCCACCTCATTAGAAGGAACTCACACAGACTGAAAGTGAAGGGATGGAAAAATCATCAGTCAAATGGAAAGGAAAAGAAAGGTATTGAGGTAGCAATACTTATATCGGACAAAATAGACCTCAAAGTGAAGGCCATAACAAGAGATAAGGAAGGCCACTTCAAAATACTAAAGGGATCAATACAAGAAGAAGATATAACCCTGGTAAACATATATGCACCCAATGCAGGGGCACACAAATACATAAAAATACTCCTGGAAGATATCAAAGGAGAGATCGACAATACAATCTTATTAGGGGACTTTAATACACCACTGACAGCACTGGATAAGTCCTATAGACAAACAATCAGCAAACATACAGCAATCCTAAATTACTCACTAGATCAGAAGGACTTAATAGACATCTTCAGAACACTTCACCCCAAACCCAGGGAATATACGTTCTTCTCAAGTGCTCATGGGACATCTTCAAGAATAGAGCACATATTGGGTCACAAGCAAAGTCTCCCCAAATTCAAGAAGATTGAAATCATAAAAAGCATCTTCGCAGACCACGATGGCATAATATTAGAAATAAACTACAGAAAAACAACCCAAAATACTCAAACACCTGGAAGCTGAATAGCATGCTATTAAATATTGAGTGGGTTACCAATGAGATCAAAGAAGAAATTAAAAAGATCCTGGAAACTAATGAGAATGAAAACACAACAATCCAAAACCTATGGGGCACAATGAAAGCAGTGCTGAGAGGGAAGTTTCTAGCTCTACAGGCCTATCTCAAAAAACAACAAAAAATG
>NW_006290021.1:81852-83191 GCF_000327345.1 Myotis davidii | reverse complement strand
GAAATACAAAGGATTGTTAAAAATTACTATGGACAACCCTATTCTAACAAACTAGACAACCTGGAGGAAATGGACATGTTCCTAGAAAAATATAACCTTTCAAAACCCAATCAAGAATATTCTCATAATCTCTATAGGCTGATAATTATGGAAGAAATTGAAGCAGTAATCAAAAAGCTTCCAGCAAACAAAAGCCCAAGGCCAGATGGCTTCATAGGGGAGTTTTACCAAACATTCTAGGAAGAACTAAAACCTATCCTCCTCAGACTACTACAAAAATTCAAGAGGAAGGAACACTTCCAAGCTCATTCTATGAAGCCAACATCACCCTAATACCAAAACTAGGTAAAGACAACACAATGAAAGAGAATTACAGGCCAATATCCGTCATGAACATAGATGCCAAAATCCTCAACAAAATCTTGGCAAATCTGATCCAGCAGTACATCAGAAAGATCATATACCACGACCCAGTAGGATTTATTCCCAGAGATGCAAGGGTGATACAATATCCACAAATCAATAAATGCGATACAATCACATAAACAAATGGAAATAAAAAAACCACATCGTCATATCAATTGATTCAGAAAAAGCATTTGACAAAATCCAACACCCATTTTTGATTAAAACTCTCAGCAAGGTGGGAGTAGAAGTATCATACCTCAACATAATAAAAGCCATATGTGATAGGCCCACAGCCAACATCATACTCAATGGACAAAAACTAACACCATTTCCCCTAAGAACAGGGACAAGACAGGGATACCCACTCTCACCACTGCTGTTCAACATAGTACTGGAAGTATTAGCCATTGCAATTAGGCAAGAAGTAGAAATAAATAGCATCCAAATTGGAAAAGAGGAAGTAAAACTGTCCTTATTTGCAGATGACATGATATTATACATACAAAACCCTAGAGACTCCATCAAAAAACTATTAGACTTAATGCATGAATTTGGCAATGTAGCAGGATACAAAATGAACCCTAAGGAATCTGAGGCATTTCTGTACACCAATAGTGAACTTTCAGAAAGAGAGAATATAAAAACAATCCCATTTACCATCACACCAAAAAAATTAAGCTAACTAGGAATAAACTTAACTAAAGAGGTATATGACCTCTACTCAGAAAACTACAGGACGTTGAAAAAAGATATAGACGAAGATATAAACAGATGGAAGAACATACCGTGTTCATGGATTGGTAGAATCAACGTCATTAAAATGTCCATACTACCCAAAGCAATCTATAAATTCAACGCACTTCCCATTAAAATACCAACGACATACTTCATAGATCTAGAACGAACTCTCCAAAAATTCATCTGGAATACT
>NW_006290021.1:79880-81144 GCF_000327345.1 Myotis davidii | reverse complement strand
TACCAATACAGCTCCTGGGGCAATGTAAACTAAGGGCCAAAAAAACAAATGGGACTACATCAAAATAAAAAGCTTCTGCACAGGAAAAGAAACCATCAACAAAACAACAAGAAAACCCACTGCGTGGGAAAACATATTTGCCAATGTCATATCTGATAAAGGCCTAATCTCCAAAAATTGTAGGAAACTCATACAACTTAACAAAAGGAAGATAAACAATCCAATCAAAAAATGGGCAAAGGATCTAAATAAACACCTTTCAAAGAGGACATTTAGAAAGCCAAAAGACATGAAAACATTTTCAAAGTCACTAATCATCCGAGAGATGCAAATCAAACAACGAGGTACCATCTCACACCTCTCAGGCTGGGTATCATCAATGAATCAACAAATGACATGTGCTGGAGAGGATGTGGAGAAAAAGAACCCTCGTGCCCTGCTGGTGGGAATGCAGACTGGTGTAGCCACTATGGAAGACAGTATGGAGTTTCCTCAAAAAACTAAAAATGGAACTCCCATTTGACCCTGTGATCCCACTTCTAGGAATATATCCCAAGAAACCAGAAACACCAGTGAGAAAGGATATATGCACCTTTATGTTCATAGCAGCACAATTCACCATAGCTAAGATCTGGAAACAGCCTAAGTGCCCATCAGTAGATGAATGGATTAGAAAACCATGGTACATCTACATGATGGAATACTATGCTGCTGTAAAAAAGAAGGAACTCTTACCATTTGCAATGGCATGGATGGAACTGGAGAGCATTATGCTAAGTGAAATATGCCAGTCAATGAAGGAAAAATACCACATGATCTCACTCATTCATGGATAATAAACACCATTATAAACTTATGAACAATAATAGATACAGAGGCAGAGCTGCCTCAAACATATTGTCAAACTGCAGCGGGAAGGCCTGGGAGGTTTGGGGGGCAGGAGGAAGGGGGGTAAGAGATCAACTGAAGGACTTGTATGCATGCATATAAGCATAATCATTGGACATAAGACACTGGGGGGTAGGGGAGGCAGGGGATTTTCAAGGGGCGGGGGAAGAAAAAAAAAAGGACACATATGTAATACCCTTTGTAATACTTTAAGCAATTAAAAAAAATGGCACATCTACACTATGGAATACTATGCCGCTATAAAAAAGAAGGAACTTTTACCATTTGCATCAATATGGATGGAACTTGAGAGCATTATGCTAAGCAAAATAAGCCAGTTGGAGAAAGATAAATATCACATGATCTCACTCATATG
>NW_006290021.1:68090-79826 GCF_000327345.1 Myotis davidii | reverse complement strand
AGTAGTTTTTTGATGAAGTCTTTAGGGTTTTTTATGTATAATATCATGTCATCTGCAAGTAAGGACAGTTTTACTTCTTCTTTTCCAATTTGGATGCCTTTTATTTATTCTTCTTGTCTGATCACAATGGCTAGTACTTTCAGTACTATGTTGAACACGAATGGTGAGTGTGGGCATCCCTGTCTTGTTCCTGTTCTTAGGGAGAATGGTTTTAGTTTTTGCCCATTGATTATGATGTTGGCTATTGATTTGTCATATATGGCTTTTATTATGTTGAGGTATGATTCTTCTATTCCTATCTTGCTGAGAGTTTTTATCAAGAAAGGGTGTTGGATTTTGTCAAATGCTTTTTTCTGCATCAATATATATGACTATGTGGTTTTTATCTCTCAATTTGTTTATGTGAAGTATTACGTTTATTGATTTGTGGATATTGTAAATGACTATGTGACAATTATACTAGTATTAGCTCAAACCAGTTGATTTTATAACTAAAGATGAATATGATTATCTGGACTTATCTAACATTTATTCTAAAACTCTCTCAGTTTAAATGTTTTCCAGTATAGTCCTAAAAAGTGGTATATTTCCTATTATTTAATTGCATTATATAAAATGAATACACAATGATATTAGGAAGTGCTCTTTTTTTATAAAAGCATGACAAGCCTTTTTAAATTATTTTTCTTTTTTTTCTTTTCATTGTATCTATGTAAGATAATGGATGTTAACTAAACCTATTGCGGTAACCATTTCAAAAATAGGTAAGTCAAACCAGCATGCTATAGACCTTAAACTTACAGAGTGATGAATGGCAATTTTTTTTTTTTTTAAAGACCCTCCCCGGCCTTCCTGGTGTAGTTTGTCTGTTCAGTGTTGTTCTGCCTCTGTATCTATTTTTGCTCATCAGTTTATAATGGTCTTAATTATCCATAAATGAGTGAGATCATATGGTATTTTTCTTTCATTGACTGGCTTATTTCACTTAACATAATGTTCTCCATTTTGAAAATTTTATCCCGATCACTTCTCGCCTGCAGTGTTTCTGTAAGAAATCAGCTGACAATCTTATGTGAGCTCCTTTGTAGGTGACTGTTTTTCTCTTGCTGCTTTTAAGATTTCCTCTTTGTCTTTAACCTTTGACATTTTAATTATGATCTATCGTGGTGTGGTCTTATTTGAGTTCATCTTGTGTGGTACTCTCTGCGCTTACTGGATATGTGTGTCTTTTTCCTTCCCCAGGTTAGGGAAGTGTTCAATCATTATTTTTCAAATAAGGTTTCAATATCTTGCTCTTTCTCTTCTTCTCTGGCACCCCCATGATTTGAATGTTGGTATATTTGAAATTGTCCCAGAGGCTTCTTAAACTATGCTTATCCTTGGGATTCTTTTTTTTTCTGTTCTAATTGGGTGTTTCTTTGCTTCCTTATCTTCCAGATTGGTGATTTGATCCTTTGATTCATGAACTGTAATGTTCATCCTCTAATATATTATTCATTTGTTTTTGTATGTTTCATTTATGACAGGTTCTTATTTGTTTTTATCTCCATTTCTATATTTCCCATCTCTTTGTTGACGTTCTCTCTGCAATCATTGAGCATCCTTTTAACCAGTGCTTTGAATTTTGCATGTGGTAGATTGTCTCCATTTTGTTGAGTTTCTTTTCTGGAGTTTGGTTGTGTTTTTTCATTTGGGACATATTTATTTGCCTCTTAATCTTGGCTACCTCCCTTTATTTGTTTCTATGTATTATGTAGAGCTACTATGTCTTTTGATCTTGATAGGTAGTCTTATGTAGTAGGTGTCTGGTAGGGCCTAGTGGTGCAGCCTTCCTGGTCACCCGAATTGGGCACATCAGGTGTGCTCCCATGTGTTCTGTGTGCATACTCCTATTGTAGTTAAGCCTTTATTGCTGTTGGCACAGCTATGGGAGGGATTTACCACCAGGCCAACTGGTTGTGAAGACTTGTCAGGACCACAGTGAAGGATCTGTTGTGCAGTGGTCGACCTCATGGAACAGGACTCAATTTAGCCAGGATCTGGTGTGCTGCTTGTAGAGGCGATTGAGTGGTGCTTTGGCATCATCTGAAAATGTCCACCTGTGTGTGCTGGCTTTGGTGCTTCCCAGGATGTAGAGGTCAAGGTCAGATACCTAGTGTTCTTTTCCCAGGCATAAGTTACAATGTGATCAACAGATGCCTGCTACTTGTTCTGGGCATGGAGGTATTTGGGAGGGATCAAGCTGTTAACCAAATGTGTCTGCCTCTAGTGCTAGACCTGGGGCCACTTCAGAAAATGTAGGAGGCATGCGTTGGCCAGATGCTGCTTCTTTGGGTTTTGTGAACTTGTAAGAGATTTTAGGAAAGTCTACAGCATGAACCAGCTGTTTGTATGAAAAATTTACTGGAAATGGCTTGGGTTGGCACACATATTGGGTGAGGCAGGTCTCAGGGAATCACCAGGGTGAACAACATTAACCAGGTTTTGGAGACTCAGATATGTTGCCCACCTGCCAACTCTTTGGGAGAAATGTTGAGCAAAGGGATAATGGCCTATGCCAGCATTTCTATCTAAGAGTAAGCTTCCCCTTTATCCCTTGTTCAGTTTTTTCTTGCATGTCCCTGATGCCTTTCTAGCTGCTTCCCCAGTGCTAGAGCTCAGAGCAAGCAAGTCTGAGTAAGTCTATGCATGGGCCCTTTAAGAGGAACACCTGGAACTCCCTAAGCCTCCTATTTCACTCAGCCATAATCCCCACTGGTTGTCACAACCAGAAGTTATATCTTGCTGGCACTGGAATCCTGGGCTCGGCAGCCTCTTGTGGGGCAGGGACTCCTCACTCTCAGGATGGTCCTTCTCATTTGAAATATCCATCCTGAATTTTAACTGCCACATGTGGGTCTGGGACCAGCCCTTTCAAGTCTTCACCCTTCCTACTAGTCTCCATGTGACTTCTCATCATTAGTTATAGGAATTTTGTTCAGTTAGATTTCAGGTTATTATGAATGATGGTTGTTCTGTAGTTTAATTATAATTTTGATGTGGTTGTGGGAGGATGGGAGTACCACATTTACCTACTTCACCATCTTGACAGTTATCAGGTAGATTATTTATCTCTGTACTTCTGTACTATTAAGGTCTTTTAGGGGCTTACATTTGAACATATCTCCTTGTTTCCTCATTTTGCCTGACTCTCTTTTTTTGTTTATATTTATTAGGCAGAACAGTTGCCTCTCTGAGTCTTGAAGGAGTTTCCTTGTATGGGTGATAAGCTTGTTGTACAACTGTGTGTGCCTTAACTTTTGGTTGTCTCTGGATTCCAGACCAAATCAGGAGGTGTCCCCTGGGCAACAGTTTCAAAATCTTGGCTCACATGCATGTATAACACCTTTCTTGGAGTGTCATTGAGTTGTAGTGAGGCCAAGGGGATGTGCAAAGATCCATATGTAGCTGTGTCTCTTTGCTTACATTCCATGGGAATACTTCTGTAATCTAGATGTGTAAGAAACCTGAAGCCTGTCCCTCAGGCTGAAGTTCTCTGATAAGTAAATAAGCATTTATTATAGGGATACCGGGGAGTGTTTTAGATTGCTTTTTGTTCAGTGCCCTGAATATGGTAGCCTGTTAAGAACAGTTTTTCTTATTGTTACAGTCCTATGGAGCGTGGGAATGCAAGTCCTCCTGGCCACCAGGGCCAGGTAATGAAGATACATCCCCTGTGTGGACTGTGCATGTTTCCTGGCTTTAATGAGGCATTTATAGAATGTAGTGGGCATATTTGCCATCTCCAGCAAGACAGCAGGAAAATACCTTGACTGGACAAGCTTATGTAATTCACTTATGCACAGGAGAGTCTTGTCTGTGCACGTGAGATGGCTTTAGATAGAGAATGGGAGAGTGTTGTGAGTTTTTTCACTCACCTGCCCCAGCCAGGTAGAAGGGGAATGCTGGAACCAGTAGTGCTCTCCAGTTTTAGCAAGGCAATGGGAGAGTGCTTGCCCCTACCTGCCCTAACAAAACAGTGGAAGAGTATCTTGTCTAAGCTCACCTGTCTGTGATAAAAAGGCAGGCAGAGAATGAGAAATTGGTATCTACCAGTGCCTCCATTTCTGGAAGAGTTTCAGCTGTTTCCTGCCCTACTATAGCGGATGCTTTAAAATTAACAAATGAAAATTCCTTCACATATAGTCTAGGGCCTAGACTATAGACATTTTTCAAACTTTTGTTTTTGTGCTGGGTCCCAGGGCAAGAGACTGAACTTGAGGCCTTTAAAGGGAGAATCTCAGTGTCCTATAGAACTTTGGGCCTGTTGTGGACCAATGTTCGAGAGAGTAAGACCACCAACTCCAGTTAGGTCTTAAGCAGCAAGCAAGGATTTATTGAAAAACCAGCCAGTGACTGCCGTAGGCGTTTTCTCCTACGACAGCGTCGAACCTGGTTCTAGGCCAGCCTTTTATACACAGAAACTACAACACGGTTGGCTAAACACACATAAAGTTACCTGGGATACAGACACAAAGTTACCAGGGCTACATTAATCAGTTCTGCCCCATTACCAAGGTATTATTAATCAACTTTGCCCCTTTGCTCCAGCTACTAATAAGCATTGTGCTAGCCTTGGGAACTGGATCGTGACCTTCTTCCTCATTCTATGTTAGCCAGTTGCCTTTATTTTATTTTACAAGGGGGGCTTAACTCTAACAATCCCTGTTGATTTTCTTGGGCAGAGATTTTTGGGTCTTGTCTCTTTGATGCAGTTTTCAAAGGTGACGGTGCTTGATGTAGGACACAAACCCTTTGCCTCCCTAGAAGAAGTGCTGGACAGGTGCATTTCCATACAAGGGTGGTTTGTGTTTGTTTATTTTGTTTTTATACCTATCTTCATGTGGTCTTTTCACTTTTGTCATGGAGGTACAGTTTATTTAATTGTCAGATCTTTTACAGAGGCAAATAATCCATATGTAGCTGTGGATTTGCTATTTTAGTGGGAGGAAGTGAGCTCAGATCTTCCTATGTTGTTCTCTTGGATCCCATCTCCAATCTTTGTCTTTTAAATGAAGCTTTTAATAACATTTATATTTAATAGAAGTACTAATATTTTAAAGGTAAATATACCACCACTTGTATTTTTTGTCTTTCTTACCTAATCTGTTTTTTAAAATTCCTATTACTTTATAGTTTTACTAGAGGCCCGGTGCATGAAATTCATGCATGGGTAGGGTCCCTAGGCCTGGCCAGCGATCAAGGCCAATTGGGCCTTCCTTTGTTCCATGCCGCCCCCTGGTGGTCAGCACACATCACAGTGAGTGATCAGACTTCCAATCTCCTGTTCAAACTCCCGAGAGGACACTTTGAATTATATATATATATATTCCACAGTGACCAGGTCCAGTGTATCTAGGACCCCGAAATCAGTCCTAGCTCCCTGGAAAGGAAGCCAACCCAACTTTTTGAAGTTTGTGGGGAAGGGTATGTGGTTAATGGGCATCTCTTTTTTTCAGCTGTGACTGGTGCAGAGCAAGGGGCTCCATTCTATTGATTGGAGCACATGGGAAATATCCTGCTTCTGAATATATAAAAAGTAAATGTCTTATTACCAAAGTGGAGAAATTTATGAAACAGTTAATGACAGAGAAGCTTCTTTTAGATGATGCCCCTTCTCACAACTCCTAGACATGCCTCCCTCGGACTGACAACAGGCAGGGTGGCCTCCTACTCACCAGATCTGCCTCAGACATTGGTAGGACCAGAGATGGGAGCATGAGAGTGCTAGCTCTTGAGACTTTGAACTCCAGAGGGTGTCTGTTTGGAAGAGGACTGGTAACAGATTTTGTTCTTTCCCAACCATCTACAGACAAACCATATTCCCAAGCAAAACAATCATTTATCAAAAGACGCCCAATGTTCACGTCAGTCTCAGGACTGGAAGTGAGTCTTCTCCAAGTTCCCAAGGACAAGCGGCCTAGGGCAAGTCTGCTGCTCCTGATCAGCCAATGCAGCCTTTCCCCACCACACCTGTTGGAGCCGGGCTTTGGGTGCTGCAAAGGGAGAGGTTCCCTGAACCCACTTCTCACACACCTAGGCTAGGATACATCTTGTAAGAGGCAGCTTCAGTGCTGGGGCAGCAGCAGCCAGGTCCTCCATTGCCTTGCCTCCTGGGCTGCAGTCCAATGTCTCCCAGAGCCCCAGACTTGGATGTGCCCCATAGTTGCCCGTGCCACTGGTTGCCTCAGCACAGGTTCCAGAAGCACGGTGTACAGCCCACCCAAGCCAGCGGCCCAGCAGCCCGGGCACCATGCCCACTGCTATTGGTAGCTCTCTGCCGCTGCTGCTCCGGGCACAGAATGCTATGGGCGCTGCCATCTTTGTCAGGCTAACTTGCATACTCACTCCTGATTGGCTGTGGACACTGTGGAGGGATGGTCAATTTACATATTTGTCTATTATTAGTATAGATCAGATGTAGGCAACCTTTTTGTGAGTGCATGCCAAAACCAGCAAAATCTCTGACTCAAAATTCTTCTGCGTGCCAACCTTAATTTTTTGAGAACATGTTACGCCTACTTGATAATCTCTTAAGGTGTATGTATGTGAAGAACCTTGAAGAAATAATAAAATTCATTCAAGTGACAAAAACACAGTATATGATGATGAAAAATACATTTATTTTTTAATGTATACATGTACACTGATAGTCCGACAGAAAACTTTATGACTCCATTTGATATTATCAGTGGGACTTTTGCTGCTGCATCACTGATGACAGAGATTTTACATCAGGTTTATATTTCGTGACCTTCAGAGATATGCATGAGCTACTACTTTCATCCATCAGGCTACTCCTATTATGACACTTAACAAAATTCATCACTGAGAACAAAGATTCACAAACGTATGTGGATGAAAACATGGAGAGTAACGCAGTTGCAGAGTTTTTTAAACAGAAAAAATTTTCAGGAATGTCATTTCAAGTCTTCAATAGTTCGACACTATTGAAATTTCTCTTCCCCTCTCTCGTCAATCCATGTCTATGGTCTTTAAGATAACTTGTTATGTAAAATTATTTATTTATCTAAGATGCACCTACACTGAATTTTTCTGAAAAATAAAAAAGTTAATATTAAGAAAAAAATTGTAAATGGAAGATGATAAGAGAGGGTTTCGTGTGCCATCAAAAGTTACTGGCATGCCATGTTTGGCACATGTGCCAGGGGTTGCCCACCCCTGGTATAGATTAATCTTACTAGAGGCCCAATGCATTAAATTCATGCATGGGTAGGGTCCCTAGGTCTGGCCAGCAATCAGGGACTATCTGTGGGGCAAACAGTGGGGTGATCAGTGGGCCCCTGCTGGCACCCATCTTGGCTGGCCTGGCACTGCCTGCTTGCCAGCTCCTCTGCACTCCCCACTGCCACTGCCATTTGCCTTCCTCTGCAGGGTGACTGGTGGGGCCAGCAGGGTCCCCGCTGGCACCTGACTTGACTGGCTTGGGGCCTGCGGGCTGGGGGCAGCTTCTGCATTGAGCATCTGCCCCCTGGTGGTCAGTGCGCATCATAGCGACCAGTTGTTCCACCAGGCTTCTGCTGTTTAATTTATTTGCATATTAGGCTTCTGTTATATACTAGAGGCCTGGCGCACAAAATTAATGGGTGGGTATTGTCCCTAGGCCTGGCCTGTGTCAGGGCCATCTTCCTCGGCTGCCCACACCCAACCCCACCCTGTGCCACCACCCACCCCCAGTTCCCCATTGGCCATTGGGAAATCAGAGCCTGACAGTTGGGGCAAGGGACTGAGAGATCGGCTGTTCCTGCCCGCTAGCTGGCCCTGCCCCCACCATGGGTCACCCTCTGTGTGGGGGGCGACAGTTGGAGTGGGGGCCTTTGCCTGGTACCAGCCATCTCCCCTGCCACCCAACCCCAGTTTCCCATTCACCATCGGGCAATTGGAGCCTGCCAGCTGGGGAAAGGAACCAAGAGGTGGTCAGTGTGCCTCATAGTGACTGGTTGAGTGGTCGTTCTGCCATTAAGGTCAATTTGCATACTAGGGCACTAGTGGGGGCCAGTGACCTTCCTTAATGGGGGCCCCAAATCAGGGTGGGAGCCCCCACTGGCGAGCGGGGTTGGTGAGTGGCTTCGGTCATTCTGGTCTCTAGTCATTCTGGTCATTCTGCTGTTTTGGTCACTGGGCATTTATTATATAGGAAGGATAATGTAAGTACATAATTATTTTGTATTGATGTGGAAAACAAAAATCAGAAAGATTAACTAACTAGATAAAGCTGGTAAGTGGAATAGCTAGTTTTTCCAAGGTCAAACATTAAGATGCTTAATTAGTCTCTTGTTAGATATTTTAAAGGACATTCACATTAGTGACATAACCTTGAGCTTATCCATGACTCAAAAATAAGGTTGTAATATGATCTTGTGTGTTTTCTCATTCCTCAGTTTAAAATATGGGGATAATTAAGCTTAATGCTGGAATATAAAATTTTTAGATCCACTGGTAAAATAATTAGGTACGAATTAAAAAGAAATAATTACATATGTTTCAATAAAAATATTCCCACAATATACACTGATCTGTTTTTAATCTCCTTAAAAAATTTAAACTATATTCTTTATAATTTTTTCCTCATCCATATCTGTTATAAAAATATTGAATTAAATTCTAAATTGTGAATACCTTATAAAACGATTTTCTTGAAAAGTACTCTCATTATTTTTACACATCACATACTCTACACTATAATTCACTATTTCAACAATATGGTATTTGATTATATTGTTTCAAAACATGAGAGGAAATTTTTCTGGATAATTGTCATGTATCTAAATTACAGAGATTTTGAAAAAATTCAGTTCTCGCCAAAACCGGTTTGGCTCAGTAGATAGAGCGTCGGCCTGCGGACTGAAGGGTCCAGGGTTCGGTTCCAGTCAAGGGCATGTACCAGGGTTGCGGGTACATCCCCAGTGGGAAATGTGCAGGAGGCAGCTGATCGATGTTTCTCTCTCATCGATGTTTCTAACTCTCTATCTCTCTCCCTTCCTCTCTGTAAAAAATCAATAAAATATATTTAAAAAAAATTCAGTTCTCTATTTAATGACTTAAAAGATTTTACTTGTAGCTCCTAAAGTAGAAGAGGTATTGATATCAAATACAATGGGTCTGTTACTGCCTATCATTACTAGGCCAATAAGCACAGACAAGGTTAAATCTTACTGAGTGTTAATTCAAATTGAAAAATTGCTCTAAAGTTTTATTTCAAATAAGCTCTTATGTAGAGTTAGTGGGTAGAAAAAATCTAAAGATAGTGAGTTTCCAGGGTCTACCTTCTTTCATTGTCCTTGCATAGAGTAGCCCTGGAACACTGCAAAGATTAGCCCCAGAATGCTACAAAGAATAGCCCAGAACGCTGTTTCCCTTCAGATATGTTGTCCTTGATCTGGGCTCCAAGGCTGCCTTATCTCCAGGGCTTGTTTTTCCTCTTATAACACATCCTCCAGTTTCCCAGGGTCTGTAAAAAACTCTTTTTTTATAGTGAGTAGTTATGAAACAACTGTGATTCTATTTCTATTATGTGCTCCACCCCATCAGTATTATATGAAAATATTTTACCTGAGTATAAAGTTCCATTGTCAAAAAGCCAATATCAAACTAAGAAACATGGAATTGTCAAAATAGAAATACTAAATAGTAAGCATAATAATATTTTCAGTATTATTTACTTTTAATTAAAGTATAAACAGAAAAAATTTGTTTGCAGGTTTGTTAATTAATCAATCACATCTTTTGTGTAAATCTACTAGATCAAATTAACTTATTGTGTTCAGTTCTCCTTTAATTTCATTAAAGTTCTTTCTGTTTATTCTTTGTTACCAAGAGATATGTGTTAAGATTTCCCTCTGTGATTATGGGGTTCTCTGTTTCCTGGTAGTCTTACAAGTTTGGTTTATATATTTGGAAACTATTTTGTTAAAAGTGTAAAATTTATATGTGTTCTATTTACCTGGTTAACTGAGCCTTTGTCTCTGTAAAGATATGCTCTTTGCCTCTAAAATGCTTTTTTGCATTATTTTATCTGATAACATTACAGGTATGTTTGCTTTTTTGTGATAGGTATCCTGTTTAATAATAGACAAACATGGTAATTGACCATACCTTCGCTACACCTCCCATTGGCTAATCAGCACAATATGCAAATTAACCACTAACAAAGATGGAGGCTAATTTGCATACTGCAGGCAGGGCGCGCCAGCGCGAGCCGCCATCCAGGCCCCCGTGTGTCACCTAAGACCCGCTCTGAGCTGGGACCCCCGTTTGCTGCCCTGGGTGGGTGGGATCCCCGTGTGAGACCCTGGATAGTGGGGCTTGGTGGTGCAATTGGCCCGAGGAAGCCCTATTCTTGCACCCCAACCCCCTAATAGGCCCTGCCCTGTGCGCCATCAGGGGCGGTGCCCCAACCTCCTGATTGCGACCAGGGGCGTCACCCCAATCCCCTGATCGGCCCTGCCCTGTGTGCAACCCAGGGAGGCGGAGCAGGCACCTAGGGATCAGGCCTGCCACCTGCCACCTAGGAAGCAGGCCTAAACCAGCAGGTGGTTATTTCCTGAGGGGTCCCAGACTGTGAGAGGGCACAAGTGGGGCTGAGGGACAACCCCCCACCCCGCCAGTGCACAAATTTTTGTGCACCGGGCATCTAGTTTAAATAATAATTTGTAAATAATTCAAACAGAAGTTTCTGGTGCCTGTATGGACT
This sequence comes from Myotis davidii, assembly GCF_000327345.1. Taxonomy (NCBI): domain Eukaryota; kingdom Metazoa; phylum Chordata; class Mammalia; order Chiroptera; family Vespertilionidae; genus Myotis; species Myotis davidii. The sequence continues at coordinate 69,073 of NW_006290021.1, read as the reverse complement.
CAGTAATTTTTTCATAATTGTTGCAAACCAAGAGTTTCTTTATTAATTGGTTGTATCCAAACAACTTAGCACCTGTTGAATACAGCATAACTTTTGTGGAAACATAAATTTTCACACAGTTAAGTCAACATATAGGAACAGGATTACTGGATCATATGATAAGACTTATTTAACTTTGTAAGAATCTGACAAACCATCTTTAAAGTGACTATACCATTTTGCTATCCCATGAATTAGAGTCCCCATTGCTCCATATCCTTGACAGTATTTTTTGTTTTCAAGGTTTTGGATTTTAGCCATTTTAATAGATGTGTAATGGTATCTCATTGTTTTAATTTGCAATTTCTTGATGACATATATGTTGAACATATTTTCATATACTTTTTGCCACTACATGACTTTTTTCTGATAAGGTAAAAAGATTTGCTCAGATCTTTTGCCCATGTTGTTATTGGGTTCTTTGTTTCATAGTTATTGAATTTTAAGATCTTTGTATATTTTAGATAATAGTTCTTTAATATATATAAATATATATCTATATTTACATATATCTATATCTATATCTATATCTATATCTATCTATCTATCTATATATGTATGTATATATATACCTGAGTGGCCAGATTATTATGACCCCCTTACATTAGTAGGCAAATTAGTTATAATTTCATGCTGAAGTTGCTAGATGGCCAGACCATTATAAATACGGAAGCAGGTTGTTTACCACAACAGTAGAAGTGATTTTTGATTTTTTTTTCTGAAGATATGGGTAAACAATATGATTTAACAGCCTTTTGAACGTGGGATATATATTATTATGAGTGGTCACAGATTATTATGACCACCCCATCAGTACTTCGTTGGGCCACCTTTTGCCTTCAATACTGCGGCGATTCTTCTTGGCATTGACTCCACGAGATGTTGAAAGGTGATGCGAGGAATCTGACACCATGCCTGATGAATAGCACTGTCCAGTCTGTTAG
>NW_006290021.1:65495-68071 GCF_000327345.1 Myotis davidii | reverse complement strand
AATACTGCGGCGAATCTTCTTGGCATTGCCTCCACGAGATGTTGAAAGGTGATGCGAGGAATCTGACACCATGCCTGATGAATAGCACTGTCCAGTTCTGTGAGATTTGATGGTTGTGGAACCAACTGCCTGGTGACTCTTTTAACTTCCTCCCACAAATGCTCAATTGGATTGAGATCTGGTGATTGTGGGAGCCACCTAATCAAGGTAAAGTCTCCCTCATGTTCTTGAAACCACTCCTGCATAGTATGAGCACCGTGGCATAGTGCATTATCTTGTTGGAAGACGCCATCTCCATTGGGATATTCCATCAACATGATAGGATGAACTTGATCAGCAATGATACTTAGGTATGTTGTGCTATTCAAATGTCCCTGGACTGGCTTTAGCTCAGCGGTTCCTTCACATGCAAATGTTGTTCACACGAATTAAAGGCCCCAAATCATGCCAAGAAAACATGCCCCAAACCATAACACTGCCCCCACCAGCTTGAAGGGTTGTACTCATGCATGTGGGGTGCATGCTTTCATGCTGTTTCCACCAAATTCTCACTCTGCCATCTGCATAATGCAAGTGAAATGTGATTCATCGGACTACATGACTTTTATCCAATGCTCAATTGTCCAATCCTTGTGTTCCTGTGTGAATTGGAGACGTTTTATCTTGGTAACTGCAGACAGCAAAGGTGTTCGAACAGGCCTTCAGCTTCCATATCCCATATGATGCAGCGTATGGCTAATTTGCCTACAAATGTCAGGTGGTCATAATAATCTGGCCACTCACGTTCAAATATATCTCACGTTCAAAGGCTGTTGAATCGCGTTGTTTACCCATATCTTCAGAAAAAATCACTTCTACTGTCATGTTAAACAACCTGCTTTCCTATTTATAATGGTCTGGCCCGCTAGCAACTTCAGCACGAAATTATAGCTAATTTGCCTACAAACATCAGGTGGTCATAATAATCTGGCCACTCAGTGTGTATGTGTGTGTATATATATCGCATGTATTTTCTCCCTGCCTGTGGGTTGTATTATTGTTCCGTTAACAGTTTGGTTCACAGAGCAGTCTTTTAGGATGGCTATAATAATTTTAAAAACTTTTTTACTTTTAATTTATTTTTTAGTTCTAATTGGCATACAGTGTATATTAGTTTCAGGTGTAGAACATAGTGCTTTAACACTTATATACCTTACAATGTGATAAACATAACTTGTTTAGTAACTATCTGTTACTGTGCATCCTATATAATAAAAGGCTAATATGCAAATTGACAAAATGACAAAACGACCGGTCGCTATGATGCTCGCTGACCACCAGGGGTAGATGCTCAATGCAGGAGCTGCCCCCTGGTGGTCAGTTTACTCCCACAGGGGGAGCATCACTCAGTTAGAAGCCAGGCTCATGGCTGGTGAGCGCAGCGGCAGTGGTGGGAGCCTCTCCCTCCTCCATGGCAGTTGGACATCCCCAGAGGGCTCCCAGACTGCAAGAGGGCACAGGCCTGGCTAAGGGATTCCCCCAAATGCTTGCACCGGGCCTCTAGTAGTTATTATAATATTATTGACTCTGTTCCCTATGTTGTGCATTGCATTCCCATGACTTATACTGTAACTGTAAGTTTGTATTTTTTAAGCCCTTTCCACTTTTTGTCCAACCCCCACCTATCTCCTCTATGGCAACCATGAGTTTGTATCTATGGGTTTGCTTCTATTCTATTTTTTGTGTGTGTGCTTTGCTTTATGGATTTTACATATAAGTGAAATCCTACAGTTTTTGTCTTTCTTAGTTTTACATTTTAATTATCATAGTGATTTAACTCTCTAGGTCTATCTTTTTTCTGCCAGTTCCATACTATTTGAGTATCATAGTTTTGTACTATAGTTTCAAATCATCGGGTATTATACCTCCAACTTTGTTCTTTTTTCTCAATATTGCTTTGGCTATTTGTGTCCTTTTGTGACTCCATATGAATTTTAGGATTGTTTGCTGTAGTTCTGGGAATACCACTTGGTATTTTGACAGAGATTCTTAGAATATATAGATTGATTTGAATAGTCTGAACATTTTCATGATATTAATTACTGTAATCCATGAGCATCACATATTCTTCTATTTATTTGTGCTCACTTCAGGTTTGTCCTTCATTGCCTTATAGTTTGCAGAGTACATGTATTTCACCTCCTTCTTTAAATTTATTCCTAGGTATCTTATTCTTTCTGATGTAATTGTTTTTTTTTTAAATATATTTTATTGATTTTTTACAGAGAGGAAGAGAGAGAGATAGAGAGTTAGAAACATCGATGAGAGAGAAACATCGATCATCTGCCTCCTGCACATCTCCTACTGGGGATGTGCCCGCAACCCAGGTACATGCCCTTGACCGGAATCAAACCCGGGACCTTTCAGTCCGCAGGCTGACGCTCTATCCACTGAGCCAAACCGGTTTCGGCTCTGATGTAATTGTTAATGTGGTTGTTTTCTTAATTTCTTCTTTTGATAGTTCATTATGAATATAGAAGCGTGATTCATTTTGTGTATTAATTGTGCATCCTGCTTTTTACTGAATTCCATTATTA
>NW_006290021.1:60487-64260 GCF_000327345.1 Myotis davidii | reverse complement strand
TTCCGACCAATGCCAGACAGTCCCACTTCTCCCGTTTGAGTCTGGGTCCCTAGAGACTCACCCAGAACTGGGGCTCAGAGTCTGCGACTCCCTCCCAATTGAAAACGACAACCGCCCCCTCAGCCACCAGCCCGCTCTGCGCACCTCTGCACCTTTGTATTTTCCGCACTGTGCCTCCTCTGAGCCTCAGTATGCTGTTCTCTTTCCTTCTAGTTGAAGAATTTCCCCTCAGTCAGCTTTCCTGTGGTTCTGGGTGATGTCCATTCCATCTTTTAGTTATATTTTTGAAGTGGTTGTTCGAGGCAGCAAACTCCGGTGTTTACCTATGTCGCCATCTTGGTTCTCCCCAATAGTGCATGATTTAACTCTATCACTGTAGTTTGACTTTTTAACAGTGCAAATGTACTCAAGTTTAAAGATTGCTGAAAACATTGTTTCTTATTGCACTTGGATTTGCTGGGGTCCAGCCCCAGCGGGTCCAGGGGTCCCCAAAGGTGTGGACGGAGTCGGCGAAGAAGGAATGACATGGAGACAGCGTTCAGTTGATCAGCAGCCTAGCCAGGATCTCTAGCCACAATCTCCAGCCAAGTTCTGTGTCCATGTTCTCTTGCTAGGTTCTCCAGGTTCTCTCGCTGGTTCTGTTCAGGTTCTCCAGCCAGGTTCAGTCACCAGGTTCTAGTTAGGTTCCCTTGCCATGTTCTATCCAGGTTCTGTAGCCAGGTTCTGTCTCTAGGTTCTGTCTCTAGGTTCTGTGTCCCTAGGTTCTGTGTCCAGTTTCTGTCCAGGATCTTTTGCCATGTTCTCTCGCTAGGTTCTGTCTCTAGGTTCTGAGTCTCTAGGTTCTGTGTGTCTATGTTCTGTGTCTAGGTTCTGCTCTAGGTTCTGTCTCTAGGTTTCTGTCTCTTTTTCTTGTCTTATTGCTATAACTACAACTTCCAATTTTATCTATACTGTTAAAAGGGTAATATGCTAATTAGACCAGATGTCTTCCGGAGAAAGCCACAGTGGCTGCAAGGGCCAAGGGCTGGCTGCACAGGAGAGGTGGCAGCGCAGGCCAGTCCAGCACTGTGGCCCCTCTCACAGAGGCTGTGAGAGAGCCCATCACCATGCGAGAGTGTGGGTTGCATGAGGGAGCAGGGTCACGGGAGAGCCTGGCACCACATGAGAGGCTGGGGTTGCAGGAGATCCCTGCACTGCGTGAAAGGCCAAAGCTGCAGGAGAGGGTGGGGCTGAGTGAGAGGGCAGGGTTGCATGAGAGGGCAGAGCCATGTAAGAGGGCGGGGCCATGGCCAGTTTTGCAGAGTTGGTGCAAGAGAGGCCTGGGCATGGGAGAGGGCATGGTGTGGGCCTGTCCAGCACCATGGCCCCTTCTGCAGAGGCAGCAGGAGTGGGAGCTGTGCGATTCTGGTTCCAGTGCTGCCCCTTCCACAGAGGCAGCCACAAAGTTGCGCTTGGTCCAGTCATGGTTCCATGCCTCCACAGAGGCTGGACAGGGTATGACCTGCTGTGCCTCAACCTCCCATAACCCCTCCCCCAGCTGGCCTGGCCCCAGATTTCCCCCTGCCCACCAGTGGGCGGGGGGCAGCAGGGTCAGCCCTAAGAAGCAAGGGCCAAGGACTGGCAGTGGCAGCAACAGTGGGGTGATGGGAGCGGTGACTTCCCCTTCTTGCTCAGTCACCTCCCACAGAGGGAGGCCAGACTGAGGCTTAGGCCCTTTCCCCATGGAGAGCAGGCCTAAGCTATCAGTAGGACATCCCCTGAGTGCTCCTGGACTGTGAGAGGGGACAGGCCAGGCTAAGGGATGACCCCCTCCCCTTGCACGAATTTTTGTGTAACAGTCCTCTAGTCTATATATATATAACCCTAATATGCAAATAGACCGAATGGTGGAATAAATGAACAACCAACCAGTCACTATGATGTGCGTTGACCACCAGGGGTGCATGCAGAGCATGGTGGGCATTGGCAGCAGGTGGCAGAGCATGGAACATGACGGGCATTGGCTGTGGCACAATGGTGGAGCAGGTGAGCAGGGGCACCAGACCAAGGTGGGGCGCTGGTCACTGTCATCAGGATGAGCCTCTGGTGGTTACTGAAAATTCTTTCCTCCCATGCACTGTGGTCCTGCCTGGTGCTCACACCTGCTGCAGGCACCCAGCACCGGTCCCGATCACTTGGCATCATCAGCAGGTATGAGCGTCAGCTGCCAGTCCCGATCACCCCTGAGGGCTTCTTCACCTCCCCCTGCCACTGAAGGGTGATCGGGGCAGCAGCCACTGTTTTCACCTACTTGCACACACTGCTGGCGCTGGCCCTAATCACTCCGCACCATCAGCAGGTGCTAGTGGGGCTGGCAACGTCAGTGTGTGGGAGTGGTGGCAGCAGGAGTGGTACTGCTGGCAGACAGGTGACTAGGGGCCACGGCAGAAAGGGCTGGGCAGGGGTGTGGAGGAAGGGCGAAGACCCGCCCGTGTGCTCACCACAGCCTCATGGCCCACAGTTCCTGTCAAGATGCACAAATTCGTGCACTGGGCCCCTAGTATTAAATAATAGTGGATAGAGTGGGCATCCTTTTCCTAGTCTTCGAGCAAAAGCTTTCAATTTTTCACCATTGAATACCATGTTAGCTTTGTATTTGTCATCTACAACCTTTATCATATTTAGGTAAGTTCCTTCTATACTCTCTTTCTTTAGAGTATTTTTTATTGTAAATGGATGTTAAATGTTGTCAAATGCTTTTCTTCATTTATTGAGATGACCATATGACTTTTATTTATTGATTTTTATTTATTGGTTTTGTTGATGTGGTTTATCACATTAAATTTTTTGTGAATATGAACCATTTTTATATCACTGGTATGCGTCCCACTTGTTCATGGTGTATAATCTTTTAAACGTATTGCTGAATTTGGTTTGCAGTATTTTGTAGAGAATTTTGTACCTATGTTCACCAAACATATTGGCTTTTAATTTTTTTGTACTGTTTTTGCCTGGTTTGGGAGTCAGGGTAGTACTGGCTTCACAGAGTTTGAAAACATTTATTTCCCTTGATATTTTGAATAGTTTGAGAAGTATAGGCATTAATTCTTCTTAAAATGTTTGTTAAAATTCACCTGTAAAGCCATTTCATCCTGGGCTCTTAGGTTTGTTAGAAGGTGTTTGTATTACTGCTTCAATTTTATTACTAGTATTGAGTCTGTTCAGATTTTCTGTTTCTCTTGGCTTAGTCTTGGAAGGCTATATATTTCTTGAAAATTATTCATTTCTTCTAGGTTGATCAATTTGTTGACATATAATTCTTCATTGTATTCTTTAATGATTCTTTGTAATCCTGTGGTGTTATTTTCAAGCTCTCCTCTTTCATTTCTGATATTTATTTGGGGCCTCTCTTATTGTTTATGAGGTCTGTCAATTTTATTTATCCTTTCAAAGAACCAGCTCTTAGTTTCATTTATCTTTTCTATTTTTTTTAAGTTTCTATTTCATTTATTTCTACTATATTTATATTCATTATTGTTATGGAGCGAGTTCCCCAGAGACAGACCACCGACTCATAGATGGTTTGAGCAAGCAAGCGTTTATTGATTACAGATTCGAACCTGGGCCCCTGCGGTAGCTGACACAGCAACAGGCAATTGCCAGGCAAAGGGCGCAGGGCGGAGGGGCAGTCCCTCCTTTTATCACCCCTCCCGACCTTGGTTGATCTGTCCTATTCCTATTGTTAGGCTACTAAACTAACAGCCCGCCCCAGGCGAGGGCCAGGAGGAATTCCT
>NW_006290021.1:44850-60458 GCF_000327345.1 Myotis davidii | reverse complement strand
TCCTGCTGTTTTGCTGAAGCTATCCTTCTCCCTGACAGGCTTTTCTCAACTTCCTTCTTTTCTCCAGATGTCACCCTTATCTGGACTTAATTTTTCAAGTCTAGTCTTCCCCTATGTCTGATTCAAGTTACAAGCTATGTTCAGTACTTTTCCACCCCGGTTGAGCCCCCCACCCTGCGATTTCTACCTCAATTATTTTCTTTCTTCTAATTACTTTGGGCTTTGTATTTTTTTTTATAATTCCTTTAGGTGTAAAGTTAGATTGTTTATTGGGATTTTTTCTGCTTCTTGAGGTTGGCCATGTAGTTTCATTTTTATTTCCTGCAAGGTAATTTATGATTTTCTGTTTGATTTCCTCTTTGAACCATTGGTTGTTTAATAGCATGTTATTTAATCTCCACATATTTGTGTGTGTGTGTTTTCTAGTTTTCTCCCTGTAGTTGAATTTCTAGGTGATCCGGGATTTTTGGACTGGAACACGTGGTGTTCCCCTAGGCAGAATGGCTTCCCTTGATTCTGTCTGTCGTAGTCAAAGTTGGTATAGTAAAGGTGAAAATTTACTGAAGAACAAGTACAGGCTCCCTCATGGAGAGGGGGGAAGAGTCCCACCAAGTTCCTCCTTCCACAATTTATAAAGACTGCAAGTCCTTATGTCCCGATATACCCTCTGATTGGTCAATATTCTCTTTGATTTGGTCACTATAGAAACACCTGAGCTCAAAGGTCAAACCTAACATGGGACATATGAGGCCCTCCTCCCTCATTGTTCTCCTATTTACTTTGGGCTTTCTTTCTCCTTCTTTATTTTGTAAATATAGACCTTTTGTTACCTCCAGTTCCCTAGTCTTATGGAAATATAACTGCTGCCTCTCCCAACTTCTCTTTCTTATGGAAACATAACGTTTTGCAACTCCATAGCCCTGTGTTTTTCCATGGACCCCCTTAATTTTGAAACTTCTCTAAATCTGCCTATTTTACCCCTAAAAATTCCTATTTCATAGGTTCATGCCATGATAGATACTTGCTATAAGTTTATTCTTGATATAATTTTATTCTTGCATTTATTGAGATTAGTATTGTGACCTAATATCTGGTCTATCCTGAAACATGTTAAAAAATGTGAATTCTGCAGTTTTAGTATGAAATGTTTTAAAAATGACTATTAAGTCCATCTGATCTAATGTGCCATTTCCTGCCATTGTTTTCTTATTAATTTTCTGCCTGGATAAATTATTCATTGAAGTAAGAGGGGTATTAAAGTCCCCTATTATTATTTTAATACTGTTATTTTCTGCCTTTATATCCAGTAATATTGCTTTATATATTTTGGTGCTCCTATATTGGGTGCCGAAATATTTACAATTATAATATTCTCATAGATTGATGTCTTTATCATTATGGAATGTCCTTCTTGGTCTCTCTTTTACATACTTTTTTAAAAGTTGACTTTGTCTTATATGAATACTAGACCTGATGCATAAAATTCGTGCAAGAGTAGGCCTTTATTCCCCTGGCTGACAGCACTGGCTTCCCTCTAGCACCTGGGTCCCAGTCTTCCCTCACAGCCCTGCCTTCCTCAAGAAGGTCGTCGAGAAGGACATCCAAAAGGACATTTGGTCTAATTAGCATATTATGCTTTTATTATTATAGATTGAGACCCCAGCTACTTTGTTTATGTTGTGCCCAGATTTCAAGATTCCCAAGGGCCCACCAGGGAGCCAGCGAGTCCAATGCAAAAGCAAAGAGTCATTTATTTCAAACCTAGGTTTGGCTCCCCTGCCCCCCCTTACTGGCACAGCAGCAAGTGGCAGAGAGAGAGAAAACTCTGTGTGGAGAGAAGTTTTATAGGGGGTTGGGGTAAGGGGAGGAGAAAGGACTGTGGGCCCTGCCGATTGGCCAGGCGCGAGTCGGTGTTTCATTACACAGGATGTGGTCATAGTGATGACGTGCACTTCCCTTGACTATCATTGGCCAGTCCAGAGAAATCCTGGGTGTGGCCAGCAGCGGCTTGGGTTTCCGGAAGAAGCCTTGCTGAGCACATGGCCAAGGTAAGATGGAAGGCATAGCCCTTACCCTGGGGCAGGGTGGAGGGCGTAGCCCTTACCCTGGGGCAAGGTGGAGGGGGTAGTCCTCGCCCTTTCAGTTTATATTTGCATGGGATAGTTTTTTCTATCCCTTTACTTTTCGTCTGTGTTTATCTTTCCATCTAAAATGATTCTCTCATAGGCAGCATATAGATTGGTCTTGTTTTTAATCATTCTGCCACCCTATTCTGTCCTTTTCCCTTTCTTGGCTGAAGATACCTATCTATTTTTCCTTACAGCTTACATTATAGCATATTGGTTAGACTATCATATACTTTTCAAAGTTCTTTCCCCTAATATTTATAGTATCCATCTGGCACCATAGATAGTTACTACAATTGAAGTATGGTAGCAACCATCTCAAGTAGAAATTATAGTTTAACATTAATCCTGCTGTTTGGCTTATGTATATATTTGCTTTGTTTAACAATGGACAGGTTATTTTGATTTTCTGAATTACATAAATCATCCCATTCAATTAAATGCCTTATTGATTGTAATGTGAATATCCCATGGGTTGTGATCATACTGGTCTTAGAAAGCACATTTTTCCTTCACCTGGGAAGGACAGCACAGTTTTCCCAAGGTCACATTCCAAACCCTGGGATGTAATCAATACCTTTGTGATTTTTTGCCTATATAACTAACCTTGGAGCTGCAACCATCTTGTTACTATGAGATTTGGGAATGACCCCTCATAGTCCAGGATTGCAATAAATGTGACCCTTTAATTCAACTTCTTGAGGCATCCTCCTGTGACTCACGGGGTACATTACAACACAATGTTATTCATTATATTTCCTCTGTTGTACTTTACATCCCCGTGACTATTTTAAAACTACTAATCTATATTTCTCAATACCTTCACCTTTTTCATACATTCCCCCAAACCTACTTCCCCCCTGGCAACCATCAGTCCTCTGTCTCTGTGAGTCTGTTTCTGTTGTTTAAATATTGTTCTTTAGATTCCACATATATTTCAGCATCCTATCTAACAATAGACAAACATGGTAATTAATTGTAGCTCTGACACCTTTCCCATTGGCTAATCAGGGTGATATGCAAATTAACTGCCAACCAAGATGCCAGTTAACCGCCAACAAAGATGGTGGCTAATTTGCATACTACAGGCAGGGCAGGACAACGCCATCCCACCTACCCCACTGCCATCCGGGCCTGCTATCTGTGACCTGGGAGGCAGGCAGCCCGAGTGGGACCCGATCCAATACTGGCCGGTGGGACCACAGTGATCCGCCACCAGACACTCCCACAAATGGCCCTCCCTGCTTCCCTGGCTGGCGGGTGCTGATGCACTGATCAGCCACTGGCCACACCCACAAACAGCCCTCCAGTGGGAATCCCAGGTTGGCGAGTGCTAATGCACCGATCTGTCACTGGCTGCACCCGCAAATGGCCTTCCTGTGGGGATCCTGGGCTGGCTGGTGCTAATGCACCAATCTGCCAATGGCCACTCCCACAAACAGCCCTCCCACGGGGATTCCGGATTGGCGGGTGCTAATGCACAGATCTGCCAACATGCACACCCAGGTTGCCTTTGCCCTGCGCATACTTTGCCCAGCTGGGAGAGGGGAGTGGGGCCACTGGGAGCAGGGCAGGAACTGCCCAGGGTTTGCATCAGGCAGCCGGGGAGTGAGGTGGAACTTCTGCCGTGTTGTCATGGCAACGTTATCCCGACTGGTAGCTGCTTGCTCATTCACTTACTTGCTCATTCATTCACTCATTCAGTCACTCATTCATTCACGCATTCACTCACTCAGCAAACCCTCTCAGGTCCCTGGCACCAGGCCAGGCTCTGAAGTTGAAGCAGGATAAGACAGAGCTATGTCCTCAAGATGTTAGTAATTCAGTAGGGCGAAGCAGGCACATGAACCCGGCAGTTGTATGCACAGATGCACTGTACTGGGTTCAGTGAGGCTGTAACTAATGCCGACTTTGTTCTCTTGATAAAATGGGGCCTTGGGAGCCAGGCCAACCCAAGCCTGTAGGCCTGTGCCTAGGCCAGGAGTAGCCGGAGTCCAGGAACATGACAGAGGGTGCAGGTCAGGCTGAGGGGTCTGGCCCCACCCCTCACCCTCACCCCCGAGTGCACAAATTTTTGTGCACCGGGCTACTACTTATTTATAATAGCCAAACTATGGAAACAACCCAAGTGCCTGTCAATAAACAAGTGGATAAAAAAGCTGTGGTACAGCCCTAGCCAGCTGGCTCAGATGGTTGGAGTGTGGTCCTGTACACCAAAAAGGTTGTGCGTTTAATTCCTGGTCAGGGCACATACCTAGAAAGGCAAACAATTGATGTTTCTCTCTCACATTGATTTCTCTCTCTCTTTCTCATTCTCCCCGCCATTCATTTTTTTCCCTCTCTCTCTCTCACCAATAAACATATCCTAAAGTGAGGATTTTTTAAAAAGAGAAAAATCTGTTGTACATATATACAATAGAATATTACTGGGCCATAAGAAGAAAAAAAATCTTACCATTTGTGCCAGCCTGGATGGACCTAGAGGGTATATGCTAAGTGAAATAAGTCAGTCAGAGAAACAACCTATGTCTTTTCAATGAAGCATTTAGTCCATTTACATTTAAAGTAATTATTGAAAAATAAGTGCTTGTTGCTCTTTGTTTTTGGAGTTCTGTACTTCTTTCATTATCTTTCCATTAGGTATGCCAGGTTTTTTCTTATTTGGGGGTGTTTATTTACTTTTGTATTTTGTGTATATTTTATAGGTTTTGATTCGTGGATACCATGAGGTTTATATATATTCATCTGTACCTATCTAGCACAGTGGTTCTCAACCTTCTGGCCCTTTAAATACATTTTCTCATGTTGTGACCCAACCATAAAATTATTTTCATTGCTACTTCATAACTGTAATGTTGCTACTGTTATGCATTGTAATGTAAATATCTGATATGCAGGATGGTCTTAGGCGACCTCTGTAAAAGAGTCCTACGACCGCCAAAGGGGTTGTGACCTACAGGTTGAGAACCACTGATCTAGAGAAACATGTTTGAAGCTAATAGACATTTAAGTTCAAAACATTCTAAAAGAAATACATTTTTACTCCCACTTCTATACTTTATGTTTTTGAAATAATTTAGTTATATTTGTTTTGTGCATCTTCTAGTTATTGTAGTTATAATTTTGCTACCCTTGTCTTTTTATTTCTATAAATCTTTTTTAAAATTTTCTTTATTGATTAAGGTATTACATATATGCCCTTTTCCCCCCTTCCCCCCCACACCCACACCCACTCTAGCAGTTACCCCCCTGGTGTCTGTGTCCATTGGTTATGCTCATATGCATGCGTACAAGTCCTTTGGTTGATCTCTCCCTCTTACCCCCACCTTCCCCTACTTTCCCTCTGAGGTATGACGGTCTAATCGATGCTTCTCTGTCTCTGGATCTGTTTTTTTCTCATCAGTTTATATTGTTTATTATAATCCAAAAATGAGTGAGATCATGTGATATTTATCTTTCTTTGACTGGCTTATTCCACTTAGAATAATGCTCTCCAGGTCCACCCATACTATTTCAAATGATAGGAATTCCTTCCTTTTTAAAGCAATGTAGATGTACCACATTGTGTAGATGTACCACATTTTTTTAATCCACTCATCTGTTGATGTGCACTTAAACTGTTTCCAAATCTTACTAGTAGCTATTGTAAATTGTGCTGCTATGAACATAGGGGTGCATATGTCCTTTCAGATTGGTGTTTCTGGTTTCTTGGGATATATTCCTAGAAGTGGGATCACAGGGTCAAATGGGAGTTCTATTTTTAGTTTTCTTCCTAATGCCCTCTTTTGAAAAGTATCTATTTAGGTTAATTGCCCATTTTTTGATTGGGTTGTCTATCTTCCCTTTCTAAATTTATGGGTTCTCTATAAATTTTAGAGATTAAACCCTTATCAGATATAACATTGGCAAATATGTTCTCCCATGCAGTGGGCTTTCTTGTTGTTTTCTGAATGGTTTCTTTTCCTGTGCAGAAGCTTTTATTTTGATGTAGTTCCATTTGTTTATTTTTTCCTTAGTCTCCAGTGCCCTAGATCGTGGCCGGCAAACTGTGGCTCGCTAGCCACTTGCAGCTTTTTGGCCCCTTGAGTGTGGCTCTTCCTAAGCCTTAGGAGTACCCTAATTAAGTTAATAACAATGAACCGACCTATATAGTTTAAGTTTAAAAAATTTGGCTCTCAAAAGAAATTTCAATTGTTGTACTGTTGATATTTGGCTCTGTTGACTAATGAGTTTGCCGACCACTGCCCTAGGAGCTGTGTCGGTAAAGATACTGATACGGCATATGTCTGCTATTTTGCTGCCTGTGGAGTCTTTTAGTATTTTTATGGTTTCCCATCTTACATTTAAGTCCTGTAGCCATTTTGAGTTTGTTTTTGTGTATGGTGTAAGTTGGTGATCTAGTTTCATTTTTTTGCATGTATGTGACCAATTTTCCCAGTACCACTTATTGAATAGACTGTCTTGGCTCTATTGTATGCTCTTGTCTCCTTTTTCAAATATTAATTGAGCATAATGTCTTGGGATGATTTCTGGGTTCTCTGTTCTGTTCCATTGGTCTGTATGTCTTTTCTTTTGACAGTACCAGGCAGTTTTGAGAAGCATGGCTTGGTAATACAGCTTTATATCTGGTATTGTGATCCCTCCAACTTTGTTCTTTTTCTTAAGATTGCAGTGGTTATTCGGGGTCTTTTTTAATTCCAGATGAATTTTTGGAGAGTTTGTTTTAGATCTTTGAACTATGCCATTGGATTTTAATGGGGATTGCATTGAATCTGTAGATTGCTTTCAGTAGAATGGACATTTTAATGATAGCATGGTATGTTCTTCCATTTTTTTTGTCTTCTATTTCTTGTTTCAATATCCTGTAGTTTTCTGAGTACAGGCCTTTTACCACCTTAGCTAAGTTTATTCCTAGGTATCTTAATTTTTTTTTGGTACAATGGTAAATGGGATATTTTTTTTTTTAGTTTCACTTTCCGTTAGTTCATTATTAATGTATAAAAAGGCCATAGATTACTGGGTGTTAATTTTGTATCCTGCTACATTGCTGAGTTCATTTATTAGGTCTAGTAGTTTTTTGATGGAGTTTTTGTGGTTTTCCATGTACAGTATCATGTCATCTGTGAATAAGGACAGTTTTACTTCTTCTTTTTTTCAATTTGGATGCATTTTATTTCTTCTTCTTGTCTGATTGCTATGGCTAAGACTTCCAGTAGGATGATGAATAAGAGTGGTGAAAGTGGACATTCCTATCTTGTTCCTGATATTAGGGAATATTCCTGTCCATTTCTATAAAATAAGTTTTGATGCCAAGACTCAATTTCATATAAGGCTTTTATGATGTTGAGGTATGATCCCTCTATTCCCACTTTGCTGAGAGTTTTTATCAAGAAAGGGTGTTGGATTTTGTCAAATGCTTTTTCTGCATCGATTGATATGATTATGTGATTTTTGTCTTTCAATTTGTTTATGTGATGTTAATCACATTTATAGATATGCAGATATTGTACCATACTTGCATCCCCGGTATAAATCCCACTTGGTCTTTGTGTATGATCTTTCTAATGTAATACTGAATCCGATTTGCTAGAATTTTATTGAGGATTTTAGCATCCATGTTCACAAAGGATATTGGCCTGTAGTTCTCTTTTTTGTAGTATCTACTTGGTTTTGGAATTAGGGTAATGGTGGCTTATTAGAAAAAACTTGGAAGTGTACCTTCCTCTGAATTTTTTGGAATAGTCTGAGGAGGATAGGTTTAATTCTTCTTTGAATGCTTGGTAGAACTCCCCTGTAAAACCGTCCAGAACAGGGCTTTTGTTTGCTGGAAGATTTTTGATCACTGCTTCAATTTCAATGGTATTTATCGGCCTATTCAGGTTTTTTGATTCTTCGTGATTGTGTTTTGGGAGCTTATATTTCTAAGAATATGTCTATTTTGTCTAAGTTGTCCATTTTGTTGGAATAGAGTTGTTCATGGTATTTGTTGATGTTGTTTGTGAACGGTGACGCTGAGATGAGCTTGGCGTGCAGCATACAGAGAAGCAGAGGGCTACCGCTTGCTCAGGTGAGTAGCAAAGCCCCCAAAGCCCTCATGGCTTTTATTTAGGGAGTACAGCAAATAACAATGGAGTACAGCAAGTGACAATGATTAACAAGCATGCTTATGAGATCATCAGAGCTAAGTTATACATTACACTATTAATTTCCTATGTTATACAAAGACTCTTTCCACCTGCAGCAGTGCACCCTCCCTTGTACTTTCCATGCCCTTATGGACTATTTATCACCTCAAGGAAAGTTATGCCTCTAAACAATAAGTCTTGTTTGCAAGACTTTGTTCTGACGTGGCCTGCTTGCAGGTTCCCATCTTTTCTTGGCAGAATGTCCTCTTCTAGTTAACTTCTCATTACACTTGTCCAGCTACAGTATTTTTTTCATAATCCTTTGTATTTCTGTAAGATTGGTTGTTACTTCACTTCTTTCATTTCTGATTTTGTTTATTTGGGTCCTCTCTTTGCTTCTTGATGAGTCTGGCTAGAAGTTCATCAATCTTGTTTATCCTTTCAAAGAACCAGTTCTTGGTTTTCTTAATCTTTTGTAATGCTTTGTTGGTCTCTATGTTGTTTCTTTCTGCTCTGATCTTTATTATTTCCTTCCTTAGGCTGGGCTTTTTTTGTTGCTCTCTTTATAACTCTGAGTTGAAGTGTTAGATGATTTATTACCATTTTTTCTTGTTTTTTGAGGAAGTCCTGTAGAGCTATAAACTTCACTTTCAAGAATGCTTTCACTGTGTCCCATAGATTTTGGATTGTTGTGTTTTCATTTTCATTTGTTGCCATGATGCCTTTTATTTCTTCTTTGATCTCTTTGGTAACCCAATCAGTATTTAATAGCATGCCATTTAGCCTCCAGATGTTTATTTTTTTCCATTGTTTTTATTTTAATTGATTACTCATTGTATGCCATTGTGATCTGTGAAGATGCTTGATATGATTTATATCTTCTTAAATTTGAAGATACTTTGCCTTTGCCCAATATCTGGGCTATCTTCGAAAATGATCCATGTGCACTTGAGAAGAATGTATATTTTGAGTCTTTGTAGTGGAATGTTCTGAAGATGTCAATGAAGTCCATCTGATCTAGTGAGTCATTTAGGATTGATGTTTCTTTGCTGATTTTTTGTTTAGAGAATTTATCCAGTATGTTAGTGGGGGATTAAAGTCTCCTACTATGACTGTATTGCTGTCAATCTCTTCCTTGATAGACTCCAGAAGTTTTTTATGTATTTGGGTGCTCCTGCATTGGGTGCATATATGATACCAGAATTATATCTTCTTGTTAAATTGTTCTCTTTAGTATAATGAAGTGGCCTTCCTTATCTCTTGTTATGGCCTTCACTTTGAGGTCTAATTTGTCAGATATAAGTATTGCTATACCAGTTTTGTTTTTGTCTTTTCATTTCCATTTGCCTAAAAAACCTTTTTTCATCCCTTCACCATCAGTCTGTGGAAGTCCTTTCTTTTGAGATGGGTCTCCTATAGAAAGCACATATATGGGTCATATTTTGTTATCCATTCAACTACCCTATCTCTTTTGATTGGGAGATTTAATCCACTTACATTTAAAGTTATTATTGATAGGTACTTGTTTGTCACCATTTTTATTCTTTATGCTTGTGTTACTTCTCCCTTCCTATTTCTTCTTTTTACAGCAGACCCTTTATTGTTTTTTGCATTCCTGGTTTGGAGGTTATAAACTCCCTTACTCCTTTTTGTCTGTGAAGATCCTGATTTCACTGTCAATTTTGATTGATAGCCTTGCTGGGTACAGTATTCTTGGATTCAGACCCTTGCTTTACATCACTTTGTATATTTTATTCCATTCCCTTCTGGACTGATGTGTTTCTGTTGAGAAATAAGTTGATAATCTGATGGGAGATCCTTTGTAGGTAATTTTCTGTCTCTTTGGCAGCCTTTAAAATGCTTGCTTTGTCCTTGGTGTTTGCCAATTTAAATATAATGTGTCATGGTGTGGTCTTTTTTGGGTTCATTTTTTTGGGGACTCAGTGTACTTCTTGGACTTGAGTGAGTTTTTTCTTGCCAATAACAGGGAAGTTTTCTGTCATAATTTCTTCAAACAGGTTTTCTAATCCTTGTTCAGTTTCTTCTCCTTCTGGCACCCCTATTATGTGGATGTTGTTTCATTTTGTGTTGTCCCAAAGTTCCCTTAGGCTTTCCTCCAGTTTTTTAATATTTTTTTTCCAGTTGCTGCTCTGCTTGGGTATTTTTTCTTATCTTGTCTTCTAGCTCACTGATGCAGTCCTCCATTTCTTCCAGTCTATTGTCGATGCTTTCTGTTGTGTTTTTTTATTGCAGTGATTAAATTATTCATTTCGTCTTGGTTCTTCTTCATTTTCTCTTGGTTTTTAAACATATTGTTGAATTTGTCTTCCATCCTTTTCAGAGTCCTTATGACCATTGCTCTGAATTCTTTCTCTGACATATTGCTTGCCTCCATTTTGTTTACTTCTTTTTTCAGTGATTCCTCCTTTTCTTTCCTATGGGGGCTGTTACTTTTTCTCCCCATGTTTGTTCCACTCAGAGTGTCTGGTTATGTAGCTCTCTCTATCCTGCATTGACTTAATGGCACAAAATACAACATGAGAAGACACAATACACAGAGAAGAGTGCAAAAATGTTATTGAGAAAATGAAAAAATGTAAGAGAGAAAAGAAAGAGAAGAAAATATATATATATAAATTGGAAGAAAACTCCAAAAAACCAACAACTAATCCAAAAAAATGCAAACAACGAACACCCAAACAACAAACACCCAGATGAATCTGAAGAGGCAGAGCTTATTTCCTGAAGGTAATGTTATGGAATTGAATGAATGGAAAAATGGTCACAATTCAGTATACAGGAGGGAGAAATAGAATGACCATTTCCTTGAATTTTTTATCAGAAAAAATTACTTATCTCTCTTTCATTCCAGTTTTTCTCTGGGGTTTTCCTTATTCCTACATTTGGTACATATTCTTCTGTCTCCTCATTTTTTTTTTTTTTTCTGTTTGTTCCTTTGAGTGAGATGAAATAGTTATCTTACCAATCTTAAAAAAGTGAGCCCTCTGGGACACACCATTTGCATAAAACATGTCACTTGTTAATAGTGTTGTATATGATTCTATGGCAGTGGAAAATTTATTCTTCAAGTTAATGAACAATGATAGTGGTAGAAATTCTATAGGCAGGAAAAGCAAATTAGTACCTATAGTTTAGTGTAACCTATCTGTCACGAGGTACTTTTTTTGAATAAATTATGCTTTATTGCAGAGCTCAGTTTTGACCTCACTATTGACAAATTGAGCAGCCAGCAGTGGCAGGATCTAGGTCATTCTCAGAGTAACTCTGTATTATTTAGTCCATGCAAATGCTTTATCATGGTCACCATGGCCTCTTGGTAATTCAGGTCCACAAAATAAGCACCAGTGTAGCAAAAATATGAACATGACTGACATTCATAGGAAAGCTACCTAGTTGAGAGCTCACTCTATAGTAAACACCTTCTTGTGCACATTTGGATGGGACATAAATATCTAGATGCACTCCCATTTTATTCTTAGGAAATTATACACATAAATCTCCCCAAGACTTCCTTGTCATCATTTTTTTACTCTTCATTTTTCAAAGGCCTTAAGATCCTGGCCTCATCCATATTTTAATATACATCTAAATCTTCGACAACCTCTAGTTCTACATATAGCAGAGCCTGAGATACACTGCCCAAAGTTCTGTCCACAGGAAGGATTTCATTTTACACCAAGGTCTTTCATGGCCTTCCCTTAGTGTAACTACAATATAGCATCAAACAAATAGTTAATACACAAATGTATTAAAAGAATAAGAAATTGAATATGAAAACGGGCACTAGATAGAAATAGGTGGTGAAGCTGTGTTATCCTCAATGTTATTAGTAGTAATGTATAATGATAAAAACTTTTAATAAATATATCAATGGCATTAAATATATGTACCTATAGGATTCTGAAGTACTTAAATATTTGGATTTTTCCTTAGAAGTTAGTTACATCTTTACCTATCTTGGTCTCAAACCTATACCTAAGGTTTTTGAGTTGGGCAAAGAAAAAGGATAACAACTTGTGTTAACTTCACTGACTTGTTTATGCATCTTAATTTTATTACAAGTCACAAGAGTTTAGTTTATGTTTATTCAGTTATTCAATTTAATATGGGAAATTACCAGCTTAGTGAAAGGAGGAATAAATATGTCATATGTTTCAACATGCTTTTAGGGTTAATGTATATAGATGATTGTTTCTTTTTAATATATGACAAGCATCTATTTCAGCCATGGGCAAACTACGGCCCGCGGGCCGGATCTGGCTCGTTTGAAATGAAAAAAACTAAAAAAAAAAAAAAAAAAACGTACCCGTTTATGTAATCATGTTTACTTTGAATTTATATTAGTTCACACAAACACCCCATCCATGCTTTTGTTCCGGCCCTCCGGTCCAGTTTAAGAACTCATTGTGGCCCTCTAGACAAAAAGTTTTCCCACCCCTGATCTATTTTGTAGATGCGAAGGTGGTTCAGATGACATATAAAAATCTTTGCCAGCAAAGTTCTGCAGAAGGTAGTAAATGCTGCAATGCTATTATATCTCATAGTCTTGAAAATTCTAATTATTGTACTATATTCCTTAAATTTATTAGCCAATAAACCCTTCCTTTTTCTTATTCTGAAAATAGTGTTCATGGAACACCAGCTTAGGAAAACACTTATTTTTTGTTTATTTATGTTTTTAATTAACAAACTTTTTAAATACCTATAAATATAACATTTAGATGAGAAAAAGAAAATATATATGATCACATAATACAAAAAATGTCAGGATAAGAGTATATTAGACCATATTTTTAAGGCATTTGTCCATTTTCTTACACAAGTTAGGATGCATAAAATATAGGGAAATGAAGAGATAATGATTTTAAGATTACAGATAAATTTATCATCCCGAGTCTTTTTACAAAGTTATCAATTGCCACCATTCACAAAGCTTGCAAAGCAAGAATATTACATTTCTAATCTTAAATAATCATATAATGGGTTTATTTACTTTTTAACTTTAATTTCTCCCCCAACATTATTCCCCTCTATGCCCTGATCCACCTCTACCACTCCTACATCATCAACATACTGTTGTCCATGTCCATTAGTTCTCTCTTTTTTTTTTCCTTTTTGCTCAATCCCTCCAACCCTCCGTGTCCCGCCTGCCCACCTTCCCTCAACCTCACCACCTCTGAGCTTTCTGCCTCAGAAAATTCCACATATGAGTGAAAATATATGGTACTTGTTTTTCTCTGACTGGCTTATTTCACTAAGCATAATGCTCTTCAGGTCCATCCATGCTGTTACAACGGGGAGAATTTTCTAGTGTGTAAAAGTACCACAGCTTTTTTATCCACTCATCTACTGATGGTCACTTGGGCTGCTACCAAGTCTTGGCTATTGTAAATAATGCTGCAATGAATGTAGGGGTATGTACATTCTTTCAAATTGTTTCATGTTTCTTTGGATAAATTCCCAGAAATGGAATCGCTGGGTCATAAGGCAGTTTCATTTTTAATTTTTTTGAGATAACTCCATACTGCTTTCCATAGTGGCTACACCAGTCTGCATACCCATCAACCAACCATTGCACAAGGTTTCCCTTTTCTCCACATCTTCAACATCATTTGTTGTTCATTTATTTATTGATAATAGACATTCTAAAAGGTGTGAGATGATATCTCTTTGTGGTTTTAATTTGCATTTCTCTGAAGGTTAGGTACATTGAGCATTTTTTTATATATCTATTGGCCATCTGTATGTGCTCTTTTGAGAAGTGTCTATTCAGTTCTTTTGCCCATTGTTTATTGATTGTTTTTGGTGTTGAGTTTTATGAGTTCTTTATAAATTTTGGATATGAACATTTTATCAGATGTATCATTGGTGAATATGTTCTCACATTCAGTGGGTTGTCTTTTCATTTTGTTGATGGTTTCCTAGGTGTGCAAAAACTCTTTAGTTTTATATAGTTCCATTTGTTCATATTATGTTTCTCTTGCCCAAGGGGATATATCAGAAAAAAGATTGCTACAAGAAATGTCTGAGATTTTACTGCCAATGTTTTCTTATAGGATTTTTATGGTTTTAAGTCTTACATTTAAGTCTTTAATCAATTTTCAGTTTATTCTTTTGTATGGTGTAATACAGTGGTCTAGTTTCCTTTTTTTCCCATATTGCCCAATTTTACCAATACCATTTATTGAATGGACTACCTTTAGTCCATTCTATGTTTTTGCATCCTTTGTCAAATATTAGATAAAAAGGTGTGGATTTATAATCTAGGCTCTCTATTCCATTACATTGATTTGTACATCTGTTTCTATACCAGTACCATGCTGTTTTGATTACTATGGCCTTTTAGTATAGTTTGATATCAGATAGGGATTCCTCAAACTTTGATCTTCTTTTTCAGGATTGATGTTACTATTCAGGGTCTTTTGTGATTTCATATAAATTTTTGAAATATTTGTTCTAGGCTGTGAAATACACTCTTGGTATCTTGATAGGAATCGCATTGAATCTGTAGATTGCTTTGTGTAGTATGGGCATTTTAATAATGTTAATTCTTCCTATCCATGAACAAGGTATATGCTTCCACTTATTTGTATCTTCTTCAATTTCTATCCTCAGTGTCTTATAATTTTCCCAGTACAGCTCTTTTACATTCTTGATAAAAATTAGTCCTAGGTATTTTACTCTTTTTGAAGCAATTGTGAATGGAATTTGTTTTTTAGTTGCCCTTTCTAATAGTTTAGTATCCTATCTAATAAAAGAGAAACATGGTAGTTAGCGTACGACTGCTACTCTTCCCATGGGCTAATCAGGACAATATGCAAATTAACTGCCAGCCAAGATGGCGGCCGGCAGCCAGGCAGCTTGAAACCAACATGAGGCTTGCTTGCTTCAGTGACCAAGGACTCCAACGTTCCCCGCCTGCCTTGCCGGCCTCTGAGCCTGCAATTTGAAACATTGTAACAAATATAGAAGCTAAACAAAACCCCAGAAATCTGCTTTCAGTGAGCCAGGATCTCAGAGCTGGAGTTATATGGAGTTTCGATTATAGAACACAAATAAGTCTGGGCCCGAGGGTTTCTGCTTTCCCAGCAGCAGAGGCCGCAGAGCTGGAGCCACAGCTAAAGCTGGCCCAGAATTAAAAAAAGAAAAAGAAAGAGAAAAAAAGGATCGGTTGGGAGCTTCAGTCACCCGACAGCCTGAAAACAGCCCTCAGCCCCTCACCCAGACTGGCCAGGCACCCCAGTGGGGACCCC
The DNA here is from genome assembly GCF_000327345.1 of Myotis davidii. Lineage (NCBI taxonomy): Eukaryota > Metazoa > Chordata > Mammalia > Chiroptera > Vespertilionidae > Myotis > Myotis davidii. The sequence continues at coordinate 44,933 of NW_006290021.1, read as the reverse complement.
CACCCTGAAGGGTGTGTTACCAGCTGCAAACAGCCATCATCCCCTCACCCAAGCTGTCCACTGAGTGACCGATATAGAGATCA
>NW_006290021.1:42456-44375 GCF_000327345.1 Myotis davidii | reverse complement strand
GTGGTTTGTTTTTTTTTTTTTTTTAGTTTTATTCATTTCAAACGGCCAGATCCGGCCCGCGGGCCGTAGTTTACACACGGCTGGTCTAGGGTGTGTCTGGCCCATCTCACCAAGTCCCATCCTTTTGGCCACCTTCTAATTAATTTCCTTTCAATGTGTATGAATCCATGCACTGAGCCTCTCTTTGGTGTATAAATATGCAACTGATATCTGGATATTTATTTTGTATCCTACTACTTTACTGAATTCATTTATCAATTCTAATAGTTTTATTGGTGGAGTCTTTAGGATTCTTTATATACAATATCATATCATGTGAAAATAATGACAGTTTTACCCCCTCCTTTCCAATTTGGATGCCTTTTATTTCTTCTTCTTGTCTGATCATTGTGGTGAGGAGTTCCAGTACTATGTTGAATCAGAGTGGTGAAAGCAGACATCCTTCCCTTTATCCTGATCTTAAGGAGAATGAATGTAGTTTTTTCCCCATTGAGTATGATGTTGGCTATGAGTTTGTCATATATGGTATCCTATCTAATAAAGATGAAATATGCTAATTGACCCTCACACTGATGAAAAGATGGCGGCGCCTACAGCCAATAAGGAGGGAATACGCTAATTGACTGCCCGCTCTCAAAGATGACAGCACCCACAGCCACTAGATGGCAGAACCCAGTCCCCTCAGGCCCCACCAGGACAGCAGGCATGCAGCAAGGCCAGCCCTAGGCAGGCCAAGTCACTCCACGTGCCTGCCTCCAGAGTCCCCCAGTCCCCTTATCTCCCCAGCCACCCAGGGCCAGCCTGAAGTGCAAGCAAGCCTCAGATGGCAGCAGTCCAACTGCCCAGGGCTGGCCCAAGGTGCAGGCAATCCTCAGATGTTAGCTGCCCAGTCACCCAGGGCTGCCTGAGGCTCAGGTAACCAGGGCCAGTTGAGGCTTGCGCTGCCAGCAGTGGCAGCAGCAGAGGTGTGATGGGGGCATGCCTTCCCCTGATCACTGGGTCTCCTCCTGCCCCTGAGGGCTCCCAAACTGTGAGAGGGGGGAGACTGGGCTAAAGGAGCCCCCTCTTCAGTGCATGAATTTTCATGCACTGGGCCTCTAGTTCATTATATTGAGGTATGTTCCCCCTATTCCAACTTTGCTGAGAGTTTTTATCATAAACGAGTGTTAGATTTTACCAAATGCTTTTTCTCCACATTTATTAATATGATCATGTGGCTTTTATCTTCAGTTTGTGTATGTGGTGTATCACATTTATTTTTTGTGTGGATATTATACCAATCTTGCATCCACGGAATAAAGCACACTTTATCATGGTGTATGATCTTTTTGATGTATTGCTGGATTTGGTTTGCTAATCTTTTGTTGAGGATTTTAACAGCTATGTTCATAGAGACATTGGCTTATAATTTTCTTTGTTGTGTCTTTATTATGCTTTAGAATGAGGATAAAGCTGGCCTTTGTAAAATGAGCTTGGGAGTCTTTTTTTCCCTTGGTTTTTTTTTAAATTTTTTAATTAAATCTTTATTGTTCAGATTATTACATTATTACATTACATATCTTTTTCCCCCCATAACTCCCCTCCTCCCAATTCCCACTCCACCCACTGCCCTCACTCCCCACCCACTGTCCTCATCCATAGGTACATGATTTTTGTCCAGACTCTTCCCGCATCTCCCACACCCTTTTCCCCACCAAGAATAGTCAGTACATTCCCTTTCTATGTCCCTGATTCTATTATAATCACCAGTTCATTCTGTTCATCAGATTTCTTAACTTGATTCTTAGATTCACTTGTTGATAGATGCATATTTGTTGTTCATAATTTGTATCTTTACCTTTTTCTTCTTCCTCTTCTTAAAAAGAGAGAGAGAGATGGGGTGAGGAGGAGGAGAGGAAAAAAAGGAAAGGGGGAAGGGC
>NW_006290021.1:33238-41775 GCF_000327345.1 Myotis davidii | reverse complement strand
GTTTCTAGGTCTCTCTGTCCCAGCTGCAGTTTGTTAGGTAATTTTCAGATTGCAAAAGGCCAGGCCTTTCATATGCAAAAGCCTCTGTGCACAGCTTGGGTGGGGCGGGGCCTCAGGGTATTAATAGGGCGGAGCAAACAGCTGTGGCTGATCCTCAGTCCTACCCTAAGAGGCCCTAGGTCTCAGTGTCCCTGTAATCGCTGCAAGCACCTCGGAGAGAAAGCTGCCCTTGAGTTCCAACCGATGCCAGGCAGTCCTGCTTCTCCTATCTGAGTCTGGGTCCCTCGAGTCTCACCTGGAACTGGAGCTCAGAGCCTGAGACTTCCTCCTGATTGAAACAGACAACCGTGCCCTCAGCCACCAGCCCGCTCCGCACGCACCTCTGCACCTTAGTATTTCACTTCCGCAGTGCGTCTCCTCTGAGTCTCGGTATGCTTTTCTCTTTCCTTCTAGTTGTGGAATTTCCACTCAGCCAGCCTTCCTGTGGTTCCATCCTTTAGTTGTATTTTTGAAGTGGTTTGCTAGGCAGCAAGCTCCGGTGTTTACCTATGCTGCCATCTTGGTTTTTCCATAATTTTTATCTTTACCTTTTTCTTCTTCCTCTTCTTAAAGAATACCTTTCAGCATTTCATATAATGCTGGTTTGGTGGTGATGAACTCCTTTAGATTTTTCTTATCTGTGAACTCTCTTGAATTTTTTGGAATAGTTTGAGCATGATAGGTGTTAGTTCTCTGAATGTTTAGTAAATTTCTCCTGTAAAGTCATCCAGTCTAGGGCTTTTGTTTTTGGGAGTTTTTTTTTTTTAAGTCTTCAAGTTTCACTGATTGTAATCTGTCTATTTAGATTTCTGATTCTTCTTGGAGGATTGTATGTTTCTAGATATTTATCCGTTTCTTACAGTTTGTATAATTTGTTAGCATATAGATGGTTATAAAAATTTCTTATAGCCCTTTGTATTTCTTTAGTTTTAGTTATTTTCCTTCATTTCTGATTTTATTTATTAATTAGGTTCTCTATCTTTTTATTAATTTGGTTAAGGTTTGTCAATCTTGTTTAAATTTTTAAAGAAACCACTCCTGGTTTCAATGATCCTTTGTATTGCTGTTTTAGACCCTATTTCATTTATGTATGCTCTGATCTTTATTTATATACTCTTGCTCACTTTGGGCTTTCTTTGTTTTTTCTTTTACAAGTTCCTTTAAGTATAAATTTATACTGTTTATTTGAGCTTTTTCTTGTTTTTTGAGATAGGCCCGTTTTGCTATGAATTTCCCTCTTAGTACTACTTTCCTTCTGTCCCACATATTTTGAATTGTTGTGTTCTCATTTCTATTTGTTTCAAGGTATCTGTTGATTTATCCCTTTATCCCATTGTTAACTCATTCATTGTTTAATAACATGTTATTTATGTTTATTTATTTATTTTTAATATATTTTATTGATTTTTTACAGAGAGGAAGGGAGAGAGATAGAGAGTTAGAAACATTGATGAGAGAGAAACATCGATCAGCTGCCTCCTGCACATCTCCTACTGGGGATGTGCTCGCAACGCAGGCACATGCCCTTGACCGGAATCGAACCTGGGACCTTTCAGTCCACAGCCAACGCTCTATCCACTGAGCCAAATCCGTTTTGGCTTATATTTATTTTTTTAATTTAATTTTTTTTATTGTTAAAGCATTACATAAATCTCCTTTTTCCCCCATTGACCTCTCCCTGGGTGCCCGCACACCCGAGCACATGCCCTCACACAACCTCCTGTCTGCATCCATTAGTTATGCTCATATGCATACATACAAGTCCTTTGGTTGAATTCTTACCCAGTTACCCTCCACCTTCCCTCATAGGTTGGACAGTCTGTCTGATGATTCTATGACTATGGTTCCATTTTTGTTCATCATTTTATGTTGTTCATTATATTCGACAAATGAGTGAGCTCATGTGATAATTATCTTTCTCTGAGTGGCTTGTTTGGCTTAGCATAATGCTCTCAAGGTCCATCCATGCTTTGCAAATGGTAAGAATTACCTCTTTTTTACAGGAGAGAAATATGCCATTGTGTAGATGTACCGTGATTTTCTAATCCACTCATTTACTGATGAGCACTTAGGCTGTTTTGAAATCTTAGCTATTGTAAACTGTGCTGCTATGAACATAGGGATGCATATATCTGTTCTGATTGGTGTTTCTGTTTTCTTGGGATATATTCCTAGAAGTGCAATACCTGGGTCAAATGGAAGCTCCATTTTTAATCTTTTGAGGAAACTCAGTACTGTTTTGCACAGTGGCTACAACAGTCTGCATTCCCACCAGCACTGTACAAGGGTTCCTTTTTCTCCACATCCTCTCCAGCACTTGTCCTTTGTTGATCTGTTGATGATAGCCATTCTGACAGATGTGAGATGGTACCTCATTTTAGTTTTGATATGCATTTCTCAGGTGTTTAGTGACTTTGAGCATGTTTTCATATGTCTCTTGGCCTTCTGTATGTCCTCTTCTGAAAAGTGTCTATTTAGGTCCTTTGGCCATTTTTGATTGGATTGTTTATCTTCCTTTTGTTAAATTGTATCAATTCCCTATAAATGTTGGAGATTAAACCCTTATTGGTGATAACATTGGCACATATGTTCTCCCATGCAGTGAGCTTTCTTGTTTTGTTGATGGTTTCTTTTACTGTATAGAGCTTTTTATTTTGATGTAGTCCCATTTGTTTATTTTCTTCAATGATTCCATTGCCCTTGGAGTGGTATTGATGAAGATATTGCTAAGACAAATGTCTGCTACTTTGATGCTTATGTCTTCTTCTGAGATTTTTATGGTTTCCTGTCTTACACTTAAGTCCTTTATACATTTTGAGTTTATTTTTGTGTATGTTGTAAATTGGTGGTCTAGTTTCATTTTTTTTGCAAGTATCTACCCAATTTTCCCAACAACATTTATTGAAGAAGAGACTGTCTTGACTTCATTGTATGTTCTTGCCTCCTTTGTCAAATAATAGTTGAGTATAATGGCTTGGGCCAATTTATGGGTTTTCTCTTCTGTTCCATTGGTCTATTTGACTTTTCTTGTGCTAGTACTAGGAAGTTTTGAGAACAGTGGCTTTGTAGTTTAGCTTGATATTTGGTATTTTGGATCCCTCCAACTTTGTTCTACTTTCTCAAGATTTCTGCAGCTACTGGGGGTCTTTTTTGTTTATTCCAGATGAATTTTTGGAGAGTTTGTACTAGGTCTTTAAAGTATGCCATTGGTATTTAAATGGGGATTGCATTGAATCTATAGATTACTTTGGGTAGTTTGGACATTTTAATGATGTTTATTCTAACAATCCATGAACATGGTATATTCTACCATTTGTCTTCCTCTATCTCTTTTTTCAATGTCCTGTAAATTTCTGAATACAAGTCCTTTACCTCCTTTGTTAAATTTATTTCTAGGCATCTTAATTTTTTGTTGCAGTGGTAAATGGAGTTGTTTTTTAGTTTCTCTTTCTGTGAGTTCATTATTGGTGTATAAGAGCCATAGATTTTGGGGTGTTAATTTTGTATCCAGCTACATTGCCAAATTCATTTATTAAATCTAGTAGTTTTTTGATGGAGTTTTTAGGATATTCTATGTGCAATATCGTGTCATCTGCTAATAATAACAATTTTACTTCTTTTCCAATTCAGATGCCATTTATTTCTTCTTTTTGTCTGATCGTTAAGGCTAGCAATTCCACTACCATGTCAAACAAGAGTGGTGAAAGTGGGTATTACTGTCTTGTTCCTGTTCTTAGGGGAAATATTTTTTGTTTTTTCCCCATTGAGTATGATATTGGCTTTAGGTTTGTCATATAAGTCTTCTATTATGTTTAGGTATGATCCCTCTATTCCTACTTTGCTGAGGGTTTTTATCAAGAAAGGGTGTTGGATTTTGTCAAATGCTTTTTCTGTATCAATTGTTATGACTATGTGGTTTTTATCTCACATTTTTTTATGTCTTGTGTCACATTTATTGATTTTCAGATATTGAACCATCCTTGTAGCCCCAGTATAAATCCTACTTGGTCATGGTGTATGATTTTTCTGATGTAATGCTGAATCCGATTTGGTAGAATTTTGTTGAGGATTTTTGCATCTATGTTCATGAGAGTTATTGGTCTGTAATTCTTTTTTATTGTGCTGTCTTTATCTGGTTTTGATATTAGGGTAATGCTTGCTTCATAGGAAGAGCTTGGAGGTGTTCCTTCCTCTTGAATTTTTTGGAATAGTCTGAGGAGGATAGGTTTAAGTTCTTTGAATGTTTGGTATAACTCCCTTGTGAAGCCGTCTGGCCCTGGCCTTTTGTTTGCTTGAAGCTTTTTGATGACTCCTTCAATTTCCTCCATAGTTATCGGCCTATTGAGATTTTTAGATTCTTCCTAATTGAGTTTTAGAAGGTTGTATTTTCCTAGGAATATGTCCATTTCCTCTAGATTGTCCAGTTTGTTGGAATAGAGTTATTCATAGTATTTTTTAAACAATTGTTTGTATTTCTGAGGGGTCTGTTGTTATTTCACCTCTTTCATTTCTTATTTTGTTTATCTGGGTCCTTACTCTTTCTTTCTTGGCTAGCCTGGCTAGAGGTTCATCAAATTTGTTTATCCTTCCAAAGAACCAGATCTTGATTTCATTGACCTTTTGTATCGTGTGTGTGTGTGTGTGTGTGTGTGTGTGTGTGTGTCATATATTTTCTAATTTTTATCTTCTTCTGCTCACTCTGGGCTTTTTTTGTTCTCTTTCTAATTCTTTAAGTTATAGAGTTAGATGATTTATTACCATTTTTTTCTTGTTTTTTTGAGGTAGGCCTGTAGAGCTATAAACTTTCCTTCAGGACTGCTTTCACTGTGTCGCATAGATTTTGGATTGTTGTGTTTTTGTTGTCATTCATTTCCAGGGTGTTTTAAAGTTCTTCTTTGATCTCTTTGGTAACTTAATCATTGTTTAACAGCATTATATTCAGCTTCCAAGTATTTGAATTTTTTGATTGTTTTTATTGTAGTTTATATTTAATATTATGCCATTGTTTTCTGAGAAGATGCTTGATATGATTTCAATCTTCTTGAATTTGGAGAGACTTTGCCTGTGACCTAATATGTGGTCTATCTTTGAAAATGTCCCATGTGCACTGGACAAGAATGTATATTCTGTAGTTTTGGGGTGAAATGTTCTGAAGATTTCAATTAAGTTCATCTGATCTAGTGAGTTACTTAGGCTTGCTGTTTCTTTGCTGATTTTCTGTCTAGAGAATTTATACAATGATGTAAGTGGGTATTAAAGTCCCCTACTCTGACTGTACTGCAGTTGATCTTTCCCTTGATATCTTCCAGAAGTTTTTTTTTATGTATTTGGGTGCTTCTGCATTGGGTGAACATATGTTTATGAGAGTTATATTCTCTTGTATTGATTCCTTTAACATTACGAGATGGTTTTCCTTATATCTTGTAATGGCCTTCACTTTGTGGTCTGTTTTGTCAGATATAACTATTGCTACTCCTGTTGTTTTAAATTTCCATTTGCCTAAAAGATATTTTTCCATCCCTTCACTTTCAATCTGTGGGAGTCTCTTGTTCTGAAATGGGTCTCTTGCAGATAGCATATATATTGGTCAAGTTTTCTTATCTATTCAGCTGTCAATGTCTTGTTATTGGAGCATTTAGGCCATTGACGATTTAATTATTATTGATAAGTACTTGTTTGTAGCCATTTATAGTTTGGGTGCCTGTGTTCTTTTTTCCCCTTCTTTTTATAGCAGTCCCTTTAGCATTTCTTGCATGGCTGTCTTGGTAGTGATAAACTCCCTTAACCCTATTTGTCTGTGAAGCTCCTGATTTCCCCTTCACTTTTGAATGATAGCCTTGTTGGATAGAGTATTCTTGGATTCAGACTCTTGCTTTGCATTACTTTGTATACTTCATTCCATTCTCTCTCTCTTGCAGCCTTTAAGATTCTCTCTTCGTCGTTAACATTTGCCATTATAATTACAATATATCTTGGGGTGGATCTTTTGGGTTAATCTTGTTTGGGACTCTCTATTAGTATGCTTGAGTGACTTTTCTTCCCCATATCAGGGAAGTTTTATGTCATTATTTCTTCAAATAGGTTCTATAAACCTTTCTGCTCTTCTTGTCCTTCTAGCACCACTATTTTATAGATGTTACTTCACTTCATGTTGTCCCAAAGTTCTCTTAGGCTCTCATCCTGTTTTCTACTTTTTTTCTCCAATTGCTGTTCAAATTGGGCTTGTTTCTCTGCCTTGTCTTCTAGCTCACTAATTTGGTCCTCTGCTTCACTTAGTCTACTGTTGAAGCCTTCCATCATGTTCTTTATTGTAGCTGTATCATTTTTTATTTATTCTTGGTTCTTACATAGGTTGTTGATTTTCTCATCCATCTGGTTTATGACCTGTATGACTATTACTCTGAATTATTTCTCTGACATATTGCATTCCCCCATTTTATCTGGCTCCTTATTTGGGAGGAGGGGGCACGATTCTTCCTTTTCTTTCCTTTGAAGGTTGCTTTTTTGTCTCCCCATTTCTATTTTGCTGAAGGGTCCAGGCGCCCAATTGCATGCAGCCTGAGCTACAGTGACAGGCTTGTTGGGAGTGTCACACCCGTCAACAGTTAGAGTACTGACTCAGGTGTCCGGGAGATGCTCTTGCCGTGGTCCAGGTGGTGTCCATGTGCATAGACAGTCAGGGGGCCGGCTTGGGAATCCAGGAGACATGGACACCATGGTAACATATTATTTAGCATCCATGTTTTTCAGTAGTCTTCTGATCAATTTAAATTTTTATAACATTATGGTCAGAGAAGATGCTTGATATGATTTCAATCTTCTTAAATTTATTAAGTTGTGTTTTGTATCTTAACATGTGGTCTATCCTAGAAAATATTCCATGTGCACATGAAAAGAATGTATATTCTTCTGCTTTGGGGTGGAATGTTCTAAGGTTATCAATTAAATCCATTTAATCTAGTGTGACATTGGAAGCCACTATATCAGTGATGGCAAACCTTTTGAGCTTGGTGTGTCAGCATTTTGAAAAACCCTAACTCAACCCTGGTGTCATGTCACATATAGAAATTTTTTGATATTTGAAACTATAGTAAAACAAAGACTTATATTTTTAATATTTTTTTATATATTTAAATGCCACTTAACAAAGAAAAATCAACCAAAAAAATGAGTTTGTGTGTCACCTCTGACATGCGTGTCATAGGTTCACCATCACTGCACTCTAATATTGATATGACAGAAAGAATGGACTTTTAAAAATAATACTATGATGTCCTAAAGTCTAAAAACAGAATGTTTATAAAACTCAGAAACATGATAGATTATAAAATGTAATAGTACATAAAATAGGATAAATAGATAATGATATATGCCACAATTCTCATTGTGTAATTACAGATATTTTTATCAACATCCAGCTAAAAATAAAAATTTATTGTGACATCTCAAAATATTATTTCCCTCTGCTTTTATTGTAGAACACTATTTTATTTTAGTCCTATCTAGCTTTATCTTTTCATCTAGCCTATCCCTCTTTATAAAAGTAATAATGACAATAGTTATTTTTTATTGATATGTTTAATATGTACTAGGCAATATGGGATCCATTTTATGGAAAGAAGGTTAAATAACTTAAATTTAAAGTGTTTAAATTATTTTGCCAATATCATCAGATAGTTACTAAATAGAAGAGCCAGGATTTAAAGATGAGATATTTTTGTAGGTTTTTTTCTTTTTACTTTAAAGTCCTAACTCATTGATACTATTCTATACTGCCTTTAATTATTTTATTTTTATACTAGAGGCCCACTGCATGAAAATTCGTGCACTTGGTGGGGGGTCCCTCAGCCCAGCCTAGAGAGCAGGCCTAAGCTGGCAGTCAGACAGCCTTAGTGCTGCCATGGAGGTGGGAGAGGCTCCCGCCTCCATGGCTGCACTTGCCAGCCGTGAGCCTGGTTTCTGGCTGAGTGGTGCTCCCTCTGTGGGAGTGCACTAATCACCAGGGGTTAGCTCCAGCATTGAGCACCTGCCCCCTGGTTGTCAGTGCACATCATAGCGACCAGTTGTTCCGCTGTTAGGTTGATTTGCATATTATTCTTTTTTTATATAGGATTCCTCAATTCTATATATGAGGAACTATAGTTTATTAAAGTATAAATAAATTAGTCACCTTTTAAATAACAAGGTTTTTCAAATTTCTTAAAAATTACATAATGCAGTTACTGTATTTCATTAATAATATGCTACTGGCTATAAACATGTTATTTTAGATATCATAAGGAAACAGAAATGTTACCATTATAAAATAGTATCATTATAAAATAGTGCATTTTATTTCATTTATTGTAATATACCTGAATTTTAGTATTATTAAAAATTAAAATGTGCATTATAAAATTGACAAGTATGGTAAGAAAGGTTTTAAATAAATAGCTACCTAAAACAAGGTGACTCAGAAAAGTTTTAAATACAAGAATTGCCAGAAACATAAGATAAAT
>NW_006290021.1:30709-33176 GCF_000327345.1 Myotis davidii | reverse complement strand
GATTCCGGTCAGGGGCATGTGCCTGGGTTGTGGTCACATCCCCAGTAGGAGATGTGCAGGAGGCAGCTGATCGATGTTTCTCTCTCATCGATGTTTCTGACTCTCTATCTCTCTTCCTTCCTCTCTGTAAAAAAATCAATAAAATATATTAAAAAAAAAAAAAGAAATGGAAACTAAATAGAAGATAGAAACTTGCCGTCCTCCTCTAGAAAGGAAAGCATTCTGCCTCCAAACTGCTTTCAATACAACACTAAAACATTGACTCCTGCCGGATTTCTCAGCTTGTCAACCAGCCCTCCATATTTTGGACTTCTCATCACCCTCCCCGCCAACCAATGAGCTAACTCATGAAAATCAATTTATCTCTGTTTCTTCTGTTGAGAGCTTGAATAATACAGATTTAGTATCAGGAATAGTTCCAAAAGACCAGAATCTTAGGAATGATTTTTATGAACTGGTTCTGAGATTTTCAAAATTAATTATCTAATCTAATTAGTTTCAAAGGCACAAATGACTTTCTTTCCAGTACACTGATAATCCATGTTATGATGTGGCTATAGAGATCTACAAAATATTACCATTGTATACTCATAATGAAATAATTAGAGGCAAGGTTCTGAGTGACCATGTATTTGATACCTTAGTATAATATATTTATCAAACTAATAAGTATAGTCTGATTAAATGGTAGCTCCTAATTTTGCTGGATAAAATAAAGTCAAGGATGAGCTCAGGTATTAAAATCCCCAGCTCAAGAGCCACATAAATAGACTGAAAGTTTCTGTATACCTTGAATCAATCTCTTCTCTCTCTCTCTCTCTCTCTCTCTCTCTCTCTCTCTCTCTCTCTTTCTCCCCTACAGTGCTGAGATTACTGAAAAATAAATCTAGTCTCCTCCTGCAAGTGGCTGAATTATAAGACAAATTTAATTTACAAACCTGCAGGATTCCTGCTATTAAAGTGAGATTATGAATTGGGAAGGAAATGGATCATGATCATAAAAATTGGTAGGGGGACATATGGGAAGATCCTGATAAAGCCAGATATACATTGATACAAAAATCTTCCTTGTCATTAGAAGCAGCCTTTACACACTTGTCTGAAGAGATAAACCCTGTTTGACTGAGGAAACTACAATGACCTGGCAAGACATTCCCAATTTTCCTCATGACCCATCTCTCCACTCCCTCTTGCTTTTAGAACTATAACTGGAATCTGTTCAGCACACCCTTAAAGATGAAGTATGAAATATGAGCCATAAGGAGGTGTGCTGTAATCCAAAAGAATTACATTATTTTTCAAATTTTTAAAGAAAAAAACCTCAGTAATATGTGTGGAAATTGATATTAAAGGTGTAGAATAATGACGAAGGGAACATAAAGTTGGATTATGGCTAATTTATAATTATGGGACCACAAAACAGAGATTCTGTATTTAATGTTGCAGATTGGGTATTAGAAAGGGCTTTAGTGATTTGTTTGATTGGCTGAAACATGGCTAAAAGTCAGCCCATAGTAAACAAAGTTGAAATGCAGAACTTCCTTGGTTTACTTCAGTAAACTAAGGTATTTAGTTTTATTTTTAGTGTAAAAGTTAAAAAACAATATTAAAAATAACTGTGGCTATAATACTTTGTTACTGGATACATAATACAAAAAGGTGTAAAGAATAATATGAATAGTATAAAGTGTGGGAGGAGAGAAGTGAAAATGTACAGTTTTTGGATGTGATTGATGTTGTTACTATTTTAAACGACACTATTTTACCTATAAAACATTTTATGGAAATTTCATTAGTCAAAAAAAATCTAAAGTCAATACACAGAAGATAAAATTAAAGGAACTAAAAGTATATCATTACAAAAAAATGAATCACAAAGGAAAATAGCAAGAGAGGAAAAAGTTACGAAGGAACTAAAGAAATAGAAAACAACAAAATGGAAATAATCCTATCTAATAAAAGAGAAACATGGTAATTAGCATACAACTGCTACCCTTCCCATTGGCTAATCAGGACGATATGCAAATTAACTGCCAGCCAAGATGGTGGCCGGCAGCCAGGCAGTTTGAAGCTAACATGAGGCTTGCTTGCTCTAGGGACAGAGGAAACCAACGTTCCCTGCCTGCCTTGCCAGCCTCTGAGCATGCAGTTTGAAACATTGTTACAAATATAGAAGCTAAACAAAACCCCAGAAACCTGCTTTCAGCTAGCTGGGATCTTTCAATTAAAAATTGAAGGATTTCAAGGATTCAATTAAAAATATCTTAATTCTAAATGATATAATAGAAAATATATAATAGTGCAGTTATAAGCACTTATCTGAAAATACAAATTTAAAGAAGTGAATTTAAAGAAGGGATTAGCCAAAGAAAATATATGCACAACCCATGGACACAGACAACAATATGGTGATGGCCAGAGACAAGTCGGGAGCAAGAGCTGGGTAGAGGGAGTGTCTTCCTTTTAC
>NW_006290021.1:17574-30583 GCF_000327345.1 Myotis davidii | reverse complement strand
AGCCTCTGAGGGGTCCCAGACTGCAAGAGGGCATAGGCCAGGCTGAGGGACCTCCCCCCCCACCCCGAGTCCACAAATTTTTGTGCACCGGGCCTCTAGTCTTACCTATAATTACTATAAAAATTACTTTAAATCTAAATACACTAAATTCTCCAATCAGAAAACACACTGTAGGTGAATGAAGTTTTAAAAAAATCATATCCAACAATATATTGCTACAAGAGACCCATTTTAACTTTAAGGACACTAATAGCCCAATATAAAGCAATGGAAAAATATATTCTAAGCAAATTAAAACTGGAAGAGAGTAGGAGTGACTATACTTATATCATATAAAATAGGCTTTAAATCAAAATTGGTCCAAAGAGGCAAAGGATATCACCAGATAAAGGGGTAAATTCAATAAGAGGGTATAAAATTGGAGCATCTAAATATTTAAAACAAATATTAAGAGAACCAAACAGAGAAATACATAGCAACATAATAATAGTATAGGAAGTAAATGCCCCACTTCCATCATTAGATAGAATATCCATACATCTATATATGTAAAAGTTTAAATGACATTACAACTGAATGACTGGAACAACCGGTTGACCCATTGCTATGACGTGCACTGACCACAAGGGGGAAGATGCTCAACACAAGAGCTGCCTTCTGGTGGTCCCTGTGCTCCCACAGCCAACCTCCCGTGGCCCCTCCCCCTGGTGGGCCAGCCAGCACCCCCATCAGCCCTGATTGGGGGGCTGGTTGGCCAACTCCCACAGTCCCTCCCCCCAGGTAGCTAACCTCTCAGAGTCCTTCCCTCCATCCAGCCAGCCCCCTGATAGGCCTTTATTGCTGGCCAGACCAAAGGACCTTACCCATGCACAAATTTGTGCACTAGGCCTCTAGTAAAATTAATAAGAATACAGTAGACCTGAATAACACCATTGAGCAAATGTACTTGATGGACATATACAGAATATTCCATCCAATAACACTACAATGCACATTCTTCTCAAGCATACATAAGACATTCTCAGGATAGCTCCTATGGTGGGTTACAAAGGCAGCCTTAGCGACTTTAAGATTGAAATCATATTAACACATTGTATGCGGGAAACGTATTTATACGTTTTACGTAATTATACATTCTACCAGTATAGTAGAGCGCGGGACACGTATTAATATGTTTTTTATAGACTAGTGGTAGAATGTGGGTAACGTATAAATACGTAAACTAAAGTTATCGTAATTTTACTGAACGTTGCCATTTGCGCAAAAAATTAGCAAAAATGGCCTGTGCCACATGTTAGCGTGCAATAAAAACTACCCGCAAATAATGTGTTAAGTATCTTTAATAACTGGAATGGTATGAAACTTGAAATCAATAACAGGAAGAAAATGAAAAAAATTCAAATACACGGAAATTAACCAAAACACTTATGACCAACCAGTATGTCAAAGAGCACATCAAAATTAAAATCGGATCTTGAGATAAGTGAAAAATGAAAAGCAACATAGCACTTCTAAAAGGGAAATTTAAATAAAAAAACTGCATAGATTAAAAGGAAAGACTGGTCAAGATGGTGAATTAAGTAAATGCTGTGCCTCTCATGACCATATTAAATTACAATTAAATTATACAACAACCACCTTTGAGAATCACCTAAACTCCTATAACTAAGAATATAAAGAACAATCCACTTCAAAAGTGGTAGGATGGCTGGAGGTGTGAAACAGGTAGGTACATTCCCACAATAGCAGTTTAGAATCAGGAGGGATATCAGGGATAGGAAGTCCCCACTGAGGAGTGAGGAGTCCCATACATACACCAGGTTCCCTAGCCCAGAGCACCAATGCAGGGAAGAGGAGTACCCACAACATCTGGCTGTGAAAATCAGTGGGAATTCTGTCCAAGTGAGATAAAGGGCTATTGTAGACTCAGGTTTCTGATTAAAGGGCCTGTACACAGAATTGCTCACTCATAAACACTTGTCCTGTGCTCCAGAGAAGGGCAGAAGCTCAATAGTACCAGGGACATATAGAAAGGAACTATTTAGCTTCAGAGCAAGGGTTGGAGGAGAAGTTTTCTCTGGGACTAAAGTGCAAGGGGGTCCCCATTTCCTTATTGAACCCTTTCTCCACACAGCTGATAGGTGCAAGCGGGTGCCAAATCTGAGTTTCTATCAACCATAGCTAATACCACTCTCACTCCTTACCCCAATGTTTCTCTGAGACCTAATCCCACATAATTCACATGCCTTGTCAGGTGAGCCCATGCTGTGGACTTTCCTAAAATTTCTCAAAATTTGGAAACACCAAATAAATAGCTGCTGGCCTGGGCATGCCCAATACCTCTTGATATGTTGTCCCAAGCCCAGCCCTAGTGGCACCTGGCCTTGGATCACAGCATAACCACTCCCAGATTCTCAATGCCAAGCACAGGAAGCTACCAACAGAAGATCACTTTGTAGCTCCTACCAGGTGGCCCTGAGCTGGACACAGGCAGTGGCTAAACTTAGCTTGCATTACTGCCCTTCCCAAGAGGCTTCAGAACCAACACACCTGTTGTCTGGCTTCAGACCCACACCAGGGCACCACCAACTTGTACCACAAATGGCATACTCAAAGTGTGGAATCAGCAGGTACCAGAGTCCTGCAAAAGCAACTCCCAAACCACAGGGTCAGCACCCCACCCCCTCGCCCCTAACAGTATGTCTACTGTAGTTACATCAACCCTCACAACCAGTCAACTTGAGGGTAAACTGATGTGGCAAAAGCAAGGCTCTACTATAATAGGGCACACAAAACCCATAAAAGGGACACCCTGGATAATACAGCTCAGATGAGTAGGGAAACTGCACCTCTGGGACCCACAGGGCACATACTACATAAAGCCACTCTGCCAAGACTGGGAGCATATCAGATCTAACTAATATATAGGAAATAATGCAGGAAGGAAGTCAAAATGAGGAGACAAAGAAATATGTTCCAAATGAAAGAACAGGATAAAATTCCAGAAAAAGACCTAAAGTAAATAGAAGTAATCTAGACTTAGTGTTCAAAACACTGGTTATAAGGATGCTCAATAAACTTTGGTAAAAAATAGTTAATCTCAGTGAGAAATTCCACAAAGAGTAGGAAAATAAGGCAGAAAATAAAAGCAAAAAACAATCCATCAGAAATAAAGAATAGAATAATTGAAATGAAGAATACATTAGATGGGATCAACAGCAGCTAAGATGAAGCAGAAGATAAAATCAGCTACATGGAAAACAAGATAATGGAAAGCATTCAATCAGAAAAGAAAAAATAATTTAAAAAAATGAGGATAGTTTAAGGAACTTCTGGGAAAATATTAAGGTAACAATATTTGCATCATAGGGGTACCAGAAGGAGAACAGCAAAAGAAAAGGATTGAAAACCTATTTGAAGAAATAATGACTGAAAATTTCCTTAACCTGGCAAATGAAATAGACATACACATACAGGAAGTGCATAGAGTCCCAAACAAGATGAATCCAAAGAAGTGCAAACCAAGACACATCATAATTAAAATGCCAATGGTTGAAAACAAAGAGAGAATCTTAAAATAGCAAGAGGAAAACAGTTCAATAAAGTGAACTCCCCCACAAGACTATCAGCTGATTTCTCAACAGAATCTTTGCAGGCCAGAAGGGATTGGTAGGAAACATTCAAAATGATTAAAAGCAGTGACCTTCAACCAAAGTTACTCTATCAGCAAGGCTATTATTTAAAAGCAAAGAAAAAATAAAGGGCTTCCTAGACAAGAAAAGTTGAAGGAGTTCATGAACACCAAACTAGTATTACAAGAAATGTTATAGGGGCTTTTTTAAGAAGAGGAGGAAGAGGAGGAGGAGAAGGAGGGAGAAGAGAAAGAGGACGAGGAAGAGGAGAAACAAGAAGAGATACAAGAAATAAAAATAAATAAGAAAATATCACAAAGGAAAAATTCTCACTGACAAATGAAAACATAATAAGAGCAGTGGAGCAGCCAACACTAAAGCTAGTATAAAGGTTAAGAGGCAAAGGTAGGAATATCATGTAATTAATCCAGGAAATTAAGGAATGCAGACAAATGCACATATATAAGAAGTAAAAAATAATGATGAAAACATAAACATCAAGGAGGTGAGTAAAGATGGTATTGATTTTGAAATGTGTTTAAACATAAGTGACCAACTTAAAATAGACTTCTATAAACATAGCTTGGTATATATAAATCACATGGTAATTACAAACCAAAAATCTACAAGAGATATAAAGGAAATAAAAAGAAAGGAATCCAAACACAACACTACAGAGTCATTAACATACAAAAGAAGAGAGCAAGAGAATAAGAAAGAAGGATAATAATTAGAGCAGAAAGAAATGAAATAGAGGCTAGAAAGGAAATATAAGTAAAACAATGAAACAACAATTTGATTTTGAAAAGAAACAAAATTGACAAACCTTTTGCGAGACTAACCAAGAAAAAAGAGAGAATTCAAATTAACAAAATTATAACTTAAAAAGAAAACAACAGAGTACCATGCTCCAGTTATCAACCCCAAGACAATAGGGCACCATTCATGGTTACTAATCCCAGGAAAGAATTCTACCATTGCCCATTTTATCTTGGTATCAGAGTCACTAATAAACACAATTCAGTCAAGCACTAGATGAAACAACACTACATAGAGAAGAAACAGAACAAAATTAATAGTATTTCCGTCCCTGATGGTCAGAAGGTCTCTACTAGTGGTTGATAAAAGACAATTTGCCTATGCACATTCCTTTTGTGCCACAGCGAGAAGACCCTGTCCCCTACCCACAGACAAGAGATAAAATGATAGAGCTGGCCATGTTCTACAGAACTTACAATTTCCAAACAGAGATGAGAGCAATCATTGTTCATGAAACATGGAAAGCTATTCTCACACGAGGTGATAAGCCCAGCTCAGTCTGTGTAGGCTTTTTATCTCATGGAATGAAGTGTTCTAATCCCAAGTCTCATTCTTATGTGGACAAATAGGGGCTAAAAAACTACACGCACAAGATTAGATCTCCCTCAAATTATAACTGACACCACAGAAATACAAAGGATCAGAGGGGACTATATGAACAATTATACATGAACAAATTGGATAATGTAGAAAAATGGATAAATCCCTAGAAACATACCAAGACTGAAGCATAAGGAATTAAAAAATCTGAACAGACCGGTAATGACTTAAGAGATTGAAACAGTAATAAAAAAAGTACCCCAAAAATAAAAGCTTACGGTAAGATGGTTTCACTGGTGAATTTTACCAAACATTCATAGAAAAATTAATACCAATTTTTCAAACTCTTTCAAAAAATTATAAAGGAGGCAATACTCCCAAACTTATTTTTTGAGACTCTCATTACCCTGATAACAAAGTTAGACAATGACACTTCAAGAAATATGACAGCCAGTATATTGAACATAAATGTAAAAATCCTCAGCAAAATATTATCAAATCAAATTTAACAGAACACTAAAAAATTATACACCATATAAAGTATTGTTTAACAATCACAAAGCAATAAATGTGAGACACCACATTAATAAAATGAACTATAAAAATCATTGATTCTCTCAATAGATACAGAAAAGGTGTTTGACAAAATCCAATAGGCTTTCTTGAGAAAAATTTCTCAACAAATAGGGTATAAAAGGGTCATATGTCAACATCCCAAAGGCCATATATGACAAACCTACATATAATATCATATTTAATAGTGAAAAGCTAAAAGCTTTTCCTCTAAAATCAGGAACAAGACAAGGTGCTCACTCTCTTCACTCATATTCACTGTAGTAATGGAATCCTATATAATAGAGAGGTAATATGCAAATTAACCCTCATGCCCTCACAAGATGGCTGCCTGCAACCAGGCTGGCAAGGGGGTTAGTGAGGTATGACCAAACGACTAACCAGCAGGCTGAGTGGGGCAACCAGGCCCGTGGGAGATGCAGTTGGGGGCGACTAAGCCAGCGGGGGCCAGTTGGGGGTGGTTAGGCTGGCAGGGGGGCCAGTAAGGGTTGACCAGTCTGGTCGGGGGGCAGTTAGGAGTGACCAGGCCGGCAGGGAGGCTGCAGTTGTGAGCAATCTAGCTTGCAGTGGGGGGCAGTTAGGGGTGATAAGGCCAGCAGGGAGGGCCAGTTAGGGGTGACCAGGCAGGTAGGCAGGTGAGTGATTAGGAGCCAGTGGTCCATGATTGTGAGAGTATGCAAATTAGCCAATGGGAGGCATAGCAAAGGTACGGTCAATTACCATGTTTGTCTACTATTAGATAGGATACCCTTGACCAAATGTTAAGAGGGAATTTTTTATAAATTAGATTTGAGATCCCTTTATTTAACCAGACCATTTTCCTTTTGGCCCATTTTGACACCAGTGCACTTTCACAGGTGTCCTGCCATAGGCATTACAAGTGAAAATCAATTATAAAGTAACAATTTTAAAATAATTTAGGCTTAATGTAATATTCTTACAGGAAATCATTCTATTATTCCCCTAAATTGTATGAAAATAATATAAAGAGGCTTTTGAAAAATTTTTAGTGCAGTCTTGATAACTTTATATTTAATTTATTGTATAGAGATATGACTGCTTTGGATTTATAGTATGTTAAGCAATTTTTTAACCATCAATAAAAATTTTAATTAATACTTCAGGAACAGTTTCCTGTACAGTACAATTAAATTTTCTTGAATATACATTCATTTCAATTAGCCAATTTAAATTAATTTGAAATAAAGCTTATTATTTTAATTTTACTTATCCTAGGTTATGCATAGTAAATAACCTTAATTGGATTACTACTCTCAGTCCCTTTAAGTACTTTGACATAAGCTATTTAACTTTTGTTTAGGGAGGGAAAATATAAATTGTTAACCTCTAATTGTCCCTGGTTTAAGGAAAGCAGGGTTTTCTAGATGACTTCAAACCCCTTGACATTTATATTTTTTTAGATAATTTGTAAACTGCTGTTACATGTGAGTCAAGAAATTAGAAAAATGACTTTGTGGATCTGTGCATACACTTACTGATAACTTTTCATGACATTCAAAGCATATATATTTAAATAGAACATTGCTATTAATTAATTTCTCCTTTTATTTATTTATTTGGCAGAATTTCCTCATGCAATCTCAAGTATACTGTATTGGTCTAATTTAGTTATTTCTTTATTGGGAGAAGGAATAAATCCTTTTGCACTACTTCAGGGCCCTTTGAGGTGCACAAAATCTGTCCTTCAGTTATATTCTTGAAGTATTACATTAGGATCAACCGTCAAATATATATCCAATTTAAAGAATTATTAAAAACTTAAAACAGTTCTTAACATTAAAGGATTTGGTCTTGACCATAGAATTAATTACTTTTAATCTGATCATTGAATTATGATATACCACGTATGTCAGAAAAAACTGGTGAGAGAAACAGGCTTACTGCTTGCCCATTTTCTCACTGCATCGCTGTGGTCACCTTCAGAGAATTTAAGACATATAATATTATTAGTTTATGTGAATCACATAAAATAACTTTCCTTTAATATTTATGGAGACTGCTATTAATAATTAGAATTAATGCCCGAATAATATTGTTCAGTTTACCCTTTACCTTTAAAGAATGATCTTATCTACAAGCCCTTTAAAAATTTGAACTTCTATTGTCAGCTTCTATAAAAGTCAACTGCTTAAAATATTGGTCTGTCATATAACTGAAATTATATGAGACCTGGGTTATATTATAAGGCTAATTTATTAAGCAATCAGAATAAGTATCTTCATAGAAGAAATATAGTAAGTAAATTTGCCAGGCAAGCATACTTCTCTCCCATCGGTGTTTCCCTCTCAAAACTCAGCTTTAACTCCACCCCTGAAATTCTATTCTGCCCCAGTAAGAAGACATTCCTTTTGTGATTGGCTAATTCAGAGGGAGGGGTGGGCCTTTGCTATTTTGCCTCAGTAAGAAGACATTCCTTTTGTGATTGGCTAATTCAGAGGGAGAGGTGGGCCTTTGCTATTTTGCCTCAGTAAGAAGACATTCCTTTTGTGATTGGCTAATTCAGAGGGAGGGGTGGGCCTTTGCTATTTGAGATGGCGGCCATGTGGCCCAAAATGGCAGCTGTCAGAAGAGCTGGCAGCCCCAGGTGGGAAAATCAAAAGATGTCTTTCTTTGTTTAAAAGGATAACTTGCTTATCATTACACTTGGTTAAATTACAGAATTAATCCTCATTTCTAACTAGATTTAGCTTGAAAATGCACTAGAATTATATAACTCCTTAAATTTTAACTTTAATCCTAAACTCCTTTTTTTTGGCGAGACAAAAAATTCAGACATAATAATGACAGCACATTTTAAACGAACAAACTCAATCTTATACTGTAGATACTCTATAAGGGAAATTTAGACCAATGCCTGCATCCCCGAGAAACAACCCATAGATGTGGGACCGCAAACCAGAGATTTAAAATGCAAATTCTCCTCCATTGCCTCCCAGGCGGGATTTCAAAAAGACATCTGTTTCTCTTTGGGAAAAAACTGCTGAAATTCAAGCCGCTCAGGGCAGGAGACCCAACTCCCCCGCCCCTGCCAGGCTGCCCCTCACTAAAAGGCACCTCTTTCCATCTGGGAAATGCGGCCAGGCGCCATTTTCCCCAGACCTTCCATTGAGAGAGAGATGTGAACCAGTTTGTATAAATTAGGAGGCGCTTTTGGGATTAATGAAAAATTAATCGGACAGACACAAAATTAGATTAAAAGCTTGGGTTGGGTGTGGCATCTGCCCTCTCATGGAGGGGCAGAGAGAGAGCCAGCACCAGAAGCAGTTTATTATATACTCGAATTACAGGAAGTTACATCACATCTTGGTGGGCCTTGAATTCCTGGCGACATCATGAGATCCATCCTCTTAACACTGTGTGGGAAAGTCAGACTGAGTGGTGTCCAATCTCTTGACTGGGTCCACCCTTAAGGCGTGGCTTTGCCTTCACTCCGAGTTTCAGCTGACGTAATTAAACCGAGTGTTTACTAACGGCCCTCAGCTGATGTTGGCAACATGGCGCTGGCAGCGGGTGGCAGTGGAGGCACTTCTGGCCCCAATTGGCCCCCAATGAGAGCAGGACTGTGGAGGGATAGTGGAGCAGGTTAGCGGGCAGTGCCATGCCAAGTCCAGTGCAAGCAGGGGCCTGATTGCCCCACAGATGGCAGCCAGAGGTGGCAGCGGGAGGTGGGGCCCTGCAGATGGTGACCGGTGGTGGCATTGGGGGGTAGGCCTGCCATCTGGCTCCAGTCACTGAGGGAGCTGGGCAGGGGTCCTGGCCCAAATCAATCACTCCACAGGAGGGATGGTGGAGCAGGTGAAGAGGTGGCACCAGCCCTAGGTGGGGTGCCAGGTGGGGCTGCGGGGATATAGGCTGGGGGCATGAGCTAGGGCTGTGAGGCTGGGTGTGTAAGCTGGGGGCCAATCTCTACAGGACACCCTGAGGGACCCCACCTGCCCAACTGTGCACAAATTTGTGCACCAGGCCTCTAGTGTATATATATCATGTTTTCTTGCCCATTCAGCTACCCTATGTCTTATGATTGGAGCATTTATTCCATTTACCTTTAAGGTTATCGTTTATAGGTACTTATTTATTGCCAATTTTATTCTTTACTAGAGGAGTGGTGCATGAAATTCTTGCATGGGGGGGGGGGTCCCTCAGCCCTGTCTGCACCTTCTCACAATCAGGACCCCTCAGGGGATAACCAATTGCCAGTTTAGGCCTGATCGCACAGGATTGGGCCTAAACTGGCATTCAGACATCCCTCTTGCAATCCAGGACTGCAATTAATGGGGAACCTGACCTGTCCCCAACTCCTCTACAGGGGAGACAGACTACCCCACTTCATCAGCCGCAGTTCCTAACCCAGGGGTGGGCAAACTTTTTGACTCGAGGGCCACAATGGGTTCTTAAACTGGACCAGAGGGCCGGAACAAAAGCATGGATGGAGTGTTTGTGTGAACTAATAAATTCAAAGTAAACATCATTACATAAAAGGGCACGGTCTTTTTTTTTAGTTTTATTCATTTCAAACGGCCAGATCCAACCCGCAGGCCGTAGTTTGCCCACGGCTGCTAACCACTCGCCTGCCTACTTGCCTGATTGCCCCTAACCACTCTGCCTGACTGCCTCATCACCCCTAACCATTCTGCCTGTCTGATTACCCCTAACCTCTCTGCCTGCCTTCCTGATCGCTCCTAACCACTCTGCCTTCCTGCATCATCGCCCTTAACCACTCGCCTGCCTGCCTGATCACCCCTAAGCACCTCTGCCTGCCTGCCTGATCGCCCCTAACCACCTCTGCCTTGGTCCCCACCATTACAGCTTTGTCTGGAATGATGTCTGGAAGGTCGTTCAGCTGTCCATTCTAATTAGCATATTACTCTTTTATTATTATAGTTACCTGGGTTCTTCCCTTTCTTTCTATTTCTTCTTATAACACTCCCTTTAGCATTTCTTGCATTTTTGGTCTGGTGATAATAAACTTCTTTAGCCATTTTTTTTTTTAAATCTTAATGGTCCTAATTTCACCTTAAAATTTTTTGATAGCCTTCCTGGATAAAGCATTCTTGAATTCAGTTCCTTGCTTTTCATCACTTTGTATACTTCATTCCATTCTCTTTGGCCTGAAGTGTTTCTATTGGAAATCAGCTAATAGTCTAATGGCAGTTCCATTGTAGGTAACTTTCTGTCTCTCTCTTACAGCCTTTAAGATTCTTGTTTTCTCTTTAACATTTGCCATTTTAATTATCTTGATTGGGACTCTTTGTGTTTTGTGGGGCACGGTTATAGGGTTAAGCCTCTGACTGACCTGTTGGCAAAGTCACAAACAAGTCCCAGCTTAGAGGGCATAGTCCTCTTAGCATAATTAGGCTTGGCCTTATGAAGCTCCTTAGATCTTATCTGGGAAGCTAATGGGCTGAGGGAGGTGCAGCAAAACAAGTGAAACTCACAAGAACAGTGTAACTATGGTAACCACTTCCTTGTTTACCTCTGACTATAAAATAAAGACTTGGCTTGCCTCTGGATCTCTCTCTCTGTGGCCTCAGCTAGGTACAGGGAAGATCCACAGAGAATAAAGAGAGCTATGCTGACCATCTGAACAGTCTCCATGTAAATCATTCTTCAGTGACTCTATCCACACCTTTGGGAACCCCTGGCCTGCTGGGGCTGGACCCCGGCAGTGTTTCTTGGAATTTTTTCCTCACCAGATCAGGGAAGTTTTCTGTCATTATTTATGCAAACAGGTTCTCTATTTCTTGCTCAGCTTCTTCTCCTTCTGACACCCCTATTATTCAGATATTATTTCATTTCATATTGTCCCAAAACTCCCTTAAACTATCCTCTTGCTTTTTAACATTTTTCCCCCCAATTGCTTCTCTCACTGGGTTTTTTTTTTATCCTACCTTGTATTTTAACTAACTGATTCAGTCCTCAGCTTCTTCTAGTCAGTTATTATAATTTTCATTAAGTTTCTTATAATTCTCACTCAGATGTTGAGGGTCCTTATATACATTACTTTGAATTTTTTAAACTCAATTTCATTGAGTTCCTTTACTTGAGATTCCTCCTTTTTCTTTTATTTGGTGGTTGTCTTTTTGTCTTCCCATTTGCACAGTTTGGTAGTCTGGGGAGCCAGCTGAGGCAGCAGGTCCGTGTATTCAGAAGTGACTAGTCACACCTGTTTGCAGTGGTGCATCTGATCTTCTGGTGGCACTGGGTTAGGCACCTCAGGTCTCTGTGTCATGTCTGTATGTTGAATAGGAGGGGTCAGGTCACGTATACCAGGCAGTGTCAGGCCATGAGGCTTTTTGACCATGGGCGCTGGGCAAGACACAGTGGGTCACGATGACAGGTACGTGCATCTGGGGGCCTTGTGTCATGGTATCAGGGCTGGGCGCACCATGCCAATGTAGTGGGGCCAGTTGTCCAGGAGCAACAGGTGGGGAGTGCTAGTTCTGGGCAGCAGGTCCTTGTGTCCAGGCTGGGCTCTTGGCAGGGTGGTGGGGTGGGCCAGGTGCTCTGCTTTTTGGAGGGAGGAATCTGGGCACTGGTTCAAGGGGAAGGGTGGGTGCCCCTCTCACCTCTATGGCAGTGTAGGCTGGTTGCTCTGCTCACTGAGGGGTTGAGGCAAACTGAGCACTCTGCTGCTGATGAGGTGGGGTAGTCTGTCTCTCCCCTGTAGAGGAATTAGGGACAGCTGGTTGCTGGCTCTGCTCACTGAGGTGTTGGGGCAAGCTCGGCCCTCCACTGCCAAGAAGGAGTCAGGTCAGGTTCCCCATTTGCCAATATAATGATGAAAGCCCCGCACACTGCAGGTTGAATCAGCCAGTCAGTCCTCCAAGGCGCACAGTTCAGACTAGCTAAGCTAGTATGACTGGTTTGTGTGCCCAGGGACTTTAGGTGTCAGCAGTGGGGCTGTGAGCATCTGTCTGTGGTTTAGGGGCAGAGTCACTCCCCACAGTTTCCCCCATGGAACACCCTGAGGCTCCCTCAAAATGATGCACTCTCTCCTGTAGTGGAGAGAAGTGCCCGGGAGAGCAGCATGCTGCAGTGGTGGTTCCTCCACCTGGAGCACCCAAATCGACACCCTAACATCCCCTACACAAAAAGATGCCCTCCAACACTCATTCTCTCCCTCTCACACATTCACACACTCACCCTCACTCTAGACCTGCCTGCCACCATGTTCACAATTCTATTATATTTCTATTTGAAGTACTTTTTTACCTGTCAGTTATACCATATATGTCTCTATCAATGTCAATATCATTGTAATGACTATTTTGGCTTTATAAAATAAATGAAAAAATTCCCTTTTACGTAATACTAGAGGCCTGGTGCACAAAAATTTGTGCACTCGGCGGGCAGGGGGGGGGGGTCCCTCAGCCTGGCAGTTGGATATCCTTAGCGCTGCCACTGAGGCGGGAGAGGCTCCTACC
>NW_006290021.1:14215-16741 GCF_000327345.1 Myotis davidii | reverse complement strand
ATGGGGAACATTGGTTTCCTCTGTCACTGAAGCAAGCAAGCCTCATGTTAGTTTCAAGCTGCCTGGCTGCGGGCCACCATCTTGGCTGACAGTTAATTTGCATGTCTCGCTGATTAGCCAATGAAAAGGGTAGCGGTTGTATGCCAATTACCATGTTTCTCTTTTATTAGTGTAGATAGCATGGGATTTAATTGTCTAAGAATTATAGCCCTGGCCAGTTCACTCAGTGGTTAGAGTGTCAGTCCAAGGACCAAAGGGTCTTGGATTCAATTCCTGGTCAAGGGCAAGTACCTCAGTTGCAGGTTTAATCCCTGCAATTTTTTCTTCTTTTTTACAGCAGAGTAGTATTCCATTGTGTAAATGTAGCACCGGTTTTTAATCCACTCATCTACTGATGGACACTTGGACTGTTTCCATTTACAATATATTTGGCTATTGTAAATATCACTGCAATGAAATTAGGGGAATATATATAATTTCAAAGTAGTGGAAATAATTGCCCCCTGTTGGAGGCTTGTGTGCAGGAGGAAACCAATTGATGTGTTTCTCTCAGGTTGATGTTTGTCTCTCCTTCTCTTCCCTCTCTTCCACTCTCTCTAAAAAACAAACTAACAAAAAATCAATGGAAAAAATATCATCAGGTGGAGATTTTTAAAAAAGGAATTAAGAAATATTACAATTACAAAAAATATCTGGGCCTGACACTTTTGAAAATGTTATTAAATAAATTGAATTAAAAATTTTTACATATTAACTTTTTTTTTAATGGAAAGTGTCATAGGATTTGCTGGACAACCTTATGCAGGGGTCATGCAAATCTCTATTCTCTGTATCGTTCCAATTTAGTATATGTGCTGCCAAAGCCAACACTACATATTAACTTTTTATTTATTTTTAATTTACTTTACTTTTATTATTTCCATTGCTTTATGACCCAGTGACTCCTCTTCTGGGACTTTATCCCAAGATACTTGAAACACTACTTTGAAATTATATATATTCCCCTAATTTCATTGCAGTGATATTTACAATAGCCAAATGTATTGTAAATGGAAACAGTCCAAGTGTCCATCAGTAGATGAGTGGATTAAAAAACGGTGCTACATTTACACAATGGAATACTACTCTGCTTAAAAAGGAAGAAAAAATTTTACACTTTGGGATGGCATAGATGGAGAACATCATGCTAAGTGATATAAGCCAGTCAAAGAAAGATTAGTACCATATGATTTCACTCATATATAGAATTTAATGAGAAAACTGAACTAAACAGCAAAATAGAGGCAGACTCATAGATAGAAAACACACAGACAGCTCCAAAGAGGTGGGTATTGCGGAGTGGAGGGATTGAGCAAAAAAAAAGGAGAGAGTACTCCTAGACATGAACAACGATGTAATGATTGCAGAGGTGAAGGACATGGGTGGAGATGGTAAAGGGCATACAGGGGATAAAAGGTGAAAATTTTAATTGTCCTTTTTATTTTCTCTGACATATTTTGTTTATTGTTATTTTCTTTTGAAAGTAACAATTCCATCCAGATTTAAAAACTTATTTTTCTGTTTCTAGGAAATAGATATATTTATTGGTGGATGAATGATGATGCTTTGCAAAGAAATATAATCTAGTAATTGCTTTTGAAATCCCATCTATGTGTTAAATAGAGTTAATCATTTTCTAAAGTTAGGTATTTCTTAAGTGACAGCAGATGATAATTTGTTTTATCCTACAAATATTCTTCTTTTTTGTCTTTAAATTTTTTATTAGTTAAGGAATTATAAATGTGTCCTCATTCCCCCCATTAACCCCCAACTTCTCCCCCCCACACACACTCATGCTCTCAACCCCCTGTTGTCCATGTCCATTGGTTTGGATTATATGCATGCATACAAGTCCTTTGGTTGATCTCTTCCCCTTAACCCCACCATCCCCTACTTTCGCTCTGGGGTTTAATAGTCTGATTGCTGTTTCTCTGTCTTTGGATCTGTCCCTGTTCATCAGTCTATGTTCTCTATATTCCACAAATGAGTGAGATCATGTGGTATTTATCTTTCTCTGACTGGCTTATTTCACTTAGCATAATGCTTTCCAGTTCCATCTAAGCTGTTGCAAAAGGCAAGAGTTCCTTCTTTTTTACCGAAGCGTAGTATTCCATTGTGTAGATGTACCACAGTTTTTTAATCCACTCATCTGCTGATGGGCAATTAGGCTGTTTCCAAATATTAGCTATGGAGAGTTGTGCTGTTATGAAAATATGGGTGCATATATCTTTTCTGATTGGTGTTTCTGGCTTCTTGGCATATATTCCTAGAAGTGGGATCACTGGGTCAAATGGAAGTTTCCTTTGTACTTTTTTGAGGAAGCTCCATACTGTCTTCCATAGTGGCTGCACCAGTCTGCATTCCCACCAGCAGTGCAGAACGGTTTCTTTTTCTCCACATCCTCTCCAACACTTGTTGTTTGTTGATTTGTTGATGATAGCCATTCTGACAGGTGTGAGGTGATAGGCATTGTCATTTTGATTTGCA
>NW_006290021.1:12202-13909 GCF_000327345.1 Myotis davidii | reverse complement strand
ATCAGAGAAGAAATTCCTTTGACATATGTTTGCGATTTCACTGCCAAAGGATTCCTGTAGTATTTTTATGGTTTCCCATCTTTATCCATTTTGAGGGTTTTTTTGTGTGTGTATGGTGTGAGTTGGTGGTCTAGTTTCATCTTTTTGCATGTATCTGTCCAATTTTCCCAACATCATTTATTGAAGAGACTGTCTTGACTCCATTGTATGCTCTTGCCTCCTTTGTTGAATATTAATTGGGCATAGTGCTTTGAGTCAATTTTTGGGATCTCTATTCTATTCCATTGATCTATATGTCTGTTCTTGTGCCAGTACCAAGCTGTTTTAAGAAGAGTGGCTTTGTAATACAGTTTGATATCTGGTATTGAGATCCCACTTACTTTATTCTTCTTTCTCAGGATTTCTGCAGCTATTCGAGTGCTTCTTTTATTCCAGATGAATTTTTGGAACATTCATTCTAGATCTGTGAAATATGCTGTTGGTAATTTAATGGGGATCGCATTGAATCTCTAGATTGCTTTGGGTAGTATGGACATTTTGATGTTGATTCTACCAATCCAAGAACATGGTATGTTCTTCCATCTGTTTATGTCTTCCTCTAACTCTTTTTTCAGTGTCCTGTATTTTTTTGCATATAAGTCTTTTACCTCCTTTGGTACGTTTATTCCTAGGTACCTTAATTTTTTTGGTGTGATGGTAAATGGGATTGCTTTTTTAGTCTCAATTTCTGTAAGTTCACTATTGGTGTAAAGAAATGCCTTATATTTCTTGGCATTAATTTTGTATTCTGCTACAGTGCTGAATTCATTTATTAAGTCTAATAATTTTTTGATGGAGTCTTTAGGGTTTTCTACGTACAGTATCATGTCATCTGCAAATAAGAACAGTTTTACTTCTTCTTTTCCAATTTGTATGCCTTTTATTTCTTCTTTTTGTCTGATCACAAAGGCCAGTACTTCCAGTACTATGTAGAACAGGAGTGGTGAGAGGGGGCATCCCTGTCTTGTTCCTGTTTTCAGGGGAAGTGGTTTTAGTTTTTGACCACTGATTATGATGTTGGCTTTGGGTTTGTCATATATGGCTTTTATTATGTTGAGGTATGATCCTTCTATTCCTCCCTTGCTGGGAGTTTTTTTCAATAAAGGTGTAGAATTTTGTTGAAAGCTTTTTCTGCATCAATTGATATGTGGTTTTTATCTCTCAATTTGTTTATGTGATGAATCACGTTTATTGATTTGCAAATATTGTACCATCCTTGCATCCCTGGGATGAATCCTACTTGGCTGTGGTGTATGATCTTTCTGATGTATTGCTGGATCCATTTTGCTAGAATTTTGTTGAGTATTTTGGCATCTATGTTCATGAGGGATATTGGCCTATAATTCTCTTTCATTGTGTTGTCTCTATCTGGTTTTGGTATTAGGATGATTCTTGCTTCATGGAATGAGCTGGGAAGTACTCCTTCTTCTTGAATTTTTTGGAATAGTCTGAGGAGGATAGGTTTTAGCTCTTCCTTGAATGTTTGGTAAAACTCCCCTGTGAAGCCATCTGGCCCCGGGCTTTTGTTTGCTGGGAGCTTTTTGATGACTGCTTCAATTTCTTCCATCATTATTGGCCTGTTGAGATTTTTAGATTCTTCCTGATTGAGTTTTGAAAGATTGTATTTTTCTAGGAATATGTCCATTTCCTCCAGGTTGTCTAGTTTCT
>NW_006290021.1:2922-11732 GCF_000327345.1 Myotis davidii | reverse complement strand
GTTGTCTAGTTTCTTAGAGTTTTTCATAGTATTTTTTAACAATTCTTTGAATTTCTGAGGGGTCTGTTGTTATTTCACCTCTTTCATTTCTGATTTTGTTTGAGTCTTCTCTCTTTGCTTCTTGGTGAGCCTGGCTAGAGGCTCATAAATCTTGTTTATCCTTTCAATGAACCAGCTCTTGCTTCCATTGATCTTTTGTATTGTTTTTTTTTAGGTCTATGTCATTTATTTCTGCTCTGATCTTAATTATCTCCTTCCTTCTGCTCACTCTGAGCTTTTTATGTTGTTCTCTTTCTAATTCTTAGAATTGTAGAATTAAATGATTTACTATTATTTTTTCTTATTTTTTGAGGTAGGCCTGTAGTGCTATAAACTTCCCTCTCAGGACTGCTTTCATTGTGTCCCATAGATTTTAGGTTGTTGTACTTTTATTGTCATTAGTTTCCAGGGTGTTTTTAATTTCTACTTTGATCTTACTGGTAACCCAATCATTATTTAGTAACATGCTATTCAGCTTCCAAGTGTTTGATTTTTTTGGATTGTTTTTATTGTGGTTTATTTCTAATATTATGCTATCATGGTCTGAGATGATGCTTGGTATGATTTCAATCTTCTTGTATTTGGGGAGACTTTGCTTGTGACCCAACATGTGGTCTATTTTTGAAGATGTCCCATGTGCACTTGAGAAGAACGTGTATTCTGTGGATTTGGGGTGAAATGTTCTGAAGATGTTAATTAAGTCCATTTGATCTAGTGAGTCATTTAGGATTGCTGTTTCTTTGCTGATTTTTTGTCTAGCGGATTTATCCAGTGATGTCAGTATTGTGTTTAAGTCCCCTACTATGATTGTGTTGTTGTTGATCTCTCCCTTGTTATTTTCCAGGAGTTTTTTTTATGTATTTGGGTGCTCCTGCATTGGGTGCATATATGTTTATAAGGGTTATATCCTCTTGTTGTATCAATCCCTTTAATATTATGAAGTGGCCTTCTTTAACTCTAGTTATGGCTTTCACTTTGAGGTCTATTTTTGTCAGATATAAGTATTGCTACCCCAGATTTTTTTTCATTTCCATTTGCCTGAAAGATATTTTTACATCCCTTCAGTTTCAGTCTGTGTGAGTCCCTTTTTCTGGGATTGTTCTCTTGTAGACAGCATATATATGGGTCATGTCTTTTCATCCATTCAACCACTTGATGTCTTTTGATTGGAGCATTTAGTCCATGTACGTTTAAAGTTATTATTGAAATGTACATGCTTGGATTCATTTCTATTTTTGTGCCTGTTTTCTTTCTTACCTTTATATTTCTTCTTTTTAGAGCATTCCTTTTAGCATTTCTTGCAGTGCTGGCTTGGTAGTGATAAACTCCCTTAGCCTTTTTTTTTGTCTGCAAAGCTCCTGATTTCCCCTTCAATTTTGATTGATAGTCTTGCTGGATAGAGTATTCTTGGATTCAGTCCTTTGCTTTGCAACACATTATATACCTCCTTCCATTCCCTTCTAGCTTGACATGTTTCTGTTGAGAAATCATTAAATAATTTGAGAATCTGATGGGGTATCCTTTGTAGGTAACTCTCTGTTTCTCTCTTGCAGCCTTTAAGATTCTCTCTTTGTCTTGAACATTTGCCATTGTTATTATGACGTGTCGTGGTGTGGGTCTTTTGGGGTTCATCTTGCTTGGGACTCTCTGAACTTGTGTAACTTTTTTCTTCCCCATATCTAGGAAGTTTTCTGTAATTATTTCTTCAAATTTTCTAATCCTTGCTGCTCTTCTTGTCCTTCTTGCAGCCCTATTATGCATATGTTACTTCGTTTCATGTACCTGTGCCTCCATCTTGGTTCTCCGCTATATCACTTTCCATTTCTTCCTGATTCTTGCATAGGTTGTTGATTTTCTCATCCATCCAATGAATGAATTGTACAACCATTATTCTGAATTCTTTTTCTGTCATGTTGCATGCTTCAATTTCATTAATTTCCTTTCTTGGTGACTCCTCATTGTCTTTCCTCTGGGTGTTGTGCTGTCTCTTCATTCTGATTATCTTCCTATGGCTCAAACTTTGAGTTGCGTGGGCCTGGGCCATGTGCAGTGGGATCCTCACACAACCCTAGTGTCACTGAAGAGCTCTGACACTAAGATGTGTTGTTGTTGTGGGTTGTTGGGAACCAGGCTCGCTCAGAGTCATTGTTCCCAGCGCTCAATGTCTCCTCGTGCACGCCCTTAGAATCAGGGACCCTGCCTGCATTGTGCTAAAACAGAGACCCCCCCTGTAGTGTGTTGAAAATCAGTGCCCCCTAGCATGCACCAGGAGTCAGAGTTCCCCAAGAATCCAGTATCTCTGTTGAGAATCCAGAGAATCCAGAGTCTCTGTTACTTCTCGCAACCTCACATTGAGAATCAGGGTCCCTGTGTGCCCTTGCACCAAGAATTGGAGTCACT
Organism: Myotis davidii; assembly: GCF_000327345.1. Lineage (NCBI taxonomy): Eukaryota > Metazoa > Chordata > Mammalia > Chiroptera > Vespertilionidae > Myotis > Myotis davidii. The sequence goes on along the minus strand of NW_006290021.1, from coordinate 9,293 downwards.
GGCTCTTAGTAATAATGCACAGGGAATCAGGATCTCAGGTGCAGGTGATAAGAAACACAGTCAAGTCACTGGTGCTTGGTGCTGCCTCCTGCCCAGAGAATCGGGGTCCCTGGGCCTGGACAAATTCCCAGTGTTCGAGGGATTTCTCCCAGCCCAGGGCTCCTAAAGCTGGCAGTGAGTGCAGGATCAGTTCACAGTGTTCATGCATTTGCTCCCAGCCTAGGACTCCTGAAGCAGGGCTCTACACAGGACCAGTTCCAAGGTGCTCCTATACTTCCAGGCCAAAGTTCCTGTAGCAGCACTGAGGCCCAGGCAAGGGGTGGGTCTATCAGTTACTATTGCGCTGCCTGCGAGCCTGCAGGGAGGGGGATGAGCTCTGTTACTCAAAGATCTGCTACGGGGATTTCTGAACTTTTGGTGTCCGCAGGTCTGCAGCTGTGGTCACAGGTCTCTGTCCCCAGTGAATGCAGGGTCCTGGTATGCGTCTGAGATCAGACTGGGTGGTGTTGAGACCAGGATCCTAGTCTCAAGCAGCTCTGTTTCCCAAGATGGCGTGGTCGCTGTCCCTACAAATATTCTTAAAACTTTTAAATTACTTGCAAATATTTAAAAGTCTTGAAATTCCTTGTAAATATCTACATTTCTAATTTCTCTCGAGAATTAAGGTGAGTCAGGAATATCAGGCCTGCACTTGTAATAATCAGATAGTAATATCTTTATATAAAATATGTACTCTCAATTTCACTTCTGCTACTAATGCCACTCTAAATACTGCCATGTTTATTTCACTCACATTATATGATTAGTCCCAGTAGATCTTTAGTTTACTAGCTTAAGAATAGGTTTTGGAATTTAAAATACAAAATTCAATTGTAAATGGTAACAGCCCAAGTGTCCATCAGTTGATGAGTGGATTAAAAACTATGTGAACTTTTAAAATATTCAACATCTCTATGAGCTTTATTTCCCTCATAGTTAAATGGGAATAAAATGCTTTCTAGAATTTTTATGAGGGTTAAGCGAGTTAATATTGGAAAAGCCCTTAGTATATTATCTAGCATATAGTAACTATTTAGTAAGCTTGAAATTATTATACATTTGTATTAAATTGAAATTATAGCATGTTAGATTGAAAATAAGGTTAAATAAAACTAAAAGCAGCAAATGAACAAACAAAAAAACACACAAAAACTCATAAACACAGACAACAGTATGGTGGTTATAAGAGGGAATGGGATTGAGGGATGATGAAAGGTAAAGAGGGTAAATATATGGTGACAAAATATTTGATTTTGGGTGGTGGGCACACAATGCAATACACAGATGTTGTATCATAGAATTCCATACTTAAAATCTATATAATCTTATTAACATTTGTCATTCAAATTTAATTTTAAAAGTTTAAAATAAACATTAAATAATGAAAAGTTAAAGTGAACGACTGGGTAGGGTGGGAGCAAGGTGGAAATGGGCAAAGTGGGGTGATATGGAAGACATTTGTAATACTTTCAACAATCAAAATAAAAAAAAAAAACATATGACAACAGAAGATCTTTCCTGCAATTCAGAAAGATAGGAGGAGTCACATAGATATGGTCCATTGTCTATTTTATCTGAAAGGCATCCATGGCTCATCCCTTAGTCCCCATTGATTCTGTTACCCTGAGAATGCCATAAGGGCCTGCCTGAGGGAAAACAATAACTCTAATGGAGTTTCCTGAATCTTTTGATACAGTTATGATCTAGTAATTCATTTAATGTGGCAGTGTATCAACATAATTATGTCTCATCCTGCTGCCTAAAGCTGAAGGTAAAAACAGTGTGTATATGTATGTATGGCTGAGTATGTGTGTGTATGTGCATTTGTGCCTGTCTGTATTGGAGACAAGGAGAGAGAAAGAGAAGACATGATCTTCCATTAAAATAATTAAAATATACAGATCTTATAACACAGAAACCCACACCTAAAACCGATATGTTCATATTGACCAATGTCAACACAATCAATTTAATAGATAAGTATTTTTTAAAACATTCTCAGATTTGTTTATGCATGTCATTCATTTCAACTTTAGAAGCCAACAAAATCTTCAAAAATTATTCCAATTAATAATTGATTAATGTTTGTTTTGTTACTTGTACAAATTTCAGTTTTATTTTTACCCATTTAACCTTCCAACCTCCCATAACATACTTTGTTCTATCTATAAAAATCCTATTCACTCTCTAAGCCACAAGTACATTCCATTTTTTAATTTTAAGCAAAGTTTCCTATCTAAATGGGACTCTGCTACCGTCTATGTAGTTTACAACCCCAGGTTCATAAACTTGGCAAGTACCATGAGAGAGTGAATATATATAAATGCTTGTTTTTTTGTGTGTGTTTTTAAAATATATTTCATTGACTTTTTACAGAGAGGAGGGGAGAAGGATAGAGAGTTAGAAACATCAAAAGGGAAACATTGATCAGCTGACTCCTGCACACTCCCTACTGGGGATGTGCCTGCAACTAAGGTACATGCCCTTGACCGGAATCAAACCTGGGATCTGTGAGTCCGCAGGCTGACACTCTATCCATTGAGCCAAGCTGGTTAGGGCAATGCTTGTTTTTTTTGTTTTTGTTTATTTTTAAAGGTAAAATATCTCTAATTAATTAAATGTAAATGGAATTTATTTCAAACAAAATGTTAATTATAGAGCAACTAATATGGAAATCTATTATTATTCCAGTTAACAATGAAGCAACCTCAGAACTTCCAGATATAGCAGAAAATCTTCCAGCAATGAACCCATCAATCAGTGACCTAATATTTCAATTAGATTTAAACAAAGTCGCAGGTAAGTAGACATGATGTTTTGGCATAGTAGAACACCGTCTAAAAGTTAAAGTACTTCAAATATATAGTTCTCTTTCTAAAAGAAAACAAAAAATTTAAATATAGGTCAGTACCAACTTAATTCAAACTTCCATAATTAGAATATATACAAAACAAAAAGATCTAAAATATGACATTAGAAATATAAAGCATGCAAGGGGGTAAAATGTAGTTATTTTAGAATTTATTCAAGCTTAAACTCCTCTCAGCTTAAAATAGATTGCTATAAATAAAAATGATATATGTAAACCTTATGATAACCACAAACCAAAACCCTGTAAAAGATACACAACAAATAAAGAGAAAGGAACCAATATAAAACACTAAAGAAAACTACAAAGGAAAAGATCAAGAATAGAAGAAATGAATGGTAAAGAACCATAAAAAAACACACAACTCAATGAATATGTGTTAACTACATATTAAAATTACTTTAAATGTAAATGGATTAAAATAATCAATAAAAAGACAAAGGGTACCTATAGATTAAAAGACATGTCCCATTTATATGTTGCTTATAAGAGACTAACCTTAAATTGAAAGACATATACAGACTGAAAGTGGAGAAATGGAAAAAAAATATTCCATGTAAATAAAAATTAAAACAAAACTGGGTAGTAAAAGTTATGTCACACAAAATAGACTTTGTAACAAAGAATGTAAACAAAGACAAAGAAAGGTATTATGTAATCATGATTAAAGGTCAATCCTAGAAGAGGATATAACAATCATAATCTTTGCACTAAACATGGGAGCAAATAGTATGAAGTAAATTGTAATGGACATATAGGGAGAAATGTATAATAATACAATAATAGTAGTGGATATTAATAGTCCATTTATATCCATGTATATATCATCCAGACAGAAAATAATGGCCTCAAAAGTAGCATTAGACTAGTTCAACTTAATATTTATAGAATACTTCATCCCCAAACTGAAGATTCTACATTTTCTCAAGTGATATGGAACATTCTCCTGGATAGATTACGTATTAGGCCATAAAACAAATCTCAGTAACTTAAAAAAAGATAGAAATAACATCAAGCATCACAATGGCATGAAACTAGAAATCAACTATATAGGGAATACTGGAAAAACACACAAATACTTGGAAACTAAACAACATGCTACTAAACAGCTAATGGATCAAAATGGAAATTAAAAATCACTTTGAAGAAAATAATACTAAAAATTTTCAAAATATATGGATGTAGCAAAAGCAATTCTAAGAGAAAAGTTCATAGCTATACTGACCTACCTCAAGAAACAAAAATTCCCAAATAAAAGAACTAGAAAAAAAATAAACAAAACCCAGAGTAAATAGAAGGAAGAAAATAGATCAGAACTAAAATAAATAAAATAGACATTTAAAAAACAATGAAAAAAATCAATGAAACCAAGAGCTGGTTCATTGAAAAAAACAAAGTTGACAAACCTATAGTCAAACTCATCAAGAGAAAAAGAGAGCCCCAATAAATAAAATCTAAAATAAAACCAGAGAAGATATAACTGACACTACAGAAATACAAAGAACTATTAAAGGATACCATGAACAATTATATGCCTAAAATTTCAATAATCTGGAAGAAATAGCTAACTTTCTAAAAGTATACTACCTACCAAAATGTAATCAGGAAGAAATAAAAAGTGTAAATAGACCAACTAACAGCAATGAAATTGAAACAATAATTAAAAAACTGCTAGCAAACAATATGCCAGAATCAGATGGCTTCACTGGTGAATTCCAATAAACATTAAAAAAAATTCATACCTATTCTTTTTAGACTGTTCAAAAAAATTTAAGAGAAAAAAATCCAAATTCGCTTTATGAAGCCAGCATTACCCTGATACAAAAATCAGACAAACACATTAAAAAAATTACAGGCCAATATCCTTGATGGATTTATATGCAAAAAATATCAACAACATACTAGCATACCGGATTCAACATACATTAAAAGTATTATATGCCAAGACGAGGATTTATCCCAGGCTTGCAAGGATTGTCAACATCTGTAAATCAACAAACATGATAATGACATCAACAAAACAAAAGATAAAATCATATGATGATCTAATAGATGCAGAAAATCATTCAACACAACTGGGCATCATCTTATGATAAAAATTCTGAACAACGTGGGTATCAAAGGAACATACCTCAACCTAAAAATGGCTATACATGATAAACTAGCTAATATCATAGTCATATGAAAGCTTTTTCTCTAAGATCAGGAAGAAGATGAAGATGTCCACTGTCACCACTTCTATTCAACACAATACTGGAAGTCATAACCACAGCAATCAGTCCAGAAAAAAAGAAATAAATAGCATCCAAATCAGTAAGGAAGTAATAGAACTGTCACTATTTGCAGATGACATGACACTATATATAGAAAGTCCTATAGACTTCACCCAAAACTATTAGAACTAACCATTGACTTCAGTAAATATTCAGAATAAAAAAAAAAACCCAATATGCTATATGCTTCTGAATACCAACATTGAACAATCAGAAAAAGAAATTGAGAAAACAATCCCATTTATAATTGCACAAAAAAGCATAAAATACCTTGGAATATACTTAACCAAAGAAGTGCAAGACCTTTACTCTGAAAACTTTAAGACATTGAAGAAAGACATGGAAGAGCATACAAATAAATAGAAAGATATACCATCCTTGTGGATTAGAAGAATTCAATTGCTTTAGAACCTAAAGCAATATACAATATCAATGCAATCCCTATTAAAACATCAGTGGTGCCCTGGCCAGGTAGATCAGTTAGTTAGAGCATCAACCCAATATACAAGGTTATGGGTTCTATTCTTGGGTCAGGACACATACAAGAATCAACCAATGCATGTGTAAAAAAATGGAACAACAATAAATGGTGTTGTGTAAATTGGACAGGTACATGCCAAAAATAAAATAAAAAATGAAACTGTGCCATGAGCTTATACCAGCCGTGGGCAAACTATAGCCTGCGGGCCGGATCTGGCCTGTTCGGCTGTTCTATCCGGCCCGTGGAGCCGAAAGAGCAGAGGGTTCTCTTGCTCTCCCCTCCGCTCCTTCACCAGCAACAGTGTTAACATGTATTAGTTCACACAAACACTCCATCCATGCTTTTGTTCTGGCCCTCTGGTCCAGTTTAAGAACCCATTGTGGCCCTCGAGTAAAAAAGTTTGCCCACCCCTAGCTTATACCATTCACAAGAATAAACTCGAGAGTCCCAGCAATAACATAGAGTAGGGTAACGATTAAAGAACCAGCTCTGGGGAGCTGACCTCCCCAAACCAGTTTTAAGTGCAATAGAGAAAATAAACCCTTGCTACTGGATAAAGAAGCCATATAGCCTCAGAGGCCAACCCAAAAACACTGCCACCCAGAGGCTGAGCCACCAACTTACTCTTAGCTAAATACAAATTAAGGCAGACTGGGACACAAATACGGCCTGCTTTAAAATCAGGACTGTGGTTTACAACATGGAGGAA
>NW_006290021.1:0-2422 GCF_000327345.1 Myotis davidii | reverse complement strand
TCTCCAGGGATCTGTTGCTGGAAATTGTTGGGAAGAGTGGAGGTTCTACTGGAGTTTTCTCCTCATATAAACAGTCTCTTCCCCTCTTCTACTTCATTCTCTCTTTTCGCTCTTTCTTTTTTCTTTCTCCCCCCTCCTTCTTCCCAATTTAATTTTTGCACTCCTTTCTTTTTCATACCTTTCTTTTCTTTTTTCTCTTTTATCTTTTGTCTTCTTTCTTACTTTTCCCCTAATCCTCTTAATTCGGGTGGTCACCTTTATTTGGGGTTATTAATATCATGAATATATTTGTGTTCAGTGCCTGGTATGTTGTGCCTTGTTGTGTTGTATTATGTGCCCTTAAATGAATGCAGAAGATCCAAGCAACAGAAGCCTCCTGATCACCGCACCCTCTGAGGATCAGCAGCTGTATGTGAAGCCTCCCCCCACCGGCCAGAAGAGCCACCAAAGCTGTGAACAGCACCCACCAGAGGAGCTGCTGCCAACTGAGGCGCCGCTGCTACTGCGACCACCCAAGGAGCAACCACAGCCCAAGGAGCCACTGCCAACCAGGAAGCGGCCACCGAACGACTCAACGTATAGATATGTCAGTGAGATCAAACATGGGTAGACAAAGAAACCCCCAAAGGAAAGAAAAGGAGGACTCCCCAGAAAAGCAGCTAAGTGATACAGAGGCATGCAACATGACAGAAAAAGAATTCAGAATAAGGGTCCTAGAGTGCATAAACCGGATGGAGGAAAAAATCAACAACATATACAAGATGCAAGAAGAAACAGATGAAAAAATCAACTACTTATGCAAGAAGCAAGGAGAAACAGATGAAAAAATCAACAACTTAAGTAGGAACCAAGAGGAAATGAAGAGTGATACAGCTGCAATAAAAATCACCATTGAAAGTATCAACAGTATACTAGGAGAAGAGGAGGACCGAATTAGTGAATTAGAGAACAAGGAAGCAAAACACACCCAAACTGTACTGCAATGGGAGAAAAAAATTAAAAGACAGGAGGAGAGCCTAAGGGAGCTTTGGGACAACATGAAACAAAACAACATACGAATAATAGGGGTCGCAGAACAACAGAAAGAGGAACAAGGATTAGAAAACCTACTCAAAGAAATAATATCAGAAAACTTTCCTGAGGTGGGGAAGAAAAAAATCACACAAGCACAGAGAGTCCCAAACAAGGTGAACACAAAAAGACCCAAACCGAGACACATTATAATTACCATGGCAAATGTTCAGGGCAAAGAGAATCTTACAGGCTGCAAGACAGAGACAGAAAGTTACACACAAGGGATCTCCCATTAGATTATCAAATGATTTCTCAACAGAAACACATCAGGCCAGAAAAGAATGGACAGAAATTTACAAAGTGATGCAAAGCAAAGGACTGAATCCAAGACTACTCTATCCAGCAAGGCTATCATTCAAAATTGAAGGGGAAATCAGGAGCTTTGCAGACAAAAAAAGGCTAAGGGAGTTTATTACCACCAAGCCAGCACTGCAAGAAATGCTAAAAGGCCTAAAGAAACAAAAAGCTCAGAAAGAAAGCAGCAACACAGAAACAAAGAAATGGCTACAAACAAGTATCTTTCAATAATAACTTTAAACGTGAACGGACTAAATGTTTCAAACAAAAGACATCAAGTGGCTGAATGGATAAAAAAAAACATGACCCATACATTTGCTGTCTACAAGAGACCCATCTCATTAGAACGGACTCACACAGACTGAAATTGAAGGGATGGAAAAATATCTATTAGGCAAATGGAAAGGAAAAGAAAGCTGGGGTAGCAATACTTATATCTGACAAAATAGACCTCAAAGTGAAGGCCATAACAAGGGATAAGGAAAGCCACTTCACAATACTAAAGGGATCAATACAACAAGAAGATATAACCCTGGTAAACATATATGCACCCAATGCAGGAGCACCCAAATACATAAAAAAATCCTGGAAGATATCAAAGGAGAGATCAACAATAATACAATCATAGTAGGGGACTTTAATACACCACTGACATCACTGGATAAATCCTCTAGACCAGGGGTGGGCAAACGTTTTGACTCGAGGGCCACAATGGGTTCTTAAACTGGACCGGAGGACCAGAGCAAAAGCATTGATGGAGTGTTTGTGTGAACTAATATAAATTCAAAGTAAACATCATTACATGAAAGGGTACAGTCTTTTTTTTTTTTTAGTTTTATTCATTTCAAACGGGCCGGATCCGGCCTGTGGGATGTAGTTTGCCACGGCCGCTCTAGACAAAAACTCAGCAAAGAAACAGCAATTCTAAATGACTCACTAGATCAGATGGACTTAATTGACATCTTCAGAACGCTTCATCCCAAAGCCATGAAATATACATTCTACTCAAGTGCTCAGTAGACACATTCAAAAATAGACCACATATTGGGTC
>NW_006290020.1:1823-3788 GCF_000327345.1 Myotis davidii | reverse complement strand
GACATAGAAGCATCGAACAGACTGTCCAACTGAGGGAAGACAGTGGATGAGAGGCTAAGAGATCAGCCAAAGGACTTGTATGTATGCATATGAGCATAACCAATGGACACTGAGAGTAGCGGTGGTGAGGGCATGTGCTGGTGGTGGAAGTGGCCGGGGAGAGGTCAATGGGAGTAAAAGGAAACTCATGTAATACTCTAAACAATAAAAAATTTAAATTTCTTTAAAAGCATAAAAGTGCTTTTAATCTAAAAAAAAAAAAAAATAACCAACTTACCCAGCTAGATTGGATGAGTGATTGAGCATCAACCCATGAACCAGGAGGTCACAGTTCAATTCCCAGTCAGGTCACATGCCTTGGTTTTGGACTCCATCCCCCACAGGGGACTTGCACAAGGCATCCAATCTATGTATGATTCTCTCTCATCATTGATGCTTCTCTCTCTATCTCCCTCTCCCTTCCTCTCTCTGAAATCAATAAAAATATATTTTTAAATAACCAACTGATTAAGAAAACTACTTACTTTTAAATTCTCTTAAAAACAAACACATTCCATTCCTTTCCTTTGCAATAGCATTCCTTCTAAATTTCAAAATGTTACCAGAAAGGGAGCCAGGTCCTGAACTGATTTGCTTAAGGCCGGCCTGCAGTGTTTGGGTTCTTGACTTGGTGCAAGAAAGTTTTCACAACATGAGTTCAGGTGATTTGGATACTATGTTTTTTTAAATCTTGGAACAGTAGAACAAGGAAAGTCTTTCTATAGAGACAGTAGGAGAGAGACTAGGCAGGGCTGTTTGGGCTCTCTAGAAACATGGGAATGAAGTGAGTCTAGGTGGGGCTGCTGTGAGCTCACAGGTAAAAGAGTTTGGGGGACACATATGGAATTAGTCCCAGACAAGCTGCTGCTGCCCATTATTCCCTGGTGCAAGTTTCATGTGGACTTCATAGAGATTAAAAGAAAGAAAATTCATTCAAAAGGAGATTTGGGGGGTGGGGGTGCCACAAGGAGGACACACACTGGCTTCTTTGTCTTGAGTGATTTTATTTACTTTCCAAAGGTGGGGATTTAGCCGAGGCCTCAGGGGAGATCTCAATAGAATTTTCATTAGCTTTCCCAGATATCCCATTTTAGTGTCATAGTCTCTAAAAATAGGTCAGTGCCAGGGCAGGCAGTCTAAACCACATTATCAGCAATATTACAGGGAAGGGAAGGCCTCCCTGGGGCCAGTTTTGCCCATTACTAGGTACCCGGGGCTCTCCACCCTGATGGCCTTCTGTATCAGGCTGTAAATTGCTTGTGCAGTTTGTTCAGCTGTCTGTCTCAGTTGCCTAATTCCACTTGCCAAGGAATTTTCCTACTTTCTTACTATCTTGTCTCAAAGAGAGAAAACATAAAGAAGTTATTATTAAAAACATGTATCATTAATAATACAAAAGTTATCATATACAACTTTAGTCATTATTAAAAATTGGGCTATATATACAATGTTTGAGAAAGGTCCAAAGAATAAGTGTAACTATTATTATCACTAATATTCATAGACAGGTAAAGATAATCAATTTGTAGTTATACAGGCCTTGTCAGTGTCTTGGCATAGCTGTTGACCTCTCATGTCAGTGACCTGTCATTCTCAAGAAGTTATTGTTCACTATAGGTGGAGGCAACTGTCAGAGACAGGGGCAGGTGTCTATTTGTGGTTGGGCACCTGATAAGGTCCCTTCAAACAATGATCGAGAGTTTTTCATTGAAGTCTTTTCCAATTGACAAAATAAGTCATGGTCTCTGAAGTCTTCATGTGCGGAGAGCACTCCTGTAAATAAATGTCACTAATTTATCTGTCCCTATCAGCTGGTTAAAAAGTTCTTCATAATAATGCAGAATGTCTTTTTTCATAAGGTTGGTTCATATGTCTCTTCATCTAGATGCATGGGGTTACTGGTGACTATTTAATGAAGAGAAAAGA
>NW_006290020.1:0-1188 GCF_000327345.1 Myotis davidii | reverse complement strand
AGTAAAGATTGGAGAGGTAGAAGAAAAAACAGCAAGGCATAGAGAGAATCTCTGGGATTAGATCAAAAGTAAAACCAATCATCGCATCCTTCTTTTATATTGGTTGGAATAAGATAGTTAGCAGTAAACAATTAGCATGATAGCAATAACATGGAGGGGTCTTGTGCTCTCTCCTCTGGAGTTGTGAGGGGTTTGGACAAAAAAGGAAATCACCCTGACATTCCAAAGGTATGTTATTGTAGAAGCAAAAAGTCAATGGATGGGCTCAGTTAAGGTAAAGACTCACCTTTGCCAGGAAAGATACCAACCTAGCACAAGACTACCAACTATGACTCACTTTAAGTTAGAATGTTTTATTTTCAGACCATTCTGTGGGGTTACTTCAGGTTTCTGAGTTTGTAAGGCCCCCACTCAGTCCTCTCCTGAGCTTAAGAGGTTGAGTATGTGGCCCCTTATTCATTCACACAGTACAACTCCTTAACCTCTGGGGAGGAGAGAGGAACTAGAGAGAATTACCATTGGCCAGTTACTTCATCAATTATGCCAACATAAGGATACTTCCAATAAAAACTTTAAACAAGGGGTTCAGAAAACTTTGTGCTGATGCTGGAAGGCTGAGCACTCAGGGAAAAATGGGAAGTTTCACACCTCTCCCCATGCCTTCATCTGCCAGTCTCTCCCAGTTAGTTATTCCTGAACTGCATACTTACATTAAACCAGTAAAAGTAAGTAAAGTCATTTCCTGAGTACTGTGTGGGGTTGTTTAGATAATTACAAAGCATGAGGGGTCATGGGAACCTCAAAACCTGGACTAACTAGGCCTAAATGTGAGTTACCTGGGCACCCCATCTGTGATGGCGTCTGAAGTTATGTTACTGAGCCTTGAACCTATGTGGTTTGCACCCACTTCAGATAGCTATTATCAGAACTGAAATGAATTGTAGGACACCCCATTGGAGAATTGGTAGTTGATGGGAAAAAACAGAAACAAAACCTTCAGCTCACATAAAAACTACCCAGCAGGGTGATTCTAGAAGTGATTATAATATTTTCAGTGATCTGCCTGTATTAGGTGCTCAGGGAGTTTGAGAAGATTTGATATTCACTCCCCTTTCTCACTAAACCCTCTCTCACCTTCAGAGTCCACCTTCACCCCTTTTCCTCCTCTTTGTTCTCACAGAATGAGGC
>NW_006290019.1:26086-27989 GCF_000327345.1 Myotis davidii | reverse complement strand
AATAACTATTTATTTGAAATTCAAATGTAACTGGGTATCTTGTTAGTTTAATTTGCTAAATATGACAACCCTATTCAAAGGAGCAAACTACTACATATAGATGTCAGATAAGGAATGTTGTGAAATAAATTTACAAGTAGGTGTAAAACTGGAAGAACTGGTCAATATCTATAGGACAACAATCAATTACATTCCACTGGGCATAATTTATGTGTGTGTGGAAAGTATTTTCATGGGTAATAGTTTTCTACAACTTAGAGTTGTGAAATAGCTCAAAGACAATGAAAAAGTAGAGATAACTGGGAGGGTTAGATAGGGTACTCAGTAGTCTTTTTGTTTGTTTTCCATTTCATAGACTTTTATAATTGTTTCCAACAATGAGAACTCTTGTCTGAGAGTCTGCTTCTGAGAGAACACAAACTAAGAAACTGTTTTGGGGACAGGTGAGGTGATCAATCTAGAAAATGGGACAGAATGATGGTGCACTATAAAAACTGTACAGGATATATGGAGAGTCATGTTGGGTGGTAGGAGTGTAGTGATAGGTTAAGAGTGAGATAATTAAGAACCTTGTGTACCATGCTGAGTAGCTTGGGCTGAATCATGTGACAAACCTGGAGCTACTGAAGAAGTAGCAAGATCAGATTTGCATTTATAGAGATCAACCAGCCAATAGAATGATGAATGGATTTTAGGGCTATAAAACTGGAGGTGAAAAACAGAGGTAAAAGTGGCAAGTAGGTACAGATATAGAAGAGAAAGGAAAGGAGAACTCAGAAAACAGTTAAGGAGATAGAATAGGCAGGAAGATATATTTATTAAAATGTGTGGGTTGAATTAGAAGTAACTGTGTAGGGATTACTATTATAGTTGTGCTTTATTAGTGACTAGAGGACCAGTGCATGAAATTCGTGCACTGAGAGGGTCCCTCCACCCAGCCAGCACCCTCTCCCAGTCCGAGAGCCCACAGGGGATGTCTAACCCATGGGGAGTGGGGCCTGAGCTGGCAGTCAGACATCCTTAGTGCTGCCGCAGAGGCGGGAGAGGCTCCCACCACCACCGCTGTGCTTGCCAGCTGTGAGCCTGGCTTCTGGCTGAGTGGCGCTCCCCCTCTGGGAGCGCACTGACCACCAGATGGCAGCTCTGGCGTTAAGCGTCTGCCCCCTGGTGGTCAATGCACATGAAAGCGACTGGTTGACCAGTAGACTGTCTACCCCCTGGTGGTCAGTCTATGTCATAGCAAGTGGTTGAGCAGCCTTAGCATATCATTAGCATATTACGTTTTAATTGGTTGAACGGACAACCAAAGGACCAGACACTTAGCATATTAGGCTTTTATTATATAGGATATTAACAAAGATAGACAAGTCCTTGGCCAAAAATATTGAGTTTAGCTTTGAATGCATGAACATCTATCAGCAGTCAGCTAGATATATGGTTTAGGATCAGGAGAAAAGTCTGGTCTAGAAATACGGATGTGGGAGGCTTAATACAGGTTAGAACTCTGGGAGTGAATGAAATCATTGAGGAAAAGATGGGCAAAGGAAAGACTCTGAAGGGTGAACAGAGGTAGAAAACTCATCAAAAAAACTTGAGAAGCAATGTTGGACATTGGAAGAATCATGAGGGCATGCTCTAACACAGTGGTTCTCAACCTTTCTGACGCTGCGACCCTTTAATACAGTTCTTCATGTTGTGGTGACCCCCAACCATAAAATTATTTTCATTGCTACTTCATAACTGTAATTTTGCTACTGTTATGAATCGTAATGTAAATATCTGATATGCAGGATGGTCTTAGGCGACCCCTGTGAAAGGGTCGTTCGAGCCCCAAAGGGGTTGCAACCCACAGGTTGAGAACCGCTGGTTTAAGTTAACCTAAATTGATATGAAGATTTGAAAT
>NW_006290019.1:25100-25924 GCF_000327345.1 Myotis davidii | reverse complement strand
ATTATCCATGAACTATTGGGACAGCTTTTCCCAAAGTATGTTTTGAGATACTCAGGTTTAGAGTTCCATGTCCAAATAAGTTTGGGAACATTTGTTATTATATTCTCCTTTTGCTGCTTTAACATAAACATCATTTAGATAATGGAGAAATTCTGATGTATTTCTCCTCAAACCAAAAGCACAGAGAAGGGTATGAGTGAACATTATTTAGTCCAGAAATTTCCAATCTGACTTGACCATGAAGCACTTTCAGTCTCTTATTCATAAGTTAAGAAATAAATGCTTCTGGGAAGGATGCACTAGAATTGGTAAAGGAATAATAATAATAAAAAAGTTGGCAAGGAAAGAAATGTAGAATGTTTAACATCTGTATTAGCAATATTCCAGGGACTCTACCAACATTATTACATTTAAACTTCACAATGATCCTATAAGATGGGTACTATTATTATCCTCACTTTACTGATGAAGAAACTGAAGATATTAGAGAAGTTCACTACTTTTCCATCGATCACATGGCCAATTAATAGCGGACTCAGCCTTTGAACTCAGGTAGCCTGACTCCAAGCACTTGCTCTTATCCACAATACAATGTTGCCACCTAAATATTTTTTAAAGTTATTTCAAAATGGTTAGAAGAATACAAAAGAACAGCTTGTACAGTTGCAATTAGAAGGAGGTAAACATTGATCATAATAATCTTGTATTGCATGTTCTATAGATCACAGAGATTGGCAAACTATAGCCCATAACTCAAGTCCAAACTGCCACTTGTTTTTGTAAGGCCTGTGAGCTAAAAATTTTTTATACATTTTTAAGTGGTT
>NW_006290019.1:24429-24960 GCF_000327345.1 Myotis davidii | reverse complement strand
CCTAAGAAACAGTGAACTGAATTGTAGTCCTTCTGTAAAATGGATAGTCATCAAGCCTTTATTTTCCTCCTCCTTCTTCCTTCAGAGTCTCTTACCTCTAATTTGCTTCTGCCTTTTTTTTTCCCTCCACAGAGCATCTCTCTGCTCATTCATTTGCTTACACAAAGCTGCATCCAAATGGTAGTCTACACAACTGAAAGTCCACATGACCTCCCAGCTTGGCTCCACGTTGCAAATGGTTGTCTCTCCTAAGAGAGAAATCCGATTGCTCTGGCTCAGGGAGGTGCATGACTCAATCCAATTACACTGGGGCCTTGACTTATGAGTTTAATTCGTTCTGTGATGGAGCTCGTAACTCAAATTACTCGTATGTCAAATCAAGAAGTGAACAAGTGAGACACGTGATGCTGGGCTGATGTTGTGGCATTCACTGTGACGTTTGCTGTGCCAACTAGTGGTGGGGTATCTGAAGCTGGCTCGTAACCCGAATTTTAGCTCGCAACTCAAAGCAAAAAGTCGGCAAAGAAACCA
>NW_006290019.1:21604-24295 GCF_000327345.1 Myotis davidii | reverse complement strand
AAGAGTTTAAGGCAGTCATGTGTTCCAAAACAGTTTTGGTAGAGTTCCTACAATGGGCCAGGCCTTGAATTGCAAATGGTAAAGAAGTAGGGGCCACCATCCGACTCTGTGGTCAGGAACTATGAGACGGAAATAGTCACAATGTGAGGATTGCTGGAGTAGGGAGGTCCTCGGGGCAGATCTGGGTTCCTTAGAACAAGAGATGAAGAAAACATTTAGAGATGAAGCAGATTTTGTTGATAATGGACCATAGATTTGAGAGAATGCTTTGGAAGGGAGTGAGGGAGTCAAAGGGGAGATAGAGTCAGAGCATGAAATAGTTTTTGTACATATAGGTCCTATTAGAGATTCCTGCTATCTTCCCACCATGATGTAAGAAACAAAGTTATGTTAGAGAAACAAAGTTCCCCCAGACCTCTCATGAGCTGAAACATGTTCCGCTATTGTGTGCATTCTGAAGGCATGTGCGGACCTCATCGAGACTTCCTTTTCTCCTATCGCCTTCATATGTCTATACTTGATCTTAGTCAAAAGGCCAAGAAGCAATCCTTTATGTTTCTTCACGGTATTTAGCACTATCAGTCTTATTACATATTTATTTATTTTGTTTTGGCTATATTTCTAGTAGAGTTTCAGATACATTCCCATACTACTCTAGGTCCTCTCATTTTGATTTCTAAGAGTTTTAGTCTAAGTAACTTTGTGTTCTGAGTTTTATAGCCTTGAATTTTTATGGCTTTTATGCCGGGTATTTTAACAACACCAAGTTCCTGTACCGGAAATAGAAATGTAATCAGTATCCTCGTGACCCAACAGCTGTTTCTATGACTGGTTTCAGTGTTTGAATACGGCCCCACAGAGAGGAAGGCTCTATTTACATGGATTCTAGTGTTTCAGATACCTTCCTATAGAATTCCAAGTACTACCGTTTTGATTTCTTACAGGTTCAGTCTAAATCCCATTGTATTCCAAGGTCTATAGATGTGAATTTTAAATGACTGTAACCAGGTTTGTTTGAAAAAGCGAACGGATTTAACCAGAATTATAAATGTAAACAGAATAGTCGTCATTTCACAGCTGTTTGAAAGTCAGCTTTCAGTGTCTGAACACGGCCCCACACACAGGAAGGCTGTATTTTCTGGTTTCCTAGCATTTCAGATACATTCCCATACAACTCTAGGTCCTCTCATTTTGACTTCTAAGAGTTTTAATCTAAGTAACTTTGTGTTCTGAGTTTTATAGCCTTGAATTTTTACGGCTTTTATGCCGGGTATTTTAACAACGCCAAGTTCCTGTACCAGAAATAGAAATGTAATCAGAATCCTCGTGACCCAACAGCTGTTTCTATGACTGATTTCAGTTTTTGAACGCGGCCCCACAGAGAGAAAGGCTCTATTTACATGTATTCTAGTGTTTCAGATACCTTCCTATAGAATTCCAAGTACTACCGTTTTGACTTATTAGAGGATCAGTCTAAATCTCATCGTATTCCGAGGCCTATAGATGTGAATTTTGAATGATTGTAACCAGGTTTCTTTTAAAAAGCGAACGGTTTTAACCGGAATTATAAATGTAAACAGAATAGTCGTCATTTCACAGCTGTTTGAAAGTCAGCTTTCAGTGTCTGAACACGGCCCCACACACAGGAAGGCTGTATTTTCTGGTTTCCTAGCGTTTCAGATACATTCCCATACAACTCTAGGTCCTCTCATTTTGATTTCTATCAGTGCAGGCAGGGTCCCTGATTCTAAGTGTGCACACGAGGCCACATTGAGCGCTGGTAACGCTGATTCTGAGTGAGCCTGGTTCCCACCAACCCACCACAACCACACATCTTAGTGTCAGAACTCTTCAGTGACACTAGGGTGGTGCGAAGCTCCCACTACACATGGCCCAGGCCCATGCAACTTGACGTTTGAACCATCTGGAGATAGAATGGGGAGAAGACACAACCCACAGAGGAAAGAAAAGGAGGAGTCGCCAAGAATGGAAATTAATGAAATTGAAGCATGTAACATGACAGAAAAAGAATTCAGAGTAATGGTTGTACAATTCATTCATCGGATGGATGAGAAAATCAACAACCTATGCAAGAATCAGGAGGAAATGGAAAGTGATATCGCTACAATCAAAAACACCATGGAAGGTTTCAATAGACTAGAAGAAGCAGAGGACCGAATTAGTGAGTTAGAAGATAAGGTAGAGAAACAAGCTCAATCTGAACAGCAAATGGAGAAAAAAATTAAAAAGCAGGAGGAGAGCCTCAGGGAGCTTTGGGACAACATGAAACAAAGTAATATACGCATAATAGGGCTGCCAGAAGGATAAGAAGAGCAGCAAGGATTAGAAAATCTATTTAAAGAAATAATGACAGAAAACTTCCCAGATATGGGGAAGAAAAAAGTTACACAAGTACAGAGAGTCCCAAGCAAGATGAACCCCAAAAGACCCACACCAAGACACGTCATAATAACGATGGCAAATGTACAAGACAAAGAGAGAATCTTAAAGGCTACAAGAGAGAAACAGATAGTTACCTACAAAGGATCCCCCATCACATTATCAAATGATTTCTCAACAGAAACACATCAGGCCAGAAAAGAATGGACAGAAATTTACAAAGTGATGCAAAGCGAAGGACTGAATCCAAGAATACTCTATCCAGCAAGACTGTCATTCAAACTTGAAGGC
>NW_006290019.1:17798-21153 GCF_000327345.1 Myotis davidii | reverse complement strand
ACCAGATACCCTTTGTATTTATAGATATAGATATAGATATAGATATAGATATAGATATAGATATAGGTATAGATATAGATATAGATATAGAATAGATATAGATATAGATATAGATATAGATATAGATTTGCAATTGGTTGTATTGCAGGATGATCTCAACTCTCAAGATCCCAGTAGCATTTCCCCCCAGGTGTGGCAATCCAAAATGTCCACTACAGAGAGTGCCAGGATTGGGCAAAATCTCCCCAAAATGGCAATAGCTGGAATAACAGTGCCTAGACAAGCAAACAACCAGAACTCCAGCATATTTGATCCAGGAGAGCAGGATGAAGTGGGCTGAGAGGAAGTTCCCCTGGGAAAGGAAAAAGACAGGGATGCCCACTCTCACCACTCCTGTTTGACATAGTACTAGAAGTGCAAGCCCTAGCAATCAGACAAGAAGAAGTAAAAGTCATCTAAATTGGAAAAGAAGTAAAATTGTCATTATTCGCAGATGACATGATATTGTACATAGAAAACCCCCAAGAGTCTATAAAAAAAATACTAGACTTAATAAATGAATTAGGCAATGTAGCCGGATACAAAATTAACACCCAAAAGTCTATGGCTTTTCTATACACCAATAATGAACTCACAGAAAGAGGAATTAAAAAAGCAATCCCATTTACCATTGCAACAAAAAAATTAAGATACCTAGGAATAAACTTAACCGAGGAGACAAAGGACTTGTACTCAGAACATTTCAGGACACTAAAAAAGAGATAGAGGAAGACATGAACAAGTGGAAGAGTATACCATGTTCATGAATTGGTAGAATCAACATCATTAAAATGTCCATACTACCCAAAGCCATCTATAAATTCAACGCAATCCCCATTAAAATATCAATGGCATACTTTAAAGACCTAGAACAAATTCTCCAAAAATTCATCTGGAATTAAAAAGACCCCAAATAGCTGCAGCAATCTTGTGAAAGAAGAACAATGTTGTAGGGATCACAATCCCAGTTATCAAGCTATACTACAAAGCCACTGTTCTCAAAACTGCCTGGTAATTGCACAAGAACAGACATACAGACCAATGGAACAGAACAGAGAACCGAAAAATCAACACAAGCCAGTATGCTCAATTAATATTTGTCAAATGAGGCAAGAGCATGCAATGGAGACAAGACAGTCTCTTCAATAAATGGTGTTGGGGAAACTGGACAGATACATGCAAAAAAAATGAAACTAGACCACCAACTTACACCATACACAAAAATAAACTCAAAATAAACTCAAAATATAAGATGGGAAACCATAAAAATCTTGAAGAAGCTATAGGCAGCAAAATAGCAGACATTTGTCGTAGCAATATCTTTACCAATACAGCTCCTAGGGCAGTGATGGCAAACCTATGACCCGCGAACTAATTTTTTTGGTTGACTTTTCTTCGTTAAATGTCATTTAAATATATAAAATAAATATCAAAAATATAAATCTTTGTTTTACTATGGTTGTAAATATCAAAAAATTTCTATATGTGACACGGCACCAGAGTTAAGTTAGGGTTTTTCAAAATGCTGACACACCGAGCTCAAAAGGTTCGCCATCACTTTCCTAGGGCAATGGAGGTGTTGTCCTAAAAATTATATCTTGAAACCCTAATTCCCCAATGTGATGGTATTTGGGAGGTAATTAGGTTTCGATGAAATCATGAAGGTGGAGACCCCATGATGGTTAGTGACCTTAAGAGGAAATGAAGGGACCCTAGCTTTCTCTTTCCAACATGTGAGGACACAGAATCACCTCACACCTGTCAGAATGGCTACCATCAACAAATGGCAAGTGCTGGCGAGGATGCAGAGGAAAAGGAACCCTCATGCACTGCTGGTGGGAATGCAGACTGGTGTAGCCACTGGAAAACAGTATGGTATTTCCTCAATATATTAAAAGTGGAACTCCCATTTGACGCAGTGATCCCACTTCTAGGAATATATCCCAAGAAACCAGAAACACTAATCAGAAAGGATATATGCACCCCTATGTTCATAGCAGCATAATTTACAATAGCTAAGATTTGGAAACAGCCTAAGTGCCCATCAGCAGATAAATGGATTAGAAAACAGTGGTACACCTACACAATGGAATACTATGCTGCTGTAAAAAAGAAGGAATTCTTACCATTTGCAACAGCATGGATTGAACTGGAGAGCATTATGCTAAGTGAAATAAGCCAGTCCGTGAAAGATAAATACCACATGATCTCACTCATTTATGGAATATAAAGAACATTATAAACTGATGAACAAAAATACATAGAGGCAAAGCATCATTGAACAGACTGTCAAACTACAGGGGAAGGTAGGGGAGGTGGGGTGGAGGTGTAAGAGGTCAACCGAAGGACTTGTATGCTTGTATATAAACACAACCAACAGACGTAAGACACATGAGGGGGAGGGAGGGAGGGCAAGTGCCAGGGGTTAGGGGAGGCCGGAGGGAGATCCATGAGGAAAAAAAGGGAGACATATGTACTACTATTTGTAATACCTTAAACAATAAAATAAAATTTAAAAAAGAAAAATGTGAGCTGCATGCACAGATTTGAGGGCTATAAACATGCAGCTGATAGTTGAAACTAGAGAGTATAAATTCCCTTCCATAAAATCATGTCTACTGCTATGATTTTATCCTCTTTTATGGGATCTGTGCCATCATGTGGAGTCTGTTTTAGATAGTTGCTGTGATCTGAATGACCAGGAGTCCCTTATGAAAGAAGCCCAAGTGGGCTCCTCACCCCTTGCACCTGAGGACACAGCAGGAAATCTGCTCCAGGAAGAAGGTCCTCTCCCAATCATGCTGGCAACCTGATCTTGAAGCCCAGCCTCCAGAATTTCTGTTGTTTATAAGCCACTTATTTGGTCTTTTGTTCTAGCAGCCCAAATGAACTAAGGGTATTGGCTATGTTTGTCAAACACAAATCTTAACTTCCACAGCTGAGTCCTTTTTATTATTTTTTATTGATTTAACAGAGGAGAGGAAGAGAGAAACATCCATCAGCTGCCTCTCACACATGCTCACTCTGATCAGGGATCAAACTCACAACCTGGTATGTGCCCTGACCTGGAATTGAACCTCCTACCCTCAGTGCATGGGATGATGCTCCAGCCACCTGAGTCACACCGCCTAGGGCTGAAAGTCTTTTTAAATGAGTTTATTGAGCCATGTGCTAGCAAGAAAAAAAGGACCATGTCCTGGGGCATGAAGTCTAAGCCACCAGCAGCAGCACTGCGTGCAAAGGCAACATGCCGCCCTTTCTGGAGGTGAGGGCTCTCTATAAGTACAAGTACCAGGAAGAAAGTTCTAGTTTGTCT